>NC_139512.1:267502201-268102201 GCF_947247035.1 Vipera ursinii | reverse complement strand
TAAAAGGAGCGAGAGCTGGGGGTGGGGTGGGCGCGGGAAAAAAAAAGGAGTCGGGAAGCGCCTAGGTGTGCGCGAGTGGTGGCAGAGGGGAGGGTGGCTGCCAGCCGGCGAGGGTGCCCAAGGCGCCTTCCCCGCTTGCCAGTGCTAGCGAATCGGGAAGAATCTCTCTGGAAAGAGAAAAGGACCGGCTGGGCTAGAGTGGGGTGGGAAGGGTGGAGATCCAGAGAGGCGACTTCCTGGGGGGGGGGGGTGAAGAGAGAGAGGGAGGTGGCGCCCAAGCTTCGGGGGGGGGCGATTGTTTGGGGGGCGCAGGCAGGCAGCATAAATGTTGATCCCTTTCTCTGTAAATATTAACTTTCCGAAGGCTGGAAATGGCAGAGCACATGATGGCCATGAACCACGGACGCTTCCCTGATGGAACCAGTGGGCTTCACCACCACCCGGCGCATCGCATGGGAATGGGACCCTTTCCAACCCACCACCACCAGCAGCAGCAGCCTCACGCCTTCAGTGCCTTGATGAGCGACCATCTCCATTACGGAGGAGGAAATATGAACACAAACAGTGGCATCAGGCACGCCATGGGGCCAGGGAACGTGAGCGGGGGACACCCTCCTGGCAGCATGCCGCCGACCGCGAGGTTTAATAATTCCCAGTTCATGGCACCCACGGTGGCCCCTCAAGGCGGGCCCTTAACAGCCAGCATGCAGTTGCAGAAGCTGAACAACCAGTACTTCAGTCACCATCCTTACCCTCACAACCACTACATGCCGGATTTACTTCCTGCCAACCATCAGCTCAACGGAGCAACCCAGCATTTTCGGGACTGCAACCCAAAGCACAGCAGCAGTGGGGGGGGCGGGGGCAGCAGCGGTGTGCCAGCTTCTGTGCCCCACGTCCCTGCAGCAATGCTGCCTCCCAATGTCATTGACACTGACTTCATTGACGAGGAGGTCTTGATGTCCTTAGTCGTAGAAATGGGCTTGGATCGCATCAAGGAGCTTCCCGAGCTTTGGCTGGGACAGAACGAGTTTGATTTCATGACAGACTTCGTTTGCAAACAGCAGTCTAGCAGAGTGAGCTGCTGACTTTCGTGTAAAACAAAGGACTTTTTTTTCCATGTGTATGAATGAAAAACATTCCCTCTAGAAACAGTATTTCAAAGGCTTGTAGGAGCTTGAATACCTGGGAAGCAGAGTAAACTGTAAACTTGTATCATTTTTCTTATTTTCTGTTTGCTACCACCACTTCTTTATTTTTTAAGCTTGGCCACCCATTTTTGTCCCCCTAACCTATAATAATTTTTAACTGAACCTATCTTTCATATCCTCAGTGTCTCTCTTTCTCTCTCTCTCTCTCTCTCTCCCCCTCTAGTCTCTGCTTAATTTCTTCCTGGCTAACCTGGCAGTTCTTTGAGTGGCTAGCTGCAAACACCGGCAAAAAATAATCTTGTGGATATGCTGTGAGTTACGATTTCAAATGAGGAGAACTGCATTCAGATTCTGAGTTAAAAAGGATTTTTTTAAAAAAAAATGCATTAGTTGATTGCACGAACTTCAGGATAGATTCCTGCGCAAATACTGCCCTCTTCCTTTGTTTTGAACTATGCATTGGAGTGATGCTAATTTTTAGTCTGCTAAACTGGAAGCTTAGCAAATGTGGGCCAAACCTTCCTTCTTCAGGAAAAATAATACTGTTACTTAAACTCTGCTGACTGTTCCTCTCCCCCATCTGTACAGACAAAAAGTGTGAATGGAATGGCCGTGGGAGGTGACTTGCTGGTTTTTATTCTGATTCTGTTTTCAACATCCTTTTATTTTGGTAATGTGCTTACATGGTTTATTCAGTACATAGGGGGAAAGAACTACTGTGTTGAAAGCTTTTTAGGAAATTTGACAGTATTTTTGTACATTTTTTTTTCTGAGAACATACTTGTTAATTTATTTTAAGTTGCCAGTGTCCACAAAAAAGTTAAATGCTTTAACTTTTTCCTAGGTATAGTTCCCACTTATTTTTCCTAAACTTATTTTTCTTTCCCACCCCTTCAATTGCCCCCCTCCAAATATTTAGTACATATGACCCTTTTTAACTTGTTGAGCTGTTGGGTTGTGTGAACATTCTGAAGGAGTATTTACTTGACACCATTGTGTGCTATATGTCATGATCAGTGCAGAAGGTAAAAGGATTTAAATCTAATTATGAAATCACAGTCTCATAAGTAACATTGTAACATGCCTGTGTGATTTTATCAAAAGTGGAATTTGCCAAGAGGCAACAACTTGTGATTTGCCAACTTACTTACTATAAATGTAGTTGTCCAGAATTATGATGCATAAAGTATTTATTCTATTTATCTATTAAACTTTAATTTTATAAATACTCTCACAAGTATTCTCAATAACTCTTTGTTCTTCATGCACATGTGTTTCTTACTATGTGAAAGGGCTTCATAAAATAAGGATGTAGTAGTTTTTATTCCATCTTTCTTGCATCAAGATAAAAGTGCTCTTAGCCATTTTTTTTGTTTGAAAAACCTACATTGCACTAAAGTCATAAGTTTTCACTATAGAGGGATGAAAAGTAGAACACATTGGTAGGAAATGTTTTGTTAAAATTGAATTGTGTTATGGTCTAAAGCTTGGAGGCAGATACTAGAAGAATAATTTCTGTATTTTCACATGGAGATAGTAAAATATTTAAATCAATAATATATTTTATTTCACTTTCTCTTGGTGGGATAATAAAGGTGCTTGCTTTGATCAGTACAAGATCAGGTATTTAACATTATGTTTAACAAGGCTACAGCAATTAAACACTGACCTGATATCTCACTTTCAAAATTATTTTTTAAGTTTTTTGATTTGGGGCAGGCATTTACAGATCTCTCTCTTATACTCAACCAGTTCAAAGCCCAAGTGTCAATTATCATTCTCTAATATTTCTAACCAGAATATAAGGCAGCCTGACAGTATCTCAGTTGCTATATTAAATTTCACTGAATTATGTGTACACTAATCAAGCTGGGGTGTGTTATCTGGTGAAACATCTAAAACTGGTTTCTTGAATTCAGCTGTATTAGTGGATTCCCCAAAAGCAGCATTTTTCATCAGGCTTTATCTATCTTATTCCTATAATATGGACCCTGGGTTTGTCTGTGTTATCCAGAACAACGTTTTGTGTAATGTCACAGAAATGCTGCTTGATACCTATTAGAATGGGATAAATTGCTCTTGGATGATGGATGACTAGCAGTAAGCTTTGAGGCAGGGAACTGCATGTGACAGCATTTCCATGCCTGATATGCTTTGATCTTAATACTAGAATCATTTCAAAACATTCCTATTGTATATCAACAAAACAAGGAATATGATGACAAGGACAATTGAACAAGAAAGCAATATTTTGAGTCACATGTAGTTGGCTTTGCATTTGCTGCTAACTGCATTACTATTATGTTAAGATTTGTTAGTTTGTGTACAGCATATTTAGCATACACAGCAAAATTAGAAGCATTGAAATCTTGCAGCAATTTATTTTAAGATGATAACAGTAATCTGCAGCAGTAGCTAAACCTTTATAGAGGTCAGATTTGGATTTTGGCTGATTTGGTCAGGAAAACTGCATTCCTGAAGATGTCCAAGAATCTGCAGATCTATAATTACCTAGCCAATTTATTAAACTAATGTTGGGATTCAGCTAGCTTTCTAACTAGCTGAAGTACTGTTGAAATAGTACTTATGAAATAATTAGCTTTGGGATGGCGTTAGGTACATGTTGTACAAAGTGCTTTAAAATTCTTGAATTTAGTAGTTGCTTTTTTGCAAAGTAAAATATTTCCATTTTAGTTGTTCCATAAGTAGGAACAAAATAAGTATATTTTGGACACCAAAAGCCCCTTTTTTCATTAAATTGCACAAAACGTTCCAATCAATGGCAGATGCTATAAAGAGAGAAATACATCAGCTTTGTTAATCATAGTTTAGGGCTTTATTGGGTTTATATTAATTTATCCAGAGTGCACCATGTCTCCCTCACTTCCAGACCACCACAGGTGTTTGGACATGTCCTATTATCCAAAGCAATGGTTCTGTCCTAGAAAAACATGAAATACATCCACACAGATTCCTTTTCATTACAGTCCTCAGTCACTAGAAGATCAATCATTAACTCTATCCTGCATAAAATTGCTAATCAACATTCTGAAATCCTCTATGACCTACTCATTTAGTTTGAATAAAATTGGAACATAATCAAACTGGCAATCTCAAACGTCCCAACTTTTTGGAAGGAAGTTGGGGGGGGACACCTGATCTGACATGCTGCATCCCTACCACCTCCCCTAAGTGTATTCTAAAAACATTAGCTCGACCAAGTTAATCAGTGATAATATAAGTGGTGACTAGTTTACTAGCAATTGCCAGGTTATTTTGCAAACCAGGCTGGGAAGAGGGTGCTGGTATTGCATTCTCACTTAGGTTGCTTGTAGCGCAGGAAACCTGACCCCTGTATTTTGGCTCTTTTTCAAAAAGTTCTAATATGGTACACAAGCTATGCTGCTCTTTTAAGCCATGACCATAAATAGACACAGTGCTTTATTTGCAATGGAGATCAGTGATAAGCCTCCCTGCGCAGAAGCCACACAAAAGACACTTGTTAGGAAAATAAATGCTGATTAATAAAACAACGTCACTCTCTTGCGGTTGGAGGAAAAACAACAGGCAGAGGCCCTTTCCCCCCCCACCCCCGGGCTGAGAAAGACATCACATGGCAGTGAGTGATCTGGTTTGAACAGCTCCTCGCAGCTGTTTATGAGGTGCTCAAGAGACACAGAGGAAGAATAAGTTGACATCTATTGTGCACTTTATAATCTGAATGTCTTTTGTATTGGCAACAGCCCGCTCCGGCGCATAAATTGATGCGGGCAGGAAAGGCCAGGTCTTTTTAGAGACAAATATTTAATCCCCTAATCTGTTATGGGTGGCCAGCTCTAAAAGGTAAACACTCCTTCTCGGTGAATGTATTAGATGCTGGTGCCATCTTGTGGAATGCAGACCAAGGAGAAAAGAATTTCCCTCCCCTCCTTCACATATTCTTGGGAAAGAGTTTACATGCAGGTGGGCTATAGTAAGTTGCAGGGAGGGCTGCCCCCACCCCGTTAACCATTAAGCAAAATAAGCACATGCTTAGGGCACCAAGGGTAGAGAAGCCCCATTGAGATCTTTTCTCTAGCTATCATGCCTTTGACTCTTTCATTGCTGCAGTTGACCTTAGTTTCTAATAAACATTTCTCTTTGCATTTTCCTTCATAACGGTTTTATTAAACATTGCATAAAAAGAGTTGAAGACATGCACCTTTTTATGGCCCTACATATAAGTAAATAATATGCTTGCTGCTATTTTGTGTTAAACAATTTCCCCCCCAACCAAAAAAACACCACCCAATATTTAATTTAGTAGTGGAACCCAGCTTGAGAGATAGCCTGGAAGATAACTAAAGTTTTAATCTGTTATTTCATCTTTAGCAGTAATTGAGTCTTCATGTATTGTCAATTAAGCTATGGAAAGACCATTGTTGGACTGTCTTAGGGCATCAATTGACCTTAATCAACTGGCCCAGGGGAGGAGGGAGGCTTTGAAGGGCAATATAACATCCTGGTGAAAAAGAAGTATTATATTGATTGTCATATCTAGCAGAATTCACTATTTGTAAACACTGCATTAATTTTTTTCTAGGAAGAATCTCCATTGTGATACCTACTTGAGAACTGCTTTTACAGAATCTTACTCCTTAATAAGTGACAGGTATCAGCTTAAAATGTTTTTGCTCGTGATAACACTTTAACAAATCCAGAGGATGGGTCTTCCCTCAAGAAGGAAGAGAATGGTTTCTGTGGACTATCTGCTAAAAAATACCTTTGTTTCCAATAGATTTTTGTAAAGGATATAAAAACGAGAAGTTCTGAATGCATGATAAACGTTATTTGGTAATATTCTTGGGGATGATTATATAGAAGGAAAAGATAGACATGAAAGAAAACAGAGTGAAAATGGAACAAGTGCGGAGAGTTTTAAGTCCTGTGTCAAAAAGTATTAGAGGATACATTTCTCAACAGAACAGAGGTAAAGTGGACTTAAGGATAGGAGATATATAAGCTGCTTCAATGTGTTACAGGGTATCACAAAAGTGTGTGGATCTAACTAGAATTAAAGAGGATGGTTGATTGAATGAAGTGAAAAGCCTACGGTTGAGTGGAAAAAAATGCTTATATTCGAATTATATTTGAAAACCGTAAGGATGAAAACAAATTTTATGTTTACATTTACATTTATTTATACTTATATGGCTGCCCATCACATCATATTATGTATATACAGAAATAGTTAGCTGCAATTAATATGTCAAAGAGAGCAAGCAAGAGACGGTTGTTCTATTTTTCCTTCCCATCCAAGTCTGGAACCATCAGGTGCTTTTCCTGATCCTTCTGTCTGAGGACAACTGGAGTTTGACCCTTCTGTTTTCATTCTGTCTTTGGATCTGGCAAAATTACCCTCGGTCAATCCTTGTCACCTCTCCCTATTCCTGATAAGAACAGCAAAACGGAAGGTAATTTCTTTTCCTTTTTTATCAACAGGAATTTTTCCGAATTTCCTCAGCTGTGCAAGAGAGCCTCTTTCACATACTGTGGTCTTCAAAAAAGCCACTTTCTTCCTCAGATCCAGAATTGCTGACTGGTGATTTTGACTTGGGAGGGCATCACAAATTTGTATTTCATCTGCCGCCTCCCAGATAGAAAATTTTCTCTGTGTGTGTGTGTGTGTGTGTGTGTGTCATCATCTTTATCATCTATCATATCTATCTATCAACTATCATTATCATCTATTTGTACCTATTTATCAGTCTGTCTATCATCATGAAACCATATCAATAGGGCACTGCTGAAAACTATCCTTTTTTAAAAAAAAATATTGAGCTATAAAAATGACCTGCTATGTGACATGAAAGTTAAATGACACATTCTCAGTTTCCTTATGTAGCCTGAGGAAAAAGTGATTTTTCCATTGCAAAGAAGTGCCTTGGAAAAAGAAGGTGTGGCACCTGCAAGAGCTTCAGCGCACACGCGCACACACACGCACACACACACACAAAGAGAGAGAGAGAGGAGAAGAGAGAGAGAGAGAGAGAGAGAGAGAGAAGGCTGCAGTGGATTACGTGAAACAAGGAATGGCTGTGCTTTTCTTGTGCTCAAAAAATTGCTTTTTTTTAAAGGCCTAAAGGTGGTAGCTGTCTGCCGGGATTGTGCAGCTATTTCTTTATGTGTCAGCAAGTACTGCTATTTTTTTTTCCCTGACCCAGTTCTAAAGAGCTCACTGGTTAATGAAACAAAAGAAGGCTATTTTGGTAAGGAGCTCTAATGTGGCCACAAATTCAGCCGTGGGCTTTATTCCACTCTCTTTGCATGCTATCTCCCTTGCCCACATTCTCAGCAGGTATTCCAGACACATTTCATTCCATCACAGGGTCCCTGCTAGGCAACACAGTGTCAGGGTTGTTTGACCTGATGGCAGCATCAGGGATGCGGTGGCTCAGTGGGTTAGGACACTGAGCTTGTCGATCAGATGGTTGGCAGTTTGGCGGGTCGAATCCTGAGTGCTGTGTAACAGAATTGAGCGCCTGTTACTCGTCCCAGCTTCTGCCAACCTAGCAGTTCGAAAGCACGTAAAAATGCAAGTAGAAAAATAGGGACCACTACAGTGGGAAGGTAAGAGCGTTCTGTGCACCTTTGGCATCTAGACATGCCAGCCACATGACCACGGAGTCGTCCTCGGACAAGTGCTGGCTCTTCGGCTTTGAAACAGAGATGAGCACCAGCCCCTAGAGTTGGAAACGACTAGCATGCATGTGCGGGGGAACCTTTACCTTTACCTTTACTGCTCTTTCCTTTTTCCTGCAGGTATGAATGGCAGCCATTCACCCAGGATAGAAAGCAAAACATCTGCAAATACAGACACTGCTAGGTGCACAGAATCTGCTGATGATCTCTGTCTTTTGACTGCCACTTAGTTCAATATCACTTGCTTTTTGATTCGGTAGTAACATCTGGAATGTGGATAAATAAAGTTTTTCAAGAGTCCGCTCCCCTCCCTCCCTTGCCAATACAACAGACATATACACCTAAACAGTCAACTCAAACACAAAGAAGCAAATAGATTAGAAACATGCTAATATGGCCAAGTTGAAAGGGTATGGATTCAAGACACAGATTCTAACAGCACCTCATGACTTTTACCAAGGAATGCTGTGACAACTTCCGGCATTGTCAAAATGCAATAGTGTGTCTCTGCAAAATCTTATTCTTTTGACTTCATGCTGTGAAGGCCAAGTAGATTACAGCTTATCTTTTCCCCCCCTCAAAATACAACTCAACACATAGCCTCAAAGGTGCTTTCTCAAAAGGCAACTGGACTTCCTTAGTTTTTTCTTTGAAAACATTTCATTCCTCATCCAAGCAATTCAAGGTTTTGGTAATGGCTTTCAAGGCCCTACATGGCATGGGTCCGGAGTACCTCGGGGATCACCTGCTGCCGGCGTCAACTTCCCTCCGCCCTGTGCGTTCCCACAGAGAGGGCCTCCTCAGGGTGCCACCGGTCAGAGAATGTCGGCTGGTGGCCCCCAGGAGGAGGGCCTTCTCTGTGGGCACCCCGGCTTTATGGAATCAGCTGCCAGTTGAGCTCCGGATGGCACCTGACCTTCTCTCCTTCCGACGCGGTCTGAAGACCCATCTATTTTAACAAGCTGGCCTGGCCTGATGGGGGATGTGTTGGGGTTTTATTGTGGATTTTATATTATTCTATTGTTTTAGCTCGGGCTCTTATTTAATTCTTTTTTAATTTTTGTAATCTGTATTTTTATATGCGCTCTGTTCACCACCCTGAGTCCTTCGGGAGAAGGGCGGTATACAAATATAATAATTAAATTAAATTAAAGAAGCTTCTTCAGTTCTGCTCAGCTTCAGTTCAGCTCCTTGGATGAGAAGTCAAACATTTTCAAAGAAAACAACAAGAAGAAAAAAGTCTAGAAAAGCGTCTTTGGGACAATCACAACCTGGATGGTTGAAAATCTTGAAAGACAACTCAAAACATAAACTCTTCCACACAATAGCTTATCCAGCCTGACTTTCTTCTTTATTGATTAGCTCTGGAGGCCTTGAGAAGAGGGCTTCAACCAGTAGGTGTTTTTATTTTCTAGCTAAATTGTAATCAAAAATATGGATTTACATAAGAAAGAAGGGTCTATTAAAAACACCTAAACATGAAATCAAGAAACCTCTATGCTCAAGTATATTTCAGATATTCTTTCTGCAATAAACTCTAATGATCTGAACTCAGAACCCTCCTCAAGCAGATAAACTGTATATATATATATATATATATATATATATATATATATATATATATATATATATATATGTGTGTGTGTGTGTGTGTGTGTGTGTGTGTGTGTGTGTGCGTGTGTGTGTGTGTGAGTGTCTGTGTGTGTGTCTGTGTGTGTCTGTGTGTGTGTCTGTGTCTCTCTGTGTGTGTGTGTGTGTGTGTGTGTGTGTGTGTGTGTATTTGAATGAGGGGAGGGCAAAAAAATATAGCCATTCCATGGCCCTGAGCATCTAGTAAAATTTATTTTTTCATATTATTTTTGTGTGTATATACATGCGTACATGTGAAGATAGTTGCACAGCAAGCCTAAGAAAACAGTTTAAGCATACTTGCTGTGTTTGACTCTAAGTTAGACCCAGATCCCAGGAAACGATGATCAACTCTTCTGCACAGAGTTGAAGCCACAGTTAAAATTATCATGCTGAGACCTGGGATATCTAAATATCAGCATTTGGTGTTTAAACTGCAAGACAACCAGCTCAGGACTTATTTTGTTGCTTTAAAAGTCAAGTCTTCTCCCATAAGTTATAAATGATCAAACAGTCCTTAAACCATCATGTATATTGTTTAACAATAATTAAACTACTTAGAATTTTTGGCACACTAAATCCAAAATGGGTTTGGAGTTTACTTTAAGTCTGCACAGTTCAAATAAAATAGATACAATCTGGCATACTAAATTAAAGCCGTTGGTATGCCTATGGAAGTTTTGCAGTAACCTACTAGCAACCACTAGATGTAGCTGGCATTCTGGACAATTTTGATGTATAGTTATAAACTGATTTCTAATATAATCACGTAGGGATTTTAAAAATGTTATTCATAATCCAATTTCAGATGTGCAGTTTCATTGACATGCACCCATGAAATGCAGTCATGCAATTTTTAATGACTCTTTTCTCAGGTTTTAAAATTGGATTGATGGCCAGAAAGATTTGCAATTCCACTTTTAACCCTAATTTCTTTTTGCATTTGGGATTTTTTAGGGAAAGAGGGACTTTAAATAGTTTTAAAATTAAACATTTTGCTGCTGTTTTAAAATAATAATAATAATAATAATAATAATAATAATAATAATAATAATAATAATAATAATAATTTATTGCAAGTATTCTGGATTCCAAGGTTGTGAAGGGAAAAAAGAGAAGTACTGTAAATAGGGCATATGGAAAAACAGACAGCACAGCAATACCAGAAGCTGCCATTGTTTTATGACTATGAATTCTCACCAAAATCTCCCTTGCTCATCCCCTAAAGGGAGATATATGCTGCATGTGATCCTCATCAAGAAGCTTCATTAAGAGGCCTACTTAGCTTGGTAAACCAAAATGAAACCAGGATGCTGAATTTAGGAGATACAATATAAAAATACCCATGGAGTATTTAAAATAAAAATAATATAAGGTACTATCATAGCTTGTCTGCAGGATCAGAGGGCTTGGTTTAATTTTGTTGGTATCCAGCTGGAGATAACCAGGGTACCAGCAGGATACAAAAGAAGCCTAGGTTCATATTGTGTTGAATCAGGCCAACAACAACATAGTCTGCCATTTTCTGTCATACTTAACTCAAGTTACATTTCAGAAGTTCACTAGCTGCCTTCTACTGTCGTGCCTCTATGTTGCTGTGCTTCAGGAGATACTATATAGGTGTTGTGAACCTATATAGCTGTGGCAGAGCCCTCTCAGTAGGCATGTGCGCCGTAGCCCCAATCCTAGGCCTTCAGCTGGGTTTTATAAAACCTTTTTGCTTTAGGCCTCCTCCACCGTGTGCAAAAATAAAATGGCGATGTCCATTTTGCTCTAAAGGTGCATGGTGACCTAACCCTAACCCTAAATGGAATTTTTCTCCAATGGGATTTTCCCATGTATTTTACCAGGAAACATAGATAGGACAGCCTAGAAAGGTAAATGCCCTCCTAACCGTACCCAAGCACTCCGAGTTTGTTGGCGATGACCATTTTGCTCTATGAGTTCATGGTAACCTAACCCTAACTATAAGTGGAATTTTCCTCCAATGGGATTTTCCAATGTATTTTACCAGGAAACATACATAGGGCAGCCTAGAAAAGTATGTGCCCTCCTAACCACACCCAAGAACTCAGAGTTTTTTGGCGATGTCCATTTTGCTCTATGAGTTCATGGTGACCTAACCCTAACCCTAAATGGAATTTTTCTCCAATGGGATTTTCCCATGTATTTTACCAGGAAACATACATAGGGCAGCCTAGAAAAGTAACTGCCCTCCTAACCATACCTAAGCACTCCAAGTTTGTTGGCCATGTCCATTTTGCTCTATGAGTTCATGGTGACCTAGCCCCAACCCTAAGTCCATGGTGGTGAACCTATTGGACGTGTGCCTCAGGTGTCACACAGAGCCCTCTTTGTGGGCATGCACGCCGTCACCCCAGTCCTAGGCTTTCAGCTGACTTTTATAAATCCTTTTCGTTTTAGTTTAGTTTTTTGCACTTTTTTGTGCAAAAAAAGGTTCAATCAATCAATTTCAACTTCTTGTGGGGAAAAAAAAGATCTCGCAAAGTTGGAATTAATTTATTGAACTTTTTAGTCCCACCTGGTTTTCTGTTACCACTGCAGTCACATCACCCAATTGGCCATGCCCACCCAAAGGGCCACACTACCCAATGGGCCACACCCATCTGGTATCCGACAATACATAAGTGGGTTTTGGGTCCCAGTTTGGGCACTCAGTCTCTTAAAGGTTCACCATGATTGGTACAGCAGACATTAATCTAGCGGAATGCTCCATTCATTTCTCTGGTGTCCTTTTAAACTTAACCAGGCACAATTTACAGTAAAGAAAAAGACCATTTGCAAGCATGTTCCAGCACTGTTCTCAACCGACAGGGCCAGTGGAACAGAGATAAGTGGTTTCAGATACATAGAGGGAAATGAGTGTTATGATGTTCAGTTTGCAGAATTTCTGGGTCCTATTTGAAATACAGTTAAAATACAGTTCAGTACGCTGATCATTTTCTAACCAATTTCAACTGTTTTCAGGCAGAGAAATGGAAAACAGCAACAACTTAAAAGAAGCAAGATTTCATACTGTGATGAATGAATGAACCTTTATTGTCAAAGTAAAGCCATGTATACATTGAGATTGGCTGAGCCTCCCTCCATGCCCCCACCCCCAACTCACAGTGACAACAAACCCTCCATCTTATTACACCATGTGAGCTAATTGCACAACACACCAGCCTCGCAAGTCAATCATGCATAAAGTTTATAAAATTATTTCCCGTTCAAAAGCCTAACAGCCCATGGATAAAAGCTGTTCTTCAGCCTGTTGGTACAGCTGGCTATACTCCTATATCTCCTACCCAATGGTAGGAGAGTAAAGAGATACCGTCCAGGGTGTGATAAGATAAATGATTAATTTATCAGCCCTTTACACTCTTTGCCTAGATATAGAGAAACTCTCTCGCTGTAAGAAAATTAACTTTGTTCATTTTAAGTTAACATTAACTGCTCTTTCTAAAATGGCACAGCATGACTTATGTAACTACTTATTATTACTTGGTTTGCTGGGTTTCAGACACTTGGACACTCGCTTTCAAAATCCTAACTAGTTCATGAAGAGGATGGAGCCAGTCTATTTCAGCTTCTCCTTCCTCACATGACTGCTGTGAGATATTTCAGCAACCCGTGTATGCCACCCTGAGCTCTTTTGAAAAAGCATGTACTTGAAATGTGATAAATAAGTCAGCTTTCACCCGTTCTAAATTTAGTTTCATTTTGGCTGATACTATTCTCTTACACTGCAAGTATTTGATGCAGAAAATATACTTTAATTGTGACTAGAGCTTAGTTTAGGATAAATGCCATTGTATGGGCATCATCACAGTTTGTTTCAGATGTTAAAAGATGTTATAGTTAACCCAGTCTTATGAGTTTCTTTAACCCAGGGGTCTTCAAACTTGGCCCTTTTATGACTTGTGGACTTCAACTCCCAGAATTCCTCAGCCAGCCTGGCTGAGGAATTCTGGGAGTTGAAGTCCACAAGTCATAAAAGGGCCAAGTTTGAAGACCCCTGCTTTAACATATTGAAGTAGGGTTTGTGTTTTCAAAGCACACTAAACATAACTGTAATTAGACAATACATTATAGTAAATGGAATCATTTGGTAGTATACATGAATACTGGGGACACTTGGCAGAAAGGTTTGGAAGAAACAAGCTTTTATTTGAGCAGACCAGGTATCTGTCAATTCAGCCCTACTGTTTTAGCAGTAGTAGAATGCATGATATCTTATCTTCAAAACAAACCTACTGTATGAGGGCCTTTGCCTAAAGCAGGGGTGGGCAACTATGGCCCTTTTACGACCTGTGGACTTCAACTCCCAAAATCACTTAAATATGAGCCAGCCGTGTGCTGCAGCTGCCAAAAAAGCCAACACAGTGCTAGGCTTCATTAACAGAGGGATAGAATTAAGATCACGTGAAGTACTAATACCACTTTACAATGCCTTGGTAAGGCCACACTTGGAATACTGCATCCAGTTTCACCACAATGTAAAAAAGATGTTGAGATTCTAGAAAGAGTACAGAGAAGAGCAACAAAGATGATTAGGGGAGTGGAGGCTAAAACATACCGTACAGTATAAGGAACGTCTGCTGGAATTGGATATGTCTAGTTTAATGAAGAGAAGGGCGAGGGGTGACATGATAGCAGTGTTCCAATATCTCAGGGGCTGCTACAAAGAAGAGGGAGTCAAGCTATTCTCCAAAGCACCTGAAGGCAGGACAAGAAGCAACGGATGGGAACTAGTCAAGGAGAGAAGCAACCTAGAACTAAGGAGAAACTTCCTGACAGTCAGAACAATTAACCAGTGGAACAACCTGCCTCCAGAAGTGACGAATGCTCCAACACTGGAAGTTTTTAAGAAGAGACTGGGCAGCCATTTGTCTGAAATGGTATAGGGTTTCCTGCCTGAGCAGGGGGTTGACCTCCAAAGTCCCTTCCAACTTTATTTTTATTATTATTAATTCTGGGAGTTGAAATCCACAGGTCATAAAGGGGCCATAGTTGCCCACCCCTGGCCTAAAGATACTCAAGAAGTTCATATCTGAGGAGATTTTAAAGGCTCTCTAGCATTCTAACCACTGTTATCCTATTGACATGAGACTAAAGAGGAAAAAAGCCAAGCGTGACCGGGAATAAATTTGGCCATACAAAGGCAATAATCATCATTTATGTTAGATATTCTTTTCTCTTTACCTCTCCCATCCTCTTTCTCTTCCTCCTCCTCCTCCTCCTCCTCCTCCTTTTTCTTTAGCTTTAAGTGTATAGTTTTTGCACTAGCTTCCAAGTGGGCATTCCAACAAAAGTGACATAGATCCATATAGTGGGTGGGGTCCTTGGTACACTCTGAACTTGGTTGCTTGCTTACAGACATGTCATTAACCAGCTAGATAACATCATGATGTTACCCAGTCAGGAAATGAAATACCTGCAAGTAAACAACCAAGCACAGAGACTACCAAGGATTCCACAATTCAACCCTGAGCTACATACAATCCTCTTCTGTTGATCCCCACAATGTGCCTGTAGTTTTTCTAGGGGAAAAAACATAGAAGTTGTGCTAAAAGTTGTGGTCCTGATGGTTTTTCAAGCCTAATTTGCTTGTCATTTTTTCCTAACAAAGTCGCAGTACAATACATTTTAGCTAGTAAAGAAAACCATTTCTGAGGTTTGGTGTCATTTCTTTGACTTGTGCTCCACTTTTTGGTATTTTTAATATGATAACACTTCAGTTTAATGAGCCATTTTGGGGGGAAAGAATGTATTAAATCTGAATTTAAGAAATAAATATTTGCATAATTACATAGTTGACATGTTTATATTATCTGTGTAATGGAAAAGACATAAAAAGTCAAATAGTAATTATGATAGAAATGGAGGCAAATGGCATAATTACATAGTTGACATGTTTATATTATTTGTGTAATGGAAAAGACATAAAAAGTCAAATAGTAATTATGATAGAAATGGAGGCAAATGACTTAAGCTACATCAAGTGTCCAGACAAACTTTGTGGATGAGATCTGAAGACACATTTTGTTCACTGCATCCAGACTCCATTAAATGGGAATCTCATTAAATTGAGGTATCACAATCATGTCACAGTGCTTTAGATTAACTTTCTTCTCCCAGTGGAGAAGTGCTTTAGATTAACTTTCTTCTCCCAGCCTTTCTTTATTGTACTGGCACCATGCACACTACATCCACTTTGTTATGTCAGTAGCTTGTTGCAAAGAAGGTTCCTTTGAAGCGGGAGATTCTGGTGCAATTATTGGTTAATGTTGTAAAGGCGGGAAAACCCGGGCTTGTGATTGGATACAGTTTAAACAGCTCGAGTATAAAAGCCAGAGTTATTTGACAGTTGTCAGTTGACATATGTGTATTGAATAAACCTTTTTGCTGTTAAACCTCACTGAGTCATTCGTCTGTCTGAACCAAACAACTGGCGACGAAGGTGGGATAGACGGCGGACTAGTGAAGGATCGGCGACAAGCAGCTGCGCGTAAAGCGGCAAATTTAAAAATTCACAGTCAACCGCAAGCGGCCGCGGCGGAATCCTCAAACCTCCGAATGGCGCAAATTGGTTCTTTAAAAGAATTCGATCCAAACTTCCCAGAGGACTGGGAAGAATATGTGGGACAGGTCGAAGGATTTTTGCTAGTGAACGGCATAACCGACGACCGGAAAAAGGCGCCTGCCTTACTGACTATCTGTGGCACACCTGTGTACTGGGTTGCCGTGGGACTTTGTCAACCATTGCCAGTATCAAGCGTTTCGTACGCCGACTTACTGGCCAAATTAAAGGTACATTTTACACCAAGAAGATCAGAACTCTTTTGGCGGCGCATCTTTGAAAAACGAAATCAGAGACCGGGCAAGTCAATAACAAAATTCGTTGCGGCAGTCAGAGAAGCAGCGGTACGTTGTAAATATGATAACTTAGAAATAAGAATCCGGGACAGAGTGGTGCTCGGGTTACGCGACGAGCAGTTACAAAATAGAATTATCGCTAAGCCCACCGGCGACTTGCAAGAAGTCCTTGATGAACTTTTGACTTATGAATCCACTGGGTATCGCGACCCCCCCCCACAATAGCATGGCTGCTTCTGCCGAAATAAACCAAGAAGGCCCTGTGGACTGCGGGGAGGTGGACCCACAATGGGAAGCCGACATAGCCAAAGTCACCAGGCGGTTTGGAAAAATGGCGGCAAAACCATTCCGCAGTGAAGGACCAGAACCGAGTCACCGATTCCAAACAACAACACCACAATGACAACCAACAACACCGCAACGACAACCGAGAGAAGTTCCAGCTAGACAGCGCGACAGCGACAACCGATGTGGAAGCTGCGGGGGAAATCATGCCCGAGCAACATGCAGATTCCACTCTGCCAGATGCAGATTGTGCGGAAAGACCGGCCACATTCAAGCCATTTGCAGGGGTCATGCACGCGACAATCGTCTACACGAAATCGACGTTTGGCCCAAAGGTAAGGTAACCCCTCACTATAGTGGCAAGGAGACCCCTAGACCTTGGGCACAATACCCCAACCGCGGGGAGGCGGCGCGAGTTAATCACATAGGGAAGAGAAAAATAAATCACATTTTGGGATCAAAATTAAAAATCGTAGTCCAGTTGCAAGAAATTCCTTGCAAAATGGAAATTGATTCTGGGGCCTCAGTGTCCATAATTTCAAGTGAGACCCTTAAAAAGATTGAACTTAAAAGTGGTCGCAAAATTCCACTTAGTTCAACCAAAATTCAATTGGCAGACTTCCAAAAAAACCCAATAAAAATTAAGGGAAAAGTTACCCTTAGAGTTAAATATAAGGGGTTTAATGGAATACTAGACTTAATAGTTACAGAAGGCCATAGAACTAGTTTAATAGGCCTTAACTGGTTTCCTGCCCTGGGAATTTGGGTCGGGGGAATAAACACCGTTATTAATAATAAGACCCTCAAATCTGTCTGCGATGAATTCGCAGACGTATTTGATGGGTCTTTGGGTAAATATAAAGGACCCCCAATTAATTTTAATTTAGACCCATCGGTTAAACCCATCAGGCTTAAGGCCCGACGGGTGCCTTTCGCCCTTAAGCAAAAAATCGAGGCCGAGCTCGATAAGCTTGTAGGCCAAGGCGTTCTAGAACCGGTCGAGGGTGGTTTGTGGGAGACGCCGATCGCCACACCCGTTAAACCTAATGGGGATGTGAGGATCTGCGCTGATTACAAAGCCACCCTGAACCTAGGAATGAAAAAGCATGCTTACCCGGTCCCGACGGTGAAGCAGGTCCTCGCCACGATACAGGACGGCGCCATATTTGCCAAGTTAGACTTGGCGCAGGCGTATTTGCAACTTACTGTTTCCAGGGAGGCTGCTGAAGCTCAAACTATTGTTACCCACAAGGGGGCGTTCCGAGTCCACAGACTGCAATTTGGTATTGCAGCAGCTCCAGGTATCTTCCAGGAGGTGATGGAGAGGACCTTAAAGGGCATACCTGGTGTATGCCCTTACTTTGATGATGGAAGAAATGAAGAAATATTAGCTGAGCATCTGGAACAGGTACTGGGAAGATTTAGGGGGGCTGGACTTAAATTAAAAAAGGAAAAGTGCTGTATTGGAGTTAAATCCACAGAATTTTTAGGATTTAGGATAGATAAAAATGGAATTCACCCTACACCTGATAAAATTAAGGCAATCAAATTGGCACCAGAACCAAAAAACAAGGCGGAATTACAAGCCTTTTTAGGATTAGTCAATTTTTATCATACATTCTTGCCACATAAAGCTGCCATCGCGGAACCACTACATAGACTATTAGATAGAAAAACCCCATGGCAGTGGCAAGATAAACATAGAGTCAGTTTTCAAACATTAAAAGATATTCTTTCAAGCCAATCCACAGTTACTCATTTTATTGAGAATAAACCAATTTATTTAGCTTGTGATGCTTCACCTTATGGTGTGGGGGCTGTTATCAGTCACATGGATAGTCAGGGCATTCAAAAGCCAATTGCATACTATTCCAGGACGCTTACCAAAGCTGAACGGAATTATGCACAGATTGATAGAGAAGCATTAGCAATCGTGGCAGGAGTAAAAAAGTTCCATGATTACCTTTATGGTAGGAACTTTACCATACTCACTGATCACAAACCATTATTGGGACTGTTTACCACTGATAAACAGACACCCCAAATAATGTCTCCCAGAATGCTGAGGTGGTCAATTTTCCTCTCAGCATATTCATTCTCACTGCAACATAGACCTGGTAAGGAAATGGGCCATGCAGATGCCCTTAGTAGACTGCCTTTAACCAACACAGAGGAGGACCCTGCCCCAGTAGGACAAATTATGTCATTACAGGAAATTCCTGAATGCCCCTTAACTGCTAAAGAAATAGCTGAGGCTACTAAAAAAGACCATATTCTCAAAAGGATTATGACCTGGGTTCTTGGTGGTTGGCCTAGTACTAACCCTGATGCCAAGTACATCCCATACTTTAGGAGGAAGAATGAACTATCATCCCATTTGGGATGTATATTGTGGGGCAACCGTGTTGTTATTCCTGAACTTCACAGAACTACAGTTTTAATGGAATTACATGAGGGTCACCCTGGAATTGTGCAAATGAAGGCATTAGCTAGAAGTCATTTGTGGTGGCCAGGGCTTGATAAAGATATTGAAGAATGCATTTCAGGATGTTATTTGTGTCAGCGATCTAGACCAGAGCTGCCACACACACACACACACACATAAGTGGGAATTGGCCAGGAATCCTTGGTCTAGGATTCACATTGATTTTGCAGGGCCATTTCAAGGCTTAACCTTCCTAGTTGTGGTGGACAGCTTCTCTCGGTGGCTGGAGGTAGTGCCTGTTAATTCAATGACATCTAGTAGAACAATACAGGTTCTAAGGGGCCTCTTTGCCACTCACGGGTTACCTGATGTGATTGTATCGGATAATGGGCCCCAATTCACCTCTGTTGAATTTCAGGAGTTCCTCAGGGCCAACTCGATTAGACATGCAACATCAGCACCCTTCCACCCGTCCACCAATGGCTTGGCTGAACGCAACGTGAGAACCACCAAAGACGCCTTGAAGCGAATCATCCGTGGCGATTGGCACCAAAGACTGGCAGACTTTTTGCTGACCCAACACACAACCCCTTGCACGGCTACCGGGAAAAGCCCTGCGGAAATGAGGTGGGGCAAACGGCTAACCACCAAACTGGACAGGTTACATCCTGACAAACTACCCTCAAGTGCTGAACCGGACATCCCAAACAGGTCCTTCAAAATTGGAGACTTAGTCTGGGCCAGAAACTATGGACAGGGGGACAAATGGGTTCCTGGGGTAGTCACTAACATAATGGGGCCATTGTCTTACACCATTGAGGGGGAAGGGAATAGAATAAGTAAAAGACATATTGATCAATTAAGGAAGAGAGTTGCCAGAAGTATGCCAGTCGATGGGGGTCAAAACGTATACGGGGGTGATACTGCATCTTGGCTTAATCAAAACAACTTGCCAGTTAGCGGTGAAGCGGAAATTCAAACCAGTGTGACTACAGCTATACCACAACATTGTCAAATTGACTGGGAGCTGTCCCCTATGAACAGGCCAGCAGTACCTGAGCAACAACAACAAACACAACTGCAATCACAATCTGTTAGTAGGGAATCTTCAGAGCCTGTAATTCAAAATTCCAGACCCATAAATATAAGCCAGCCAATCAGACAGTCAGTTAACAATGACTTAAGTAACCAAACCAATAGATACCCATCTAGGGTCCATAGGCCACCCAAATACTTGAGAGATTACGTCAACAAATAACATCAACTGGGGGGGAAGGGGTGTTATGTCAGTAGCTTTGTTGCAAATATGTCAGTAGCTTGTTGCAAAGAAGGTTCCTTTGAAGCGGGAGATTCTGGTGCAATTATTGGTTAATGTTGTAAAGGCAGGAAAACCCGGGCTTGTGATTGGATACAGTTTAAACAGCTCGAGTATAAAAGCCAGAGTTATTTGACAGTTGTCAGTTGACATATGTGTATTGAATAAACCTTTTTGCTTTCGTCTGTCTGAACCAAACACACTTACTCTGCTAATGACACACCAGAAGACCCTAGGCATATACCTATGCATGCCTCTTTTAGAGAACATGCAAATAAATGTGTCTGGGGTTTGTTTTTTTGTTTGTTTTTTGGGGGGGTTGAGTGAACATGGAGGATTGACCTTAAATGATCAAGTGAATGGGAAAGGAAAGGTATTGCTGTATTTAAAATGCTCACTCCAGATGGTCTTCCATCCTTCAGTAGTTACAGAATATTACGAGAATAAATGCATTAATGGAATCTGGGAAAGAAGAAGGTCATGGGGACTAGAAACAAGGTAGGGTAGACTTTTTGGAATCCCTTCAATTGTTCACCAACACTGGCCATAGGAGGAGTTGGTATTTTTTATATAGTATAATAAAGTAACATGTATCTCTCTGTGTGTATTTTACTCCTAAGGACTAATAATTCATGTGTGTGTATTGTTTGTGTATGTTTGTGAGAGAGGAGAGGGTAGGTATATGTATGTTGCTTGGATCTCTGAGGATCTACTCAAGATGCCTCATAAGAAGGTGAAACCCATGAACAACAGCCTATCTTCTAATGCAGTGGTTCCCAACCTTTTCGGTACCCCACACCCCTAAGAACGCTTCTGATATATTCTCACACCCCTTACAAAAGTTCAAAATAATGGCAATGAATTATGCATATACACTATAATTTTGAAACCCCAAGTTTTCACAACCTCTGGAATATCGTCTCACACCCCCCAGAGGGTGCAACCACCCCTGGTTGGGAACCCCTGTTCTAATGCATAACCTCCATCAGTTGGGTTTCCATAACACATTAAATCGTAAGCTAGCCAACCACACTTTAGCTGAGCAGATTCTGCAGTTCCACCCTGTGTGGCCGAATTGAAGTTCGTTAGGTGGTGCAGACCCTGAAAATTCAATTAATTACAAACCACGATTAAATTCATCACAAGTAAACCTCTTCTCTGAGCACAATCTCAATATTTCTATAAGCTGTACTATGGGAAAAGAAGAAAAAAAAACCAGGAGACAGTTACAGACAAATCTTATCCTCAAAGTGCAAAAAAAAAGCTTTTTGGGTAGTTAGTAACATTTTTTTCTGTGTAGTTGTGATAAGGTGCACCTGCTGACATTCCTCCTGCATTTTGTGCAGCTGCTGAAGCCCAGCTGAGTGCTCTCTTTATTTTGGCGTTTGGGATTGGAAGACTGCTTTCAAACTTGGGTGTGTATTTGCCGGCTGTCATTTAGTCCTCCTCCTCCTCCTCCTCCTCCTCTCCTTCTACTATGTAGTCAGAGTCTTCCTTTGGGGCCTCTCTCATCATTTTCTTCATCTTTATTTCTTTTTTTGCCCTCTAGGTAAGTGTGCCAAATCCTTTTTATTCGTTTGTGATAGGGAGAAAAGGGGGCTATGGGCTGATCTTTTTATTACACAGTATCATTTTCTATACTTTAATACTTGGCAGATTAAAAGCATGGGAGTCCATGTGAAAGATTACCAGCCTTGCTGAAATTTTCAACCAGAAAGCAAAGTTGGTATTTTAGGAGAAAGGGGATTTAAAGTACGGTAGAATTCAAAGAAGGTCCCTTGTATGTAATATGAAAACCATGAGGTTATTGACAAGGATATTTGAATCATCATTATCCTGATTAACTTAAAGTATGAGTAGCCTTGTATTATGTTTCTGAAATGGTCTTTTTACTGCAGCTGAATTGGTTATAAATACATTGTGCTCAGTAGGTGTTTTCTAACAGGTTTTGAAAAACTGATAGTTCAAAAAAGTGATAGAAAACAGGGGGGGTTATGTTTGAAAACAAGCAATAACAAAGGGTGGATGCTTGTGTGTGTGTGTGTCTCCCATTAAACATACACACACACTAGTCTTGGCAATGCTTCCATTTTAATTGGTACCGGCTAACTAATATAATCTATTGATTACTTGGGTAATAAGCCCAATTTCATCTCAGTGGAGCTTGCTTCTAAATAGACACAACTTTTCAAATATTTGGTGTGTATGTGTTTTGTAAATGTAAATAATAAAGACAGGGTCCAGTGTGATCCCTATCCTTTCTTGGTTATGCTGTAAATAGCTTGTGACTTTAGAGCAGGTGTTGTGTGTCTTTCTGAGATATCTACTGAGAGGAAGGGAAGGGAGAGCCAAGGTCTAAAAATAGGCAAACTCTTAAACTGTCTTAGTATGAAAAAGTCCTTGTGACAAGGAGAAGGACATTTTGTAAAATATATCTCTACTATAAAGAGGAAGAAAACATGTTAAGATGGTTTCCTAAAAGATATAAAATAAGGCAACTTGTTGATCAGGTGTTCAGTAACTATTAACAGGAAGTACTCATGGAATAATAATATAATAGAAAAAAGTATCACTGAACTTAGAATAATCTTTTTAAAAAGTTCTTAAACAGGTGTTACTTTAGTAGTAAACAAAATTCAGCTGTATCACCCTGAAGAGCATGCCAGACACATGTGAATAACACTATAGTTCAAAAACATAAAGGGTATGAAAATATCTTACTAAGATCAGTAAACAGATGCATGGATTAAAACTGAACATTTCATTTCATAGTATTTTCTTCCTGCTCCAGAAAACATCTTCCTAACGAAAACTCACAACTGGGCTCTCTTATGCAAAGAAAGATTTCCAACTTCTAGGTTTAGTGAATTTTACAATCATAATTCCTTCCTTTGATATGCATTATCCAAAATCAGAACTCTGAAACTGATACATACAAGATCACAAAAGGTGTATCATTGTAGTTCTTTCAAAAACAATTGGATGCTTGTTCAGTATCAAACCAAATATGTGGAAAAAAAACTCACTTCCTATTCTTAGCCATTGTACTTCATATTGTTCAGATACCTTAAACTGGAGAATTCAGTGTACTGTAAATAGCACTAGCAATAGACTTAGACTTCTATACCGCTTCACTGTGCTTTACAGTCCTCCCTAAGTGGTATACAGAGTCAGCATATCGCCCCCAACAATCTGGGTCCTCATTTTACTGACCTTGGAAGAATGGAAGGCTGAGTCAACCTTGAGCCGGAGAAACTCGAACTGCTAGCAGCCAGCAGAATTAGCCTGCAATACTGCATTCTAACCACTGTGCCACCATGGCTCCAATCTGTGATATAATTCCAATGCTCCATGAAGGTTTCTTGCCCCCAAAATCCACAATACAATTGTGGATGTGTATCAAATATATACAGACACACAAATGTACATACATACCCAACCATATTTCTGTACAGTACATTGCTATCCTGTTCAGTGCATTTTCTGTCTTACTCAGACATTTTATAGTTAATATAGTGTTACTCTGGATGGGATGCAAGTGTAGCAATGCCTTTTTCCTAATAGTGGAACAGAATTCTGAAAAAAATTGCAAACCAGGGTAATTATTGCCAAGTAATTCTTATAGTAAGTTATAATATTTCTATATGAAAAAGATAGACATGATAATATGACAAGTATTCATTTAGTGTTCATCTTCATTTTACAGCTCACAATGGGAAATAACTATCGTAATTGGCCAAATCTAGTTTAGTCACTCATACTCAATGCAGTGTCAAGAGAAAAGGGCATAAGCATGCAATCAAAACCCTTCTCTCATCTTATCCTTCTGTTCTAATGCTGCTTCTCTGAACTAGCTGAAACTAGTAGTATTCAGAATTTCTACTGATTTGAATTTTAATGATGATGATGATGTTGGAAGGGACCTTGGAGGTCATCTAGTCTAACCACCTGCTCAGGCAGGAAACCCTATACCATTTCAGACAAATGGCTGTCCAGTCTCTTCTTAAAAACATCCAGTGTTGGAGCATTTACCACTTCTGGAGGCAGATTGTTCCACTGGTTAATTGTTCTAACTGTCAGGAAGTTTCTCCTTAGTTCTAGGTCCCCTAATCATCTTTGTTGCTCTTCTCTGTACTTTTTCTAGAGTCTCAACTTCTTTTTTACATCGTGGTGACCAAAACTGGATGCAGTATTCCAAGTGTGGCCTTACCAAGGCATTGTAAAATGGTATTAATACTTCACATGATCTTGATTCTATCCCTCTGTTAATGCAGCCTAGCACTGTGTTGGCTTTTTTGGCAGCTGCAGCACACTGCTGACTCATATTTAAGTGATTGTCCACTACTAGGACTCCAAGATCCCTCTCACAGTTACTACTATTGAGCAAGGTACCCCCTATACTATACCTGTACGTTTGGTTTTTCTTGCCTAAATGTAGAACCTTACTTTTTTCACTGAGCATAACCTAGGGAACTACTACTACTACTGTGGTACATATGCAGAAAAGCATTTCTTTCCCTGAAATACACAGATTTTTTAAATAATTTCCTGAGTGGGTCATTGATTTAGTTTGAGAAAGCATGCAAACAACAAAGTTGGAATTGCCATCAGCTGCTATTTTCCTAGGCAGAGTGAAACTCTGCTGCAACTGGCTACATCCCAGAAAACGTGCCAGATTAATTGTTCATTTAAGACAGCGTAACACATAATCCTTTGGACCAGAGTAACATTGCAAAGTCTTTGTAGCATTCATTAATACAATATCCACGTCCATAATTCAGATATATCAGGGTACCCAAATTCAATTCTGGTATGAAACGTATATGAACTGTTTTAATTCTCTGACGATTGAAACCCAGATCACCTCCTAGATAGTAATTGCTACTTGGTGGGATGAAAAGAAATGTGGTTTACTGCAGATGCTAGATATACTGAGTATATTATGCAATTGCCATAAACCATATTGTTGCCTTGGGCATACAATGTCACTAGCATAGGCATCAGAAGAATGAACCTTCTGGGTTCTCCCTTTTTGTAGAGACCTTTAAGGAAAAGGAGGAAGTTATTTTGGACATTCTGGAGGGGGAAAAAGTCCCAAATCAGAGACTTGGATAGCAGACCCTCTCGATCCCTATCATTCCAGAAACATACATGTTACAGAGAGAACACCTGTCCAATGTTGTGCTTCAGTGCAAGGCCTTTTTATTGTGAGTCAGCAATAAGAAGTACCAAAAAAGCAAAAAGTACAGGTTGAAAGTAATTATTTTAAAATCAATAATAAAAAAGGAAGATGGAATTGTTGTGAGAGAAGAGCGCCCATGCTGGTGGACTGGAGCTGAGGCAAGGAACGGGCGCTCACCCTGTTGTGCTCCTGTTTCAATTATGTTCACACAATCTTCACACTGGGTAGGAATGTAAATGTAGCCCATGTGTAAGCTACCTAGTTAGACAAGACTGTGATAATAATGCCTCCTTAAGTAACACCAGCTGCCTGCAATTAGTGCAGGTTCGAGTCCCACCAGGCTCAAGGTTGACTCAGCCTTCCATCCTTCTGAGGTAGGTAAAATGAGGACCCAGATTGTTGGGGCCAATTAAGCTGACTTTGTAATAATGCCGCTTGGGGGGGGGTGTGAAAGCCCTAATAAGCAGGCATATACATAGAATGAAGGCTACTGCTAAGCTTGTAAGCCGCCCTGAGTCTTCGGAGAAGGGTGGGATATAAATGGAATTAAAATAAAAAATAAAATAAAATAAATAAAATAACAGATTATATCTATTGGGATCTTGGGACAGAAACATTTCACCTTTCCATTGTGAAGTTGTATTTTATTATTTATTACTGGGATTGTACACTTGATATTACCTTAGAAGTGTGGAATATACTGGAAATACTAAATAAGCCTGTATATAAATGAGTTGTCTATTGCCGTCTGTGAAAAGCAAGCTAAAACTGTTGACTTCGGCATCAGGTGTTTTGCCTCTTGCAATCTTCAAGATGTTCATCTAAAACTGAGCTCTCTTTGCTGCCAGGTATCCAGCATGGACCATAACCAAAGCACCAGTGACCAGCCTGGGCATCAACAACCACCCTCTGCAAACACCCCTGAAGACTTGTCTTCTCAGAATGGCTTTGGGAGAGCAAGTGAGACTCTGCTTCCTCAGTCGCCTGAGAATGCAGTCCAGGCTGAGCCTGAAATAAAAGTCTGTGATATATCTGAGATGCTGAGCCAACAGCTGGAGGACATTATTAAAACGTACGGGTCAGCTGCCTGTCTGGTGGAGGAAGGAAACACGAAAGCAACAGGCGGACCTGAAAAAGGAGAATCGTTCTGTCCCGAAGATGGAGACTGTGAGGATGGCCACGATGAGGCTGAGAAAGAACAGGTCCCTTTGGGGGATGCCTCTGGATTCAAAGAGGCCAGTATTCCGAAAGAACAAAAACCGGAAAAGAAAATCCTGAAAGGATTAGGCAAGTAGTGACTTGTGTAACTGAAATGCAGAACTTAAATGTGAGTCATTGCTGGTATTGGGGAAAACATGACATGGGTCTCTGTAAAATGTCAGCATTTGGCATTGATCCTGCCTGCTCTCTTCTCTACCATTGGTGAAAAAAATATGTTGTTTTTTTCTGAAAAGTGGAGACTTGCTTTGTTTTCAGATGAAAAGTTTGGAAAATTAGAAACAATTTCAGCTAGCAATAATAATGGGAGTGAGTAGCATTTAATCAGTAATGGGCACTTTTGTATGTGGGGCTCCAGATGTGCCAGGGTGTTTTATTTTTATTTAGCAATAGCAATAATCTATTAGACTTATATACCGCTTCACAGTGCTTCATAGCCTTCCCTAAGTGGTTTACAATGTTAGTATACGTATATTGCCCCCAACAATCTGGGTCCTCCTTTTACCAACCTCAGAAGGATGGAAGGCTGAGTCAACCTTTATCCTGCATTTCCTAGGTCAAGGCATAATGCAGATGGGAATCTCCCCTCATTTTATTCCCACAACAATAACCCTTAGAATCAGCTGAAGATCAGAAAGAGTGAGGGCTAAAGCCACCCAATAACTTCAATGATGGAATAAGAATTTGAATCTAGGTCATTTCAGCCCAGCATCCCAGTCCACCACACTGACCTTCTCAGTCTTTTGATGTGTTAAATAATGCATCTTTCTCCTATGTAATATTTCCACTATAAAACAAAGGATATACTTATTTTATTTATGTTTATTTATTATTAAATGTATTCTCTGCCATTCTGCTCATATGCCCCCTAGAAGGGCTTACAATAATGTAAGCAAAACGCAACAGTAAAATATACTGTACATACTCACAGATAAGCTGAGAATTTTAGGTGTCAAAACACACTCCCAAAATTGGGTTCAGTTATCCATGAGTAAGTAGAATAATTGTCTGGGTTTTTTTTTTTTAAAGACGATTAAAACCTTGACTGTTGAGATCATTTTTCCATTGTCCTAAATGCTGAAAAAGCGGAGAGCCAAGAGCCCTTTCATACAAAGAGCTTTCTGAATCCTGAAAGCCATGGAGGTAGTCCTCGACTTACGACCAGAACGGAGCCCAAAATTCCTGTTGCTAAGTGAGACAGTTAAGTGAATTTTGCCCCATTTTTATGGCCTTCCTTGTCACGGTTCTTAAGTGAATCACTGAAGTTGCCAAGTTAGTAACACAGTTGTTAAGTGAATCTGGTTTCCCCATTGAATGCTTGGCAGAAGGTTGCAGAAGGTGATCACATGACCCCAGGGCACAGGAACCATCATAAATGTGAGTCAGTTGCCAAGCATCTGAATTCTGATCACTTGGCCATGGATATCCTGCAACCATCATAAGCAGACATGTCAAACACAAGGCCCGGGGGCCAGATCCGGCCCACGAAGTGGTTTCATGTGGCCCACGAAGCCATCCTGGAAACAGTGAGGGAATGGCCCCCCACTGCCTTGGCCCTGGCCCAGAGACCCTCCTTCTGTCTGTCCCACTCCTGCCCAGGCCCCCATAGGCATCCTTGATGCAAATGAGGTAGAGCTGGCCACGCCCACCCAGTAGGCCATACACACTCTAGCCATGCCCACCCAGTAGGCCACGCCCACCCTGGCCATACCCACCCAGCCCCCTGAGGGAAACTGCAATGCTGATGCGGCCCTCAATGAAATTGAGTTTGACACCCCTGATCATAAGTGTGAAAAAGGTAATAAGTCACTTTTTTCAGTTCCATTGAAACTACAGCTGGTCACTAAATGAACTGTTTTAAGTCAAGGACTACCTGTACAGAAAAAGAGTATCTTAAATGGCCAATTTCTAGCAATGACAGAATCTTCAGCAGAACAATAAAGCATCTTCTTTTAGAGATTCTGGACCTAAACCATTGGGGGCTTTAAAGGTAAAAAAAAACCTGCACCATAAATTGTATCTGGGTGGCAGCTTGTTAACAGTAGATCATTCAGGGCAGGCTTCATATAATCCTTTCTAACACCCTGCCTGTGTTAGAAGCTTGCTCCACACATTTTGCACCCAATTGCCATTTTTCAAAATGTTTTATTTATTTATAGACCTTATGTTGTTGTTAGTTGCAAAGCCGTATCCGACCTCTCATGACCCCATGGACAACGTTCCTCCAGGCCTTCCTGTCCTCTACCATCTTCTGGAGTCCATTTAGGCTCACGCCTACTGCTTCAGTGACTCCATCCAGCCACCTCATTCTCTGTCGTCCCCTTCTTCTCTTGCCCTCAATCTTTCCCAGCATTAGGCTCTTCTCCAGTGAGTCCTTCCTTCTCATTAGATGGCCAAAGTATTTGAATTTCAACTTCAGGATCTGGCCTTCTAAAGAGCAGTCAGGGTTGATCTCCTTTAGGATTGACCGGTTTGATCGCCATGCAGTCTAAGGGACTTGCAGGAGTCTTCTCCGGCACCATAGTTCAAAGGCCTCAATTCTTTGGCGCTCAGCCTTTCTTATGGTCCAACTTTCACAGCCATACATCGCAACCTGGAAAACCTTATAGGCCACACTAATCCCCACTCAATATATAATTGGGATTTATATATTGATTGGTATTAAAACAAAAAAAACAGTTTTAAGAAACTATGAAACTATGAATGAAGGCAAATATACTTGTCCCAGGTTACTGTTGCAGGATCCAATCTGAGTCCAGAGAGTGGAGTTCCCCAAGGATAAGGTCTAGCACAACTCCAAAAGCTTAGAAGACTAAACATCTGGTCCTGGTGACCAACTCAGATTGGATTACTGTTATTTTGACCAATGTCCTGTGGATCGCTGACCAAAATATTTTGCCCAAGTCTTATCACACATGATAATATGTTTCATCCCCTTTTCCACATTTCCAACATTTACGCCAAACATTCTTACACAGTTTTGATAGTTTCGCAGTTGTCAAATGCCATCTCTACATCAATTTGCAAAAACTTTCTCTTAAATTATTGCACAAAGTGAATTTAATTTTGATGGAATTCTGTTCCAAAGAGGCAAAGGACTTTCCCTAGCCCTTTCATGGAGATTTATTTATTTATTTTTGGGACTTATATGCCGCCCTATCTCCCAAAGGACTCAGGGCGGCTTACAACAATAAAAAACAAAACAATACAAAAATTAAAAAACGAATTAAATAACAGCCCCAAAATAAATTAACTACAGTTAAAAATTAAAACATATTTAAAACCCATCATCAATCCAGGTCAGCCTGATGGAAGAGAAAAGTTTTGAGGTCGCGGCGAAAGGACCGGAGGTCCGGGGCCATCCGAAGCTCAAGGGGAAGCTGGTTCCAAAGGGCTGGTGCTCCCACAGAGAAGGCCCTCCCCTTGGGGGTCGCCAGCCGACATTGTCCGGCTGACGGCACCCTGAGGAGGCCCTCTCTGTGTGAGCGCACTGGGCGATGGGAAGTCGTCCCCGGTAGCAGACGGTCCTGCAAGTATCCCGGGCCTAAGCCATACTAATTGGCATAAGATACTAATTGGCATAAGGAACAAGATAGAATTATATGGAACATAATTTGTTAGTGACAAGGATATTGAACATTTTTCCCTGCACCATCTTCTGGCCATGCCCTAACCCAGGGGTAGGCAACCTCGGCTCTTTTATGACTCATGGACTTCAACTCCCAGAATTCCTGAGCCGAGGTTGCCTACCCCTGCCCTAACCCAAAAAGCCAGAATCGCTGCAACAGTGTTGAAAAATAGGGCCCAACCCTATGGGACATCTCAGAAATATAATATTGTTAACATCTAGGTTTCTGCATTCTTTCAGCTTGTCATCTCACAAAATACAATTATTTTAATTTGTGGATAAAAAGTAGGTGTAAAGTTGATGTAGCAGCAGAAAAGGAAACCATCAGTATCATCATTAGGTGTTCTGTGTATCATCTTCCTGATCTTTTAAAATACAGAAGCAACAAAACCTGATTAGTCACAGTTTTCAGATTATATTCATGCAAACTTATTTTTTTCTGATGCATTCTCACTTTGATCATTTATCCTATTTTCCTGATTCAGGAAAAGAGGCTACCCTACTAATACAACATCTGACAAAGCTGAATACACCAGAAGAGAAATTGGAGCTCTTATTTAAGAAGTATGCTGAACTGGTTAGTATAACACTTATGAAAATCTGTAGTGGGGGAGCGGGGACTGCTTAAAAACATGTCTTATGTGATGCAAAATGGCCAGATTGCAACCTGGAAGCAGATACAGTATCTTTTTAAGATCCCTGATAAAAGCATTGAAAATGCCATCTTAAATTTGGGGAAGGGAAGATTCCCCCGCTCATTTGCCTTTCTTAGTTATATTGTATAACACACAAGTATCATCAGTCATGCTTGACAGGACAAGTAGAGGTACAGATGAGTCCACAATAGAAGATTTAGCTATGTTTAGCCTGTTCCTTCCATTGGAGACCATGAAGGAACTCAGTATGGCTTAATTCCTGGCACTATATATGTATAATAATGCATTTAACCTAATATGATAAACTGGGACCTTTCTTCCCAGGCACTTAATCACAGCACAAACATGCCCTGGCAAATTTTATCCTGGTCTCATTATTATCTTTATCTGAATCCCTGCCTATAACTGAGAACCTTAAGTTGGTCTAACCTGTGGACTGATGGAAGTCAGGATTTAGATTTGATGTGGGACAGAAATTGCAGCAGTAACTCTTGTAAATGGCTCGGATGAGGGAACTCCAATTGTCCTTGTCCTACTGGATTTCTCAACAGCCTTTGACCACAACATTCTGGGTCAGCTGGAAGGATAAGATTTGGAGTACAGTGACTCATATTGTTGCCTCTCACCTGGATTACCTTAATTTATTTTACATGGGGCTGCCCTTGATAACCATCCAGAATCTTCTGCTGCTTCAGAATGGGCCTGCCTGTGTGATAAGAGAGCAGACCCATTAGCCCATTGCTCCCTGGCAGTTAGCTTTTGAGTATACTTCTAGGGTTAATCATCTGTTATCCACCTATTTTAATTCCAGTCTACTCCTCTGATGCATGCAAGTAAAGAATACCTTTCAAGGTATTTCAAGGGGGTTCCACCTGTGGAGACTTCTAAAAAAGGAGGTTTGGAAGAAGCCCATCAGTTCAGCGATTCCATTCTATGGGAAACTTGCCCTTAAAGGAAAAACAGATGCCTTCCCTTGAGACCTTTGGAAGGCTTGTTGAGACCTATATATTTCAGAACATCTTTAGACTACAGTAATTCTACCATGGCATATTCAGGGTGCTTGCCATTTCAGGCAAGTGGCTGTCCAGTCTCCTCTTAAAAACTTCCAGTGTTGGAGGATTCACCACTTCTGGAGGCAGGTTGTTCCACTGGTTAATTGTTCTAACTGTCAGGAAATTTCTCCTTAGTTCTAGGTTGTTTCTCTCCTTAACTAGCTTCCATCCGTTGCCTCTTGTCCTGCCTTCAGGCGCTTTGGAGAATAGCTTGACTCCCTCTTCTTTGTGGCAGCCCCTGAGATATTGGAACGCTGCTATCATGTCACCCCTCACCCTTCTCTTAGTTAAACTTTTCATTCTTTTTATTATATTTTATTGTTGTTATGAAGATTGATAAAAGCTTGATAAAAGAGGTGTTGCAGGAGGAGAACCAAGAATCTGTAGCACTTTTCCCAACTAACACATCTTATTAAGTACTTTTGGCATTTTTATGTCATGTATTTATTTATTCAGTTTCTATCCAGTCAATCTCAATTCTATTGACTGTGAGCAAACAATGTCATAATAACTGAAACCATAAAAACATAAGGAGTTATATTTTTATTATCAATTTCTTGTTATATATAATTTATATAAAATCCAAGTATGATTGGACACACATTTGGGGAAAAAAGGATTCTATTCTGTTCTGTTCGTCAGTTGGATTTTATTATATTCCTTGTAATAAAATGTGCTAGATGGAAAAGGTATTACCAGATTTCTGAATAAAAGAGATATGAAAATCTTCATAAATAAATGCATTCTTTGCCATTGATTCCATCTCCAATCACTCAGCCATCATTTTAAACACCCCTTCCTCCAGGCATCACACTGAATTGCACATCACTTAATTTTACTTTGAATGGAATATATGGAAATAATAATTTGGAAATGGAATAATTAATTGAAGAACTGATAACATTTGGTGCAGAATCGGGAATGGAGAAATTAATTGGGGTGATTTTGACCCAACCCTTGATTTCTCATTTAATTTTGGTGTGAATGAAGCCAAGCCAAAGTTTTTTTCTGGGTATTTTTCCCCCCTTCGCCACCTGTGCACTGCCCATGCAAGTTAGAAAAAATATTTTATTTGAAGTTATTTGGAAGAAAATTAGCTTTTTCGTCTTCTATGGAATTTAAATAAATTCCAATAACGATTCTAAATATCCATGTTACCTGCAAAAGGGGTGGGGGGTGTGGTTGCCAGGTCTATTAAATGCCTAAGAACAGCTTTGTCCCAAGCTCTCTTATTTTATTCTTGTCCACATGCTTTCAGCTGGAAGAACATCGTTCTGAACAAAAAAAGCTGAAGTATCTGCAGAAAAAACAGACACAGCTCATAAAAGAGAAAGACCAATTACAGAGTGAACACAGCAGAACCGTCCTAGCCCGGAGCAAATTGGAGAGTCTGTGTAGGGAACTCCAAAGACACAACAAAACCCTGAAGGTAATGAGAAGATCTTTAGGAGAGGTCAAAAGGAAAAGTTAAGTTCACTCAGTATCCTTAGTTCACAATAGATTGGGAAGGATCTTTCACTCTTAAATATTGAAAATTAGTAGCAACAAAATGGGTTCCTGCTTCTGTCTAGAAACTATACTTTGGAAAGAATTGAAACCTGCTCCTGTATTGTGCCTAATTTAATTTTGTCTCCTGGATTCCCATTTTTATCAAAAAATAACTGAAGCTAAATTTACAGAGATATAACCCAGATTTATTCCACTGGTATCTCCAGCGGTGGCTCAGTGGGTTAGGACGCTGAGCTTGTCGATCAGAAGGTCAGCAGTTTGGTGGGTCGAATCCCGAGTGCCGCGTAACAGAGTGAGCGCCTGTTACTCGTCCCAGCTTCTGCCCACCTAGCAGTTCGAAAGCACGTAAAAATGCAAGTAGAAAAATAGGGACCACTACGATGGGAAGGTAACAGCGTTCCGTGCGCCTTTGGCCTCTAGTCATGCCGGCCACATGGCCACGGAGACGTCCTCGGACAAGCGCTGGCTCTTCGGCTTTGAAACGGAGATGAGCCCCTAGAGTCGGAAATGACTAGCACGCGTGTGCGGGGGAACCTTTACCTTTACCTTTATCTCCAGCAGCAATGCATGGAAACTGGTGGTTTGTTATAATGTTTTATGTGCATCAACAAAGTGTGAGGTATATGAGTAGACACTTTTGGATGAGCTCAGTACAGTTAAAATATCAATTTCTCCAGAAACTCACAAAATAGTTAATAATGCAACTAAAGAAATTGATCCATAAATATAAGCTCAGATAGATGACCCTTAATCATCTTTGGCTAATCTCAGAAAACTAATGCTGGACCTAGCTGGTATGACCCAATTTGTTGTATTACAGGAGGGGACTCTTCAGCGAGCAAGAGAAGAAGAAGAAAAAAGAAAGGAGATCACAAATCATTTCCAGAACACATTGAATGATATCCAAGCACAGATTGAGCAGCAAAGTGAGAGGAACATGAAGTTGTGCCAGGAAAATACTGAGCTGGCTGAGAAACTGAAAAGCATAATTGATCAGTATGAAGTCAGAGAGGAGGTAAGAGAAAATATGGCAAATAGTCTTTGTTTAGGAACTGCTCCATACAGCAACTATTTGCAGTTAAATCAGTGATTTTAAAAAAAGTAACTCTGGGACCAATCCCTGCATTTATCACCTTCACAGGTCTGTAAAGCAAAAGAAAACTGAAGTAATATAAGTACAATCACATCTTCACTTAGCAACCACTTCACTAATCAACCAAGTGACTGATTCCAATTATGGTTGCTATATGAGGACTAGCTGCACTCTTTAGGATGTTCCCCCACAAAGTTGAGAATTAGATCCAGCCTTGTGGCACTGGAGTAATAGTAACCATTCTTCTGTCCCAGATTGTTAATGTTGCAGACATTTTGCCAATTATGCAGAATTTGCAAAATCAATAAGGGGTTTATTTGCCTTGCAATTTCTAATTGAATTAAGTCTAAACAGTCTAAGCTATACTTTGGACTTCTTGGAGTTTTGCCTATCATCTGTTTTGTTTTTTTTGCATTGTGCCTTGATGATAAGTTCCTTAAATTTCAGAAGCTTGAATGTTCTTTTGTGGCTTTCTTAGTAATCTTGTTGTAGTTTTTAGATTTTTTCTGTCTCTCTTCCCTAAAGAAGAGATCTGTTACTGTAGTTTTGTTATGTGTACCTCCCTTCACTGCAACTAATATGCCATAGCATTTTTATTCTAGACTCAGTACTCGTAGCTTAATCATTCCTTTTTATTCTTTATTAAAAAAAACAATGAGGGTCAGTAGGTTAACTGAAGCCCATAAGATGTTGTTTTATTGCTGTTGGAGTTTGCCTCCATTATAAGTTTTTATATGGTTGTACTTTGATGTTTATTTTGGTGTTGTGCTTTTTATGTAATGTTAGTCACCTAGAGTTGCTGTGGTGAAATGGGCAGCCATATAAATTGAATAAATAAATATCACCAGTAAAATAAACATATTTGGAATGCTACAAATAAATTTCAGCAGCTATAAAGGAATTATGATGCATGAACTAAGAAAAACTCTATTTACTTGATCTTGTGTAGCTTGTAATTTCACAGTTGTTTTTATTGGGGATACGTAACATCTTCAAATAATTTAAAAATCTAAATAATCTCTTCCCAACAAACAGAAGTTGAAATAACTTCATAATACTTCTGCTGATTTACGTTTGCTGTTGTTAACAGTGCAATTCTGTACTTGCCTACTCAAAAATAATTCCCAATGAGACTTATTCCCAGATTCATAGAGACTGCACTCTTAATCATGTACTCCAGCATTTCCCCATCTCTGTATCTCTCTTTTTTTTCCCTTCCAGCATCTTGATAAAATATTTAAGCACAGAGAACTTCAGCAGAAACTGGTAGATGCCAAGTTAGAACAGTCACAAGAGGTCATGAAGGAAGCTGAAGAAAAGCATCACCGAGAAAAGGAATATGTATTCATTTTTTCCGAAGTTGTTTATGTGTAGTTTGTGTTCACCTCTGAAATGCCCTTTGTTTGTTTGTTTTATATCCTGTTTTATTTTTTACAACTCAAGTTGATGTGCATAATATTCCTGTCTTCTATTTTCTCCACAACATCAACTTTCTGAGGTTGGACCGAGATAGAATGACTGGCCCCAAGTCACCCAGAAGGCTTTCAGGCCTGAGGCCTAGAACTGATGGCCTCCCAATTTCTCAGCCCCTCCATATTCTAACAGACAGGACTTTCAGACTGCAGGCAGATGGGACTATGTTACCAGACTAGAACTGGAGAGATGCAACTGCATCCTTGTGGCAGCTCACACAGTATCTCTTAGCCCTTCCTGTTGTCATCAGAGGCAGGAGTGTGTCAATTTGAATCTTTAGGAGCCAGAATCACACAGGACTTCCATTCCAGAACAGGATATGTTCACCCTTCCTTAAGTATAAAAAGCAGATGTATCTGCTGATTTCAGGAAGCAATGGACTCATTTGTCGTAGTGACATTTGACATGTCCACTTAGGAGCTTAAGGTGTATCTATAAGTCCCTTAATTTCTTCTCTCTGGAATTTTGTGATTACTAGTAGTTGAATTAAGATACAATCTGTCTGGAGATTGCTTAACTCCATAACTGAGTAGTAATTTGAACCCATATTCTTCCTATCCAATCTACCACAGGTCGTCCTCATTTAACATGCACTTGCTCAGCGACCATTTGAAGTTATAATTGTGCTGAACTATTATACGATACTAATGATACTAATTATAGGATACTTACAATAGGTCCTTGTACTTAGTTGTAAGCAAGTAGATCCATTGACAAGGTGCCTATTTTTAGATTAAAATATTTCAGTAGGTCATGATTCAAAAATTCATTTGAATGTTTACCATATTTTGCAATAGTATCTACAGCATAATATATTCTTTACAGCATACCAAATTAGGAAAAAAGCTGATCATTAGATTTTATATCCGACCAAAATGCTTTAGCTTTGAAATTGCTTAAACTTGCATTTTGCATTGGCAGCAGAATAACCCTGTTGCCCCCTGGTGGCCTTAATGTTTATTTGCTGCTTCTTGGCATGCAATCCAACCAGTTTAATATTCCTTTAATTTAAAATAATTTTTAAAAATATTGATCATATTCAAATCATACATAATGCCATGCTCAAAATTTAAATATCCTTTAGCCCAAACTTTGGTAAATATTGTTCAGTTAAAAAATTCCTTTTCTACATTTGTTTCAAAATTTATATTTCACATGGAAACAATTTTAATTTCTCATTGCATAATGGTGTGATTATGTGATACACTCCAAGAAGTAGGTGAGGACAAAATAAAAAAGAAGTGGATTCAATACAAAAATTAAATTTGATACTTTTTTATGCATTAATTTTACTTGCATTAAATTAAGAGCACACTACTTAAATGTAGTTAATAATTAACCACTTCCATGAATATAATTTCTTTCAATTCAGATGAAAAAATTACAATCTAATGCAAACTTTTTGGAGGGCCTTTAGGAGCTACAGCCAATAGTTTTAAGGCCCATATATACAATGGGATAACTCACTACTCACTGCAGGACAACTGCAGCTATGAGATTCACTTAGTTCCTTTTATTTTTGTTGACCACGTTTTTGTTAAGATTATTTTATCTCTTATATTAAAGGAAATCATTCCTATGACTACCAGCTTTTGTAAGGTTTGATGAATAATAAAAGGAACTAATCCCATGTTGAATTGTCCCATGGCAAGTTGTCCTGCAGTGAGTTGGCTGCAACAAGTAGGATGTAGTGAGTCAGCCATGGCGAGATGGCCTAGTCCAGGGGTAGGCAACCTTGGCTCTTTTATGACTCGTGGACTGCTCAGGAATTCTGGGAGTTGAAGTCCACGAGTCATAAAAGAGCCAAGGTTGCCTACCCCTGGACTAGTCATTAGATTAGTACAATGCGCTCTACATGGAGCTCCTCTTGAAGACTATTTGGAACCCTTGGTACAAAATGCAGTGGCATGGTCAGTTGTGTGTCATTCTAGGGCAGCACATGTTACACTTCTGCTCTGCAAACTACACTAATTGCTGGTTTCCTTCCATGTCCAATTCAAGATGATGGTTTTAAACATTTAAAGCCCTTCACAGCATTAGAACAAGCTACATGAGGGACCACCTCTGCCCATTTGTATCAGCCCACCCCCATTTGATCACAGAGAGAAGGCATGTAGTAGGTACCTTGGCTAGGGAACTACATTTGGTCAATCCTAGGAAACATGCCTTCTCTGCTGTAGCACCTGTCTTACGGAATATCCTTCTTCCTGAAATTAGATTGGCCCTATCCCATTTGATTTTTTGAACAGCCCTCCAGACTGGGGCACCTACGGAATCAAAGCTTTGTCTCAATGTCTTCACTGTTGACCCTTCTTTTTTTTTTCTAGATGCAAACAAGAACAAGCAACTGCATTCCGGAATTGTATATTCTTTATGAGTTGGCTTTCCCTTCCATATTTTATTAATAAAAGCACCAATATCAGCCCAGAACTTTTCTGATTTGGAAGATAACTCCAGGCTATACAATCCCCCTTTAAAAAAAAGTACTAATTGAAAATATTGCTTTGAACAGTTGCTTTTATTACAAGTAGCTCCCAGATTTGTCTTGTAAATTAGACATGTCAAGTTGAGCTATAGAGTGGAGAGGGCAAAATAATACTCATTAATGAGCCAGAACACATTACACATACAAGCAGTTTCTGCCTCATCTGTTCTATTTGGTTATGGCAGGTAAAAACTAATTCAAGTTTAAATAGGTGGCTATGCAGCTCTGGCAAAATGTTAAGCAATATCAAAATGCAGATAGTTTGTAGGAAAGTCTGAAATCTAATTCAGACCTCAGAATAATTAGTATTTGTCATCCCACATTAACTAACAGTAGTTCGCTCTGCTTTGCTATCACCATTCCCACCAAAGCAAGGAGAATTTAAAAGGACAAAGTTCTAAAAACCTCATGAAGAGCCAAATCAGAATGCCGCTTAGATTTATAGCTCTTATTTTGAAGTGGCCTAGAAGGGAAGACGCTCATCTCCCACTCGGAAGGTTGAGAGTTCAGTCCTAGGCAGAGACAATTTTTTCTCTATCAGGACATAAAGTGTAAATAACTGCTGAGAACTCCACATGGGTGTCAGGAAGGGCATTTGGCCAGTAAACACTCAGCTCCGTTCAGTCGCCCTGATTCCACATGGATAAAAAGGGATTACAGGGTCGTAAAAAGAAGAAAAAAAACTAGCATACTATATTACTAGAACAAAAATATTTGTTTAAAAGTAATTTCATATAAATAGCATAATTGCAAAAACAAATAATAAATTTAAATCACTTGATCTTTCAAATGTTGTGTGCATTCTTAAATCCCAAATAGCTACTCAAACAAGCTGCAGAATGGAAACTACAGGCAAAAATGCTGAAGGAACAAGATACTGTTCTCCGGGCTCAGGTAAAATAAGGCCCTTGTTTCTATTATGTACTTTTTCAACTAGCCATGCTCATGATATTAGATGCATAAAAGTGGATAAAATGTTGTAAAACCTATCTATGTTCAAACCCCATTTAAGCATATTCCCTGGAAAAAGAACAGGATAGCATGCATGCATTAAATTAAATCAGGAGTCTTCAGACTTGGTCCTTTTATGACTTGTGGACTTCAACTCCCAGAATTCCTCAGCCAGGCACGCTGGCTGAGGAGTTCTGGAAGTTGAAGTCCACATGTCATAAAAGGGCCAAGTTTGAAGACCCCTGGATTAAATCCATATGAATTACTAGAGTGGAGCAGTCCATACCTTTTATTGGAAATATTAGCATAGAGTGTTCTACTATAATTTATCACATGGTAAGAGATATGAAGAATTAACAATACTGATTTGTGATGGCTAGAAATAGAAAAGTATAATCAGTGCTAATCAAAATATTTTTATCTTTTATTGGTTAAACAAAATATTGTAGCATGCCTTAGCACAACCTCTCCCAAGTTAATACAGGTAGTCCTTGACTTGCAACCAATTGTTTAATGATGTTTCAGAGTTACAATAGTGCTAAAAAAAATCACTTGCAACCTGTCCTCAAAGTTACGACCGTTGTATAACCCCAACAGTCCTATGATCATAATTTGGGTGTTTCGCAACAGCTCACATTAACATCAGTTGCCGTGTCCTACAGTCATGTGATCGCAATTTGGGAACTTCCCAGCCAGCTTCTGACAAGCAAAATCAATGGGGAAAGCTGGAGTTGCTTAATGAACGTGATATCATGGTTCCGATTAATGAGACAGATCAAAGAACTCTGCATGATTGTTTATTCTAAAAAAAAGTCTATAATAATGAGAACGGAGCATTGGCACTCATGGATGGATGCCAGAATCTGAATTCTCCTCTCCTTAACACATCATATCATACAGAATTTCCCTCCCTTAATTTCACGTCATGAATCACATTCACCAATTAGTTTAACACACGAAGTTTCACTTCCCTTCTGAAGTGCGCTATCCTATATCTTCTCAAAACTTCCGGGTTGAATTCCTCCCGCACTTTAGTGATTCAAAACCAAACAGTTAAAGCAAAAGACTGCCTCTTATATTGTCAGTGCAAAAACATGTCAATGTTTGCAGCATTGACACGATTCACTTAATGACCACATGGCTCACTTTACAACCACACAGATTTCTTTAGCAACCGCAATAAAAATGGCCATAAAATCTGGTCCAGTCAATGATGACTTGCTTAAGAAACACATCACTTAGCGACTGAAATTCTAATCCCAATGGTCATAAATTGAGGACTACCTGTATCGCTGTGTTGAATTTATTTCATTTCACTTCCAGCTAGAGTTTGAGAAGTTGCAGTCTAATTAACTTGGAATTGAGAAAAATTGGGAAAATTTGGCTTCTTATTTTTCTTATCTTTCTTCCATCATCTATTCCTTTTTATTTTAAGAATATTTTCTCTTTTAAAAAGATTCAACGCCAGCATACATTCCTCTGTGTTTTGTGTTTAGAATGAGTTCATAAAATTCAGCAAATGTTTTTACCCTTTTTATCATCCATTTTTATTATTAAAGAGTATATTAAATATATGGAACCAGCAACAAAAATTTGATGCCAACCTATGCTAGATCAGGTACAGCAGCAGAGGTCAAAGAGGAATTGAAATTATGCAATGTTATAAACAATCAAGGATGGTTGAGTATTTGAAGCTGGGTTTTGTCCAAGGTAGGCAAAACAGTGAAAACACAAATATTTTGTCCTTATTACAAATGTTATCTCCCAAACTTCATATAGCTAAACCAGTGGGATTATTTACATCTGTTTACCATTTAGGAACATTTTAAGGGCTAGCAATTTGCAATTTTGAACATCTGATATAGTGAAATTATTAGGAAACTTCTTTATGCCGTGTTGATCATGTTAGACATTGGATTCCTTTATCCCAATACTAGCACCCTCTCTTACCTAAATCAGCAGGGCAGGGACAGGCAACCTATGGCACTCCTGTTTATTGCTGAAGTGCAAGTATCCTGGAGAAACATGAGGAATATTGGGAACTGATAACCTAGAACAGACATGTCAAACACAAGACCCGGGGGCTGGATCTGGCCCACAAAGTGGTTTCATGTGGCCCGCGAAGCCATCCTGGAAACAGTGAGGGAACGGCCCCCACTGCCTTGGCCCTGGCCCAGAGACCTTCCTTCTGCCAGAGACCCTCAGATCTGTCCCACTCCTGCCCAGGCCCCCATAGGCACCCTTGATGCGAACGATGTAGAGCTGGCCACGCTCACCCAGTAGGCCATACACACTCTAGCCACGCCCACCCAGTAGGCCACGCCCACCCTGGCCATACCCCCCCGGCCCTCTGAGGGCAACCGCAATGCTGATGCGGCCCTCAATGAAATTGAGTTTGACACCCCTGACCTAGAAGATAATTGTGAGGAATTCTGGGAGTTTAGCAAATGCATCTGGAATGCCTACAAGCTGCCATAATTTCCTAATTCTTTGGAAGGGAAAACTTTCTTTAATGAACTTCCGTAATATAACTTCCTTTAGGATTCAAGCACAATTCTCCCACTCCTTATACCACATCCCCATTTTTCAGGAACATCTTGATTTTCCAGACGCCTTTGAAGATGGCAGAGGATGGAAAAGTCTTCTTCTGCAAACTCTTTTAAGATACCTTAAATTCCAAGCTAAAAGTTTCATCTTATTACCTTTCTGCAATCTTTTGAATTGAACTGAATTGAGTGCTATTATTGTGCAATGGTGAGTGTAACTGACCACTATTTTTTCCTTCCTTTGAATGCAGCTGACACTCTATTCTGAACGTTTTGAAGAATTTCAGAAAACGCTAACAAACAGCAATGAAGTGTTTGCCAACTTCAAGCAAGAAATGGACAAGGTGGGTGATACAATGCATTCCAACTCTACACTTTCCATGTTTTTAAAGGACACCACTGAACGCCTTTCAGGTTGATTTCATTTGGTTTTCAAGATTTCCCAACCAATTTTTGTTTATAAAGCTATAACTTCTCTATTGATAATTTAAGGATCCACTGGATCCTAGATTACTCTATCAAGTTTCCAGGTATTTAGATCCGTTCATTTATTAGCTTTTGTTGTATGAAATCTTGGGTTTTGTTTGGTTAATTTCTCCAGTAAAGAACATAAAATAGAGCTGGAGCTTGCAGGGTTTTAGAAACCACTAAGCAAATAAATAGATTTTTCGGTCATGTGTAGACTGGGAATAACTATTATGTAGCCTATGGCGGTTTCCAGCCCCTTCCTTGATCCTTCAGAGTTCTCCAATGTCACAGCCCTGAAATACAGTGACAATTGATGGTACAATTTTCTTCATGATTTAGAAAGGAATGTTTATTTTTAAAAGGCCCTATAAGGATATGTCTATGGACATTCACTCTAATGGCAGAAAGTGAAGAAGAACTAAAGAGCCTCTTGTTGCGGGTGAAGAAGGAGAGTGCAAAACTTGGGTTGAAACTTAACATTAAGAAAACCAAGATCATGGCATCTGGCCCTCTCAATTCCTGGCAAATAGATGGGGAAGAAATGGAGGTAGTGACAGATTTTGTTTTCCTGGGCTCCAAGATCACTGCAGATGGGGACTGTAGCCAAGAAATTAAAAGACGCTTGCTCCTGGGAAGGAAAGCCATGACAAATCTAGACAGCACACTAAAAAGCAGAGACATCACCCTGTCAACAAAAGTGCGTATAGTCAAGGCTATGGTCTTCCCAGTTGCAATGTATGGCAGTGAAAGTTGGACCATAAGAAAGGCTGAGCGCCAAAGAATTGAGACCTTTCAACTCTGGTGCTGGAGAAGACTCCTGCGAGTCCCTTGGACTGCAAGGCGATCAAACCGGTCAGTCCTAGAGGAGATCAATCCTGACTGCTCTTTAGAAGGCCAGATCCTGAAGCTAAAACTCAAATACTTTGGCCACCTAATGAGAAGGAAGGACTCACTGGAGAAGAGCCTAATGCTGGGAAAGATCGAGGGCAATAGACGAAGGGAACGACAGAGAATGAGGTGGCTGGATGGAGTCACTGAAGCAGTAGGCGTGAGCTTAAATGGACTCCAGAAGATGGTAGAAGACAGGAAGGCCTGGAGGAATGTTGTCCATAGGGTCGCGATGAGTCGGACACGACTTCGCAGCTAACAACAACAACAATGGAGATTCTCAGTCATCCAGGTCATGGTTGTCCCAAAGGTGCTTTTTCAGGAGGCAACTGGACTTTCTTTTTTCTGTTTGAAGACGTTTCACTTCTCATCCAAGAAGCTTCTCCAGCTCTGACTGGATATTTCCTTCCATCCTTCCATTCCCCACCATCCAGTCAGACCTGAAAAAGCTTCTTGGATGAGAAGTGAAATGTCTTCAAACAGAAAAAAGAAAGTCCAGTTGCCTCCTGAAAAAGCATCTTTGGGCCCTATAAGGATTGAAACAAAGTTCTGTCCTAGCCATTTCTGATAATATCAGTGTAGTACAATTCTGCAAACTTGGAGTTTGCGGCATAATAGGAAAATGTCAATGTTAGAGCCATAAAAGGTTCATGTTGTAAACATTAAGGCCATCTTTATTATTATGATTGATTTGCAAAACATGGGACTCTGAAGTTCACAACATTAGCCATAATAAAAAGCGTATTTATAAATACAACTTCCTACTTTGTTGTATTTTGTACTGCCATCATTTTAGCTCTCTTGCTTTATCTTCTTGTAAGCATTTTTATTTAGAGAAATGGAAAGACCCTGAAGTTCTTAGATATCGTGTTTTATCAAACTGTGAAAGAAATCCTACCGCTAGGAGCCAGAAATCATGTTTTAAAAAGTTCAGGAAAGAGTGATCAGATGATAGAATCATTAATTCACCTGGTTAAGTTTATAACAATTCAGAATGTTGTTAATGGAGTAGAATTAAGTGGTATTAAATTGAAGAACAGATTCTTATGAAAAATGTTCCACGTTTATGTCAGCCCTACAAATTATTTAAGAAGCTGACAATAGGCATGCTTTAAGTTTTACTCACTGCTTGGAATTATCCACAAAATCACCATTAGGTTCCCACTGTATTATTCATTTATATATATATATAAAAGATGGAAAACATGTATAAATTGATGGTGTTATTGCAACAGCATTCTATTTTTGCTAGCCTAACAGAAAAAAATAAAGTGTTATATCTGTGTTCGTATGCTCATGTTTTGTAATATTACATATGGATTGATATTTATTCTGGGGATCTTCAGAAAAGGGAAAAACAGCAAAAATGTCAGCTTTATAATACTTTGTATGTATTATGCACCTTTGATTTTCCTGATAGATATTTTTAACATGTCTAACGTGGATTTAAGAATCTTTGCACTCACATTGAACCATTCCATCTTCGTAATATGACAAGTGATCACAGAAGTCAAAATGAGAAGGAATGTAAAGGCTGACATCAATACTTATTTACATAATTTTTGGATAAGAAAGCATAGATTTAAATCCTAAGACACAATTCCAGGAAGAAGTCAGCGAAATTCATTTGCATATGAAATCATAAGATATGAATTCAGGAAGAGGTATCCTACCACTCTTATCTCATCTCTGTAGAAAAAGGATCTCTGCAACATGCAAACACCTTAAGGCAGACATGTCAAACACAAGGCCCGGGGGCTGGATCCGGCCCGCGAAGTGGTTTCATGTGGCCCGCGAAGCCATCCTGGAAACAGTGAGGGAACAGCCCCCACTGCCTTGGCCCTGGCCCAGAGACCCTCCTTCTGCCAGAGACCCTCAGATCTGTCCCACTCCTGCCCAGGCCCCCATAGGCACCCTTGATGCGAACGATGTAGAGCTGGCCATGCCCACCCAGTAGGCCATATGCACTCTAGCCACGCCCACCCAGTAGGCCACACCCACCCAGGCCATACCCACCCAGCCCCTTGAGGGCAACCGCAATGCTGATGCAGCCCTCAATGAAATTGAGTTTGACACCCCTGACTTAAGGTGACCCCTTTATTCAAGCCCTCGTGCATTTGCTTCCAACTGTTGCAGACTGCTAATTTACATTATTTTAATCAATTAGTTTTCTGGTGGTGGTTCGTATCTTGATTTTTCAAAATAAATGGTTTTCATTATAGACCATTTTGTGACTCTTAGATGAAGGTATAGAAATGTAAAAAATATAATTATGATATAAGGGAACATGGGGGATGACCAATTTGGGTGATTTCCCCCTTCCCTATATGGCAGGTTGTCCCACCCCAGTCTATATTTTCAGGAAGGAAAGTCATGCAGTATTCCAGAAAAATATGGTGTAGCGCAAGTTGCTAGATGGGATGGTCAACTACTTTTTCCAGGACTAGAGAAAGAATTGTTGAAAGAATTATAGATAGAATAAGAAATAACAAAATAAGTATACAGAAGCAAGGAAAGAGAATAATAAAAAACATGAGTATTTTTATACAATTTAGGTTTTGGTAGGCAGGATAATTTCTGAAATATTTCCCATCTCTAGTATTTTTTTCAGTCCAGTCACTCAAATGGGGAATATGTAGTAGAATCTCAATATATCCACCAACATTTTACCATTTTGCTGTTTCCTCTTCATGGTTGATATGTCTGTCTACACATGAAGTGCACCTGTCCACTGATGAAGAGGTATCCACCATTTGAATGGATAACTCCCTTTATGTGTTTCCCAGTCTCAGAGAATTGAAGAATACTATATCATACCTAAGCAGCATATGGAGAGAGAAAGGAAGCTTAATTACATAAATAAGTACACTCACATAATGTTGGATACAACCACTTAGGTTTGGACTAGTATCTTTGAGAGTAATAACTGGGAACCATCTATGAATCTAGGATTCTCATACAAAATCCATTAAATTAATTTGGAGGTTGTGTGAGCATTTAATGAGCTTACGCAGCCCTAAGATAAGCCATTTAGGAAAATGTCAAGTATAACTTTCCTGCTCTGTCCAGTAGATTTTTATTTTTTTCACAGATGACAAAGAAAATGAAAAAACTGGAAAAGGATACTGCCACATGGAAAGCAAGGTTTGAGAACTGTAACAAAGCTTTACTGGACATGATTGAAGAGGTATGAAACAAATTTTAAAATCAGTTGCATGTAAAAGCCATATAATCTTGTTAATTAAAACGTTCTTAATAATGGAGCCATGACGTCACTATTACTGGAAAGAGTTCCAATACTGTTCATACTTACTTGTCTGCTTAGTGGCAATTAATAAACAAAGTAACAGAATAGAGTTATGTAAGTTCTTGTTGCATGTGGGAAATGAAATGATAAAATTAAATCGGAAATTTGGAGCCACAATTTAATTCAGAGGCAATCCAGTGTCAGCATGACTGACCACTGGATAACATTTGCACAATCCAATTATCCCATTTGCATTTTTCACTGAGCCAGTTGGCGAAATATTAAAAAAAAACTTTTAACATGAGTTAAATGCAGTAACAGAATGACTTGGGCAGGCTTCATGCATTGCAGAAGTGAAAGGCCAACAGTAACATGCAATAATTTGTAATTTCCCAATTTCCCTTTTTGCACACACCCTTTCGCATCCTGCAAGCTAAAATTAGCATCTCTAAGAAGTCTTAGCTGGCTCTATAGATTTGCATAAATTGAATGTAAAATCTCGGGGCAGAAAAGGTCCAGAATACCATAAAGTTTGCAGAAATGGCAAGCCAATGGTAGGATCTTGGAGTTACCTTTTAAGTAGTATTTGAACAAGCAAACAAAAAAGGAGGAGAGATTTGTCTGGCCATTTGAATTCTCTTTTGTTGTGTATCAGCTTGGCAGCCTTCAAATGTTTTCCTTTCTTCACTCTATCACAGAAAGCTATGAGGGCCAAGGAATATGAATGCTTTGTAGTGAAAATTCAAAGACTAGAAAACCTTTGCAGAGCTCTGCAGGAGGAACGGAAGGTATTGTACAAAAAAATAAAAGAAGCACAATTCCCTGAAGAGAACAAAGAAGAGGAGGCAGAAGAAGACGAAGAGGAAGAACAGCAAGCTGGAGTGGAGGATAGTCTGGAGAATAAGACTACAGTCACAAATCAGGCTATTGATGAGCCATCTGCCACCAGTGAAATTATCCCCAAAGATTTGGCTACAGCTTTCATGGTGTCTCATGTGAATATGCCTATGATCCCAACCAATGAAGAAAAAGTAGAACTACATGAGCCCAAAGCATGTGACCCAATTTGTCCTCCTGAGATGATATTGGCTTCTTGCAAGCCACAGGACAACCAGGATTGCTGTATTGATCCAACATCCATGCCCAAAGCACAGGAACCAGAGGGAGACACAGTAAAACCTGGTCCAGATCATCCAGTGTTGAAGCTCTCAAATACTGACATGGAAGATGTTGATTAGCATGATATAATGCATATAATGCTATAATGCATTTCCCCCTCCAAAATGACAACTCTCCAATCCTTTACTAAACATTTCTGCCTTTCATAATAAGATGGCTTTACAAGTGTTTTCAAACCTGCTTCAATTTCATAGAATACAGGTTGTTGTATCCCACGATTACTGGTGGTGTTTGAATTTGTTTCTCATTCAGGTAAATCCAATAGCTTCTCTAACATTTAGTAGAATTAAGAGTCTTCATTTCCAATAGAACCTTTACAATATGGATAGGTCCAACTATGGGAAGCCTACTCTCAAAATGCTCCAAATAAATTAAATAAACGAATAGTTGGGGAAAGGAAGAGCTTGGTGTGCTTGAGACAGCAAAAGCTAACAAGCCTTAAGAATGAAATTAAAGTGAATTTAGAAGTAGTAAAATATAATGCCAGGGTAGCAAGTCTTAAGCTACTGATTATATATACAGTATATGAATGATTCAGTCAGATTGATTGCTGAGAATAGGGTTCATGTAATATGAAAATTACTAAGGTTAGAATTTCAAAGTTCAAACATTTGAAGCTTAAATTGGTTAACATCAAAAAGAGATATTTCCAGATACCTATCCTAATCCTACTAAAAATTGACCTCCTTCCTACTACCTCTAGCATTTCAAACATAAAGCAACTTGGCCTAATTACCTAACCCTAATTCACCTTATAATTTTCTGCTACTTTCATCACAGTTGAATCTTTGGAAATGTTCTGGATTTCTGAAAACAAATCTTTTTGTTTTAAATTCATGCACATTAACTTGGGATCTGGTATGAAGTGATTTATCATATATTTTATGATATAAAATGACGGTGTGAACACTGATTCATGTCCAAGAATTGCTGTATTTGCATATAAGGTTACATCTCTAGTCATAAAATATGACTTGAAAAATCAACTAACTTTGGAAATCTTTCAAAATACAGTGCAAGAACAGGTAGCCCTCGGATTTGGGCATGGCATTTAATTTTTGCTTTCAAAAATTAGGTGTTCCTTTTGCAGTTAATACTTTGTTGTTATAAAATATGCAAAATTGCCCACCTTTCTTCCTATATTCTACATCAGCAGTCCCCAACTTTCTTGGCACCAGTGACTGGTTTCATGGAAGACAGTTCATGGATTGAGTGTGTGTGTGTGTGTTTGATTTCAATCTCGCTGTCCCGCTGCTCACCTCCAGCTGTGTGGCCCAGTTCCTAACAGGCCAATGACCGGTACTGGCCCAAGGTTGGGGACCCGTTCTGCATTCATATTTTGAGTTTTATATTACAAATAATTTCTTATTTAAAAAACAATTATTATTCAAACATGTATGATCACAATCTAGTACCTAAGTTTGTCATTGGATCCTCCTGAATTAAACAATGATTCAGTATGTTAGCTAGACTATATGATTTTATGCCTATCAATTGAATTTACATGTTTTTTAAACACTGCACCACATCTGAGGAATTCTAGCCTAGTTTCAGTAATAAGATTTTCATTTGTAACTTCCTTAGTATTTTAAACATTGCCTTAATAGTTTCCATTCACTGGGGTTTCTTTTTTTCTGTTTCTTCTATTAGACAAAAGCTCACATTTCTAAATCAAGTTATCAGATGTGAATATTTTTATGTGGACTATAAATCTGAATTATACCTAATAACGATCAGATTCTTCAAAACAATTGAGAGAGATTATCTCAGTAATCTGAAGAACCCTCTAAAAAATAGTTGCTAATCATCTACCTACATTACCACCCGTATTGGAAGATTCAAATTATAGACTACTCCAGAAACAATTTAACAGTAGGAATCCTCAGCATTAGACATTAGAAAATCTATATGAAGATCTCTATACCATAATTTATTGTGATTGCATTTTAGAGAGTGGGAGAGCAGGTTGGTCTCCAAACCAATTTAAAAATACTAGAAATGACTACAAAGTCAAAACAGAAAGAAGTGTTACATATAAGAGCAATAACGTCAGGCCTTTGATCACATAGCCCCACCCAAACAGGCAGAGTCTGTAGTGTAAGACAAGCCAAATGAATAATTAATAAATAGCAAGCGTATACCGGAGATCTTCATTGAAATGACACATCTATCATGCAGAAATGAGAGGCAACTTTAGCAAGCTTGTAATGAGGTGCAAAGATATGTTTTGAAAACCCTTGACAGATCCAGATTAATAGCTAGATGTTTCTAGGGGCTATTACAAATAGGATTCTTGCTACAAGATGATTTTTGAAGTATCCTGTTTGAGTGGTCCTTCTCCTGGATATCTCATAAATTTTCTTAGCGATCCTTATGGAAACATTCATAAAATTAATGTATCTGAAGACAATGAAAGACAGAATTAGGGTTTCCACGTATTCAACACTTCTCACTTTTTCAAGCCATAAATACTGAAAGGCTGGTGCACACACAGCTCTAGTTCAGCAACAACTACAACTTTATCCACTGTACTTACAGATCAAGGATTTCAAGCAGCCAGGAAAAGCCTGTGCCCAAACTGATGATCACAATTATTTTTCAGTTTCTACATGACATTAAGGAACCGAATGTACTTGTCGTTTTATACAACTTATAACGGGTTGGGTTGTTTTGGGATACAAGTAGTCCTCCATTTAGAACCGGTCACTTAGTGACTGTTCAAAGTTACAACAGATGCCAAAAAAGGGATCACAGGATTCAAAGTTCTGACATCTGTCCTCAGTCATATGCATTCGGGGCACTCGGTAACCAACCTGCATTTATGGCTGTTTGCAGCATCCCGTTACCTGTAATTTTACATTTACTTCAGATTCCTGGCAGAAAAAACACCTTGTAGTGAACAATGGGTCTGCTTAACAATCATGTGTTTGCTTTATAACCACACTTGCTTAAAGACCACCACAAAATGAGTCATAAAATCTGGTGATCGTGTGGTGACCCACTTTACAACTATCACTGAAATTACAGGTTCAGTTAGTCATAAATCAAGGATAACTTGTAACTTTTTTTCAAATATTTTAGAAAATAATGTAAAATTTGCTATTACTAAGAAAAATCTAGAAATCTTAGGTATATGATATAAATGGATAACAGCTGATCAAAAGGGACTGTTGGCTAGTATTTTAGATCATTCTCCTATGAAGCTGATAAGAAATGAAAGATGTATAGAACTCTGACAGCAGATTCAGCTTTCCATTTAAATCCAGACCTGTTTCTTGAAATAATTCCAACTACATTTTATGTAGTCTGAGCTTCACACTCGTTTCCTTCCAGCATCACCATCCATGCTCTTATGCGTGCAGTTTTCTTTTAAAATGGCCCACTGTGAATATGGAATGCGTCTTTATACAGGATTACCTGTATTTATTTTAAATCCCTGATATAGCTAGTAGGCCCAAAATAATGAACCCTATTTAAAGAAGGAAGCAACTTTCATAAGCAGGTCTTGCAACCTCAATCTTAGAAGCCAAGTGACATCTTATTTGGTTTTTTGAAGGAGTGAAGGATTCAGTAAACTAAGTGGTGCTTTCAAACCCTAGTGTCAGTCAAGAAATCATTATGAAATGTCCCAGCACGTCCTCTGAAAGAGCCTATTTCATTTCAGGACGATACATTCTTGACTGCTTCATGTTCACATTTAGATATAATGACAGAGATCAGAATGGTTTTCGCTGAAATGCTCCTAACAGATATATATAGATGGTATATTCTCCTTTAGTGCAGGTGATCCAAAAGTAAGACTTCCCAGAACAATCTCACTGGATAGAAACAAATCTTGGGATTAATATCCATTAAAGATGTTCTACCATTTAATTTTTAATATCAAACTAATGATGATATGGAGGACTAGACTTCAGACATCCGCCAGTAAAACCCTTGTATTATTGGTGACAAAAAGGACCATAAGCTCTCCCTGAAAAAGGACAGAAGCCCATTTTATTAATTAATGCAAATCCAAATATGGCGTCAGAAACAACATAGCAATGTATAGTTGCATCCTAGAAAGTCACAAAGAGGTAATATGTTAAGCAAACCTTGTCTGTGCCATCTCTTTAGTTTTGGTGTGCACCCCATCTAAGAGTTTGTCATCAAGTCTCAACCACATTTTGCGATGGCTATAAGGGCTTTCATATTGCTGTTGCCAGAAACATATATATTCATTTAACTGGCTACTTGCTTCAGATTTAGCAACAGCAAGTGCAGAAGTCATGAAAGACTTCTTGTTTTATTCATGAGACAGAGTCCCTGAAACAATCGGACTCTTGAATCTTGTCACATCAAGAGAATCAGAATCAAAGGTAGTTGATTCAGTTCAACCCTGTTCAATGCAAAAATACAAATTAAAGCATATATCCAAGACACAATGCTGCCACTTGAATGCATTCAGTGAAGGGCTGCCTACCCCTTTTCAGGGTTCTATTGTTGAACTTTAAATAACAAATTTCCCCTCTATCGTTTAATAGAAATCTGCATCCCTTCTAGTTAAGCATATTATCCCAGATACTGCGCTCTGAAAAAACTGGGAAGACAATCTCTTTTGGGTGAAAGATTAACGAGTTATTTCAAAAGTGATGAATGCTATTTGCAAGGCTAAATACATCCAGCTCTTTCAGTTGCTCTTCAGAGATCAGAGTGAGTCAGAGTTCCCCTAATAAAGTAGAAGGGCTGGGTAAGACCTATTGTTGGTGAGACTTATTCCATACCTGTTGCCCTGGCTGTTTGGCTTCCTGAATGAGGTACTCCAGGTGGTGATTTCAGATGCTGTAGTAGTATATAGAGTTCTTGTGTGACTGAAACTCTCAAGTTTGCTGGCTGGGGAATTCTGGGAGTTGACGTCCACAAGTCTTCAGGTTGGACACCTCTCCTCTAAAGCCTACCAGTGGTCTGAAACTGACCAATATTGCAAAGGTCTCTCAGGCCTTAATGTGAATTTGGGCTGACAAAGCCACTCTGGACTCTTTGCAGTTCAACTCTGCTTGGTGCTGAATCTTATGTTAAAGTAAGAACAGGGCTCTGCATTTTCATGGTGACAACAGACACTGAAGTGACCCTCATGTTATTTCTGTCATTATCTTACTGCAGAAATTAACTGCAGGATGCTTTGCACAGGCCTCTTACATACAACGCTGTGAACCTTTACCTGGACTAGTTTAAAACAGCCACAAACATAATCCACCACAATTTATTCTTTTAATAACATTTTACCCTGCAAAAGTGCAATCCAAAACTTTTTTCCCTTTTTGAGGAAAAAAGGCTTTTACTGACAAGACGCAAACAGGGTAAGCTGGATACCTCACAATGATTTGCCCTTGCATACCTCGTACAATTAAATCAGAAGAAAATTAAATTTGCTACATGTCTTCCTATCAAAAGAGCACATTGACAGAATCACCTGTTGCCTCAAATCTGGCTGTCAGGAATCCACTCACTTAAAATGATCAAATAAGCATCAGTCATACACTCTTTAAATGGAGTTAACAATGCCTGTGTTTGTTTGTGATCAAAGATTCTTTCAATCTGAATTGTAACACTATAAGCTTCTGTTTTTTTTTTTAGGAACATGTTTTCCTTTTTCTTCACAAAGGGTGGGAAAATGCAGGATTAATATTTAATATCTTCGTTTTGTTATTTGTATGTGGAGGTGTGGTTACCCACATGGAACAAATGTCTGCCAGGTTATCAAATACAAATGCCACAGTGAAAAAGTTCTATCAAGTTTGAGAAAGGTCATTTGGACACAGGAAAAAAATTCAATAGATGGTCTTCCAAGGTGTACCTGTTTAAGAAGAAAAACAATTCAAAGATATAATGTTATGGCGGTGGCTGTGGAAAGAAATTTCTGCCAGATGCAGAACAGGATATGTCTCTCAGCAAAGTGAAATGGCTATATATATAAATGCACGTGGAGACAATAAGTGGCAGTTTCTAAAACAACTGTGGGAACTTAGAAAAAGATGCAGCTGCTTTAACATTTCAAAGAAAGCTATCCTGTTTACTCTCTGGCCCGCTGTGAAGCTCCTCTTTCGAAGTATTTGTACAACCCTATTTTATATGGTATTGCATTATATGCAATCATCAAGAAAGCTGAATTAATTCATATTTGTATATATCAAGAACCATTATCTTTGGGAGGTACTGATGATGTTAACCCACAATAGATAGTTTTATACAATATGGATATCAACCTAATATCAGGTTGGCTTAAAAAAAATAATATGCTTTCTTTGATGAAAAAAAGAAATGCCTTTAAGATTTATATTAGGCATGTAAACAGCCCATAAATGCTTTTTGCTAATGAAACTGAACGCGCTTTTTTGTCCAATTCATTCAGTTTAGTTCCTACCTTCTCAATGTCTTGGTCATGTATCATTTAAGATTAATTGCACTTCTGCAAATGTCTTTTTAAAATGTACAACGTACATTTCTGGAGACATAATTTGAGCAGATGCTGAAATATAACCAATACATCCCACAGAACCTAATTTTCATACTGACATCTTCAATGAATACATGAAGTCCTCTAGGAGCAAAAGCTGCCTCCTTCTCTTTAGTATTGAAGGATACTAAATATCTGCAGGGGGACTGTGCACAAGAAACCATCCCTCTGTCTCCCTTACACACACACACCAACATGTGCTCAAGACTCTATGTGTTTTCTAAACTTCAAACATAGTATTTATTTGGCTTACATTGTTCTTGGTCTTGATATCTGTAATTCTGGATTTTGATTACTGTGCTGCTACTCTTGTTTTTAGTACTACTCTCCTTAAATTTTGAATGACCAAGTTGATGAACACAGTACTACCTGTTAACCTAAAAAAAACCTGATGGCTATGGATATGAGCTTTCCTGGCAATCCACACTGAGTAAAGTAGAGAGGAGTAGTGATAGTCCCTATGAAATTTGTTACCGAGTAATGCCTGTCATATTTAACATTATGTTCTATGCATGCAGGTTGTGGATAATGCATGCACATAAATATGAGTTCATGCCTTCTATCATTCCTGTATAATTTAATGTCAATGAAATATATCAATTAGGAAGGAACTCTATGCCTCAGGCAGTGACATATATACAACTGTCAATGTTCATATCTTTACATGGCGATGGGAAAGAGCAACATGATTTGTAATCCAAATGAAATGCTAAATTGTACACGGCATGCAAATTAGAAAATAAACAGTATCGGAAAGGCCTCAATATAAAAGTCCAATTGAGTTGAAAAGTAAAATACTTCACTACTGTTCCCCTCTCTTGAATAATTACAACAATGTTAACAATAAATGTTTTTGGAAATTAGAATCCAAATATTTCAAATTCATGTGCAAGCTATGAAAACAGTTCGACAGTCTTGCAGGGCTGAAAGAAAACATAGTTAATCAGACCACGTATGATTGGATATCCATTTTATTATACTTTTGAAGCATGTGTGTCTTTTCATTCATGCCTGCCATGATCCCAATGCAGCATTTTCCTTTCAATAGGTTATTTTTGCTACACAATGTTTATTATCCAGTACAAAATTTGGAGTGATTAAATCCACCAAAACTACACAGCTTACACACACTAGAACAATGTTCCCCCAAATAACACTCTTCAGATAGGCTGAAACTAGTATTCCCAATTCTGTGAGTTATAGACCCAACACTGGAAACTACAAAGAAGAGAAACTTGCACTTAAAAATTGCATTTCTCTGTATATATATTTTTTCAAGGGCTACTTGATGGATGTTGCATCATGTTGAAGCACTGCTAATCTTCCCCCTCATCCAAATTACTTCTCCTCCCAGAGCTGTTTTGAGCTAAGTAGCCCAGAACAATCATCCAAATTATAACTGAATGTTGTTGTTGCTACATTTCACAACAACTCTGGAAAAGAAAAGTGGTTTATACTGCCCACGCTGACCCATTGCATTATTGCAACAGACTCCAAATTATCACATGCAATATCCATAAAAATCTAAAATAAAATTATATTGCAAAATCCTATCACAAATTTCTGATGTGACAGTTCATTTGTTCCTTGGTGCTGATCTACAGAAATTACATTTACCTGCTCATCTTTGGAAATAATGTTCAATAAAAACATTCCATTTTCAAGTAGATCATTTGTTTCTAATGTTGAAGAATTTGTGCTGAAAAACCAAATACTTAGACTACCAAATTTCAAGACTCAGCATTCACTTTTAACAAAAACTTTGCACGTGTACAGATAAAGTAACTACAATACTGATAAAAGAACAATAATCACAAAACAATTATTTTGTTCTTAAATTTCTTCAGCTTTGATTTTGTATCTCTGAGGAGTGCAAAAAAAAGAATCATTGCAATTATTTCACTTTTAATTTCTCATACATTAAAAGTTTTAAAAATTAAGTAAAAGTGCCATTTCAAAATAGGTACCAAATAGTGGGTTTAACCTGTTTCAGTACGACTTATTTCAAGCTAGGTTTCAAAAGACATAAAATGAATTCCACAAGTCACGGGGCACAATGCACCTCACATGATAACATGTATCCAAAACAGCAGGGAGGTTCAAAATATTGAGGTCTATTACAGTATTCAATAAGATAGTGTAAGCAAGGGGTCCCCAACCTCCAGTCCATGGACAGGCACCAGTCCGCAGTATGCCAGCAAATGGACCGCACAAACAAGCAAAGCTCCATGCTCGGGATGCAGGCAATATTCAAAACCACACCCTCTCTGGTCCACGGAAAAACCTTTCTTATGGCACCAGTCCCTGGTGTCCAAAAGGTTGGGGACCTCCGGTGTAAGCCAATTACTAAGATCTTTAGCAGCTCTTTTGGACCAGCAACCCTTGTAATGAATCTTAAACATGCTAAAGTCTTTTAATTGATTCCTTGCCTGTTTATACACACGCCCATATCTGCACACATAAACTTGGAAGTATTTCCGCAGAATTTTTTCCAAATGATATGTGACCAACTAATAAAAACTGTTCTATAAACACCATTTAGTTTTAGAGAACACTTTTGAAATACTGTAAAGAAATTATTAGATATTTCAACCTATAGGAAAATTAATTCACAGGTAGGCACACTAATCTATCATCCTTCATTTAGTTTGAACATTGTTTACTATAACTGTACCAAGAGACAAGGGTTAATCACAATGAAAAACCAGCAACGTTAAGTTGCAGATACCTCTCTTGATAACAGATTTTGTAATGAGTTTTGCTGTACTACTGAACACCCTAAGGTAACTTTAAAATGCTCGAGAAAAGCTCAAATAACACAACTTATTAAAATTGCAAGCTTGTTTTTTCATAGAAATTTCCCTGACTGTTTGAATTACAATGTTAGCGGAAACAGCATGATCTGTCAGTGAGAGTAACTATGATTATCAAATATATATCCCAGGAAGACACTATGCAAAAATAAAACAATTTTAACCAGTGCATTTTATGACATAGTATTACATTCATTTGTCAATGGTTAAGTTTATCTCAACAAACAGAGCGTCAAAATGTATTAACCAGCACTATTAATATTATCCTGATTTTGCTCCCAGGAATGATGTAAATTCATCATGGAGCAAAATATGAAGATAATCATTGGACAGAGGCACACACAAGGAAAATATCCTTGAAAAGCTGGCTGTACAACTACCCAGCATCCTTTCTTAGTTCATCTAAAATGTACAGATAGGATCTGCATACAAACTTGAAGTCTCCGGATTAACATTAAGCAAGGGAGAAGTTATGACACACATCCCCTTCCTCTTCTGTATGTTATATTAGGCCTTGAAATATATTAGAGTGCATGGAAAAAGGCAGTAGTAATGGGAGTGCTGGTTAGCATGGAACCACTTTCTATGCCCCCAACATCATCAACATCTGCTAAGAGTCTTTTCAGAACTGATTTTCAGGGCACACCCAAAGGCCTTAGGGATCACCTTATCACATAAGCAGAACTCGACTCCCATCATGCTGGATTTCACTCTTCATCTGGGCAGACCTACAATTTTCTTTCTTCTACACATTTATGAAAATCTGTTCATCTCGCTAACCTACAAGTTCTCCGTATCTTGAAGTCACTCTGTTTCATTTAACAATAAAGGGAAGAAATAGAATGGATTTTTCTCTCCAAGCTGGGTGAATGTACACAACTTTCCAGATGTGATGGAACATCTTTTTCAGAATACCTAGGCAGTGTAATTCCAACACATCTGGAAAAGAGCTAGGATAATATGAGATTTAGAGAGAGAAAAAAAGATGACGCTGCATCTCCAGCCTTCACTGAAATCATGGCAAGAGGACCTCTGTCTGAATGACACACATCTACACAGAAACACATGTACACAATCACGCAAAGCTGCTGCATTTCCTTTCAATTAGAAAAAAAGCCCCCCTCCCCTTCACAGAGCAGATCTTATAAAAGATATGTAAAATAAATGGAACAATACTCATAAAATAGCTATTACTATGGCAAAGCTTTTGTCAATAAGCCTCCAGAACTTTAAATGAAGAAAATGGCTTCACAAAATGATAGTCCAAGTTTCCGCAGTGTGGACACTGCTGAACGTTGCTGTATTCTGAGAAATACTGCATCCCAATACGTACATCTATAACAGGTTTTCCACAGTGTTTACAGTTCAGCCGAGCCTATAATGAAGGAGAGAAAAAAGAAGAGATTTTCAAAAATCTCATAATTGGCTTCCACTGTCCACCAAACCCTAGCATGCCTCTGTTTGTTTTATTCTTACTGAATATGCTTTGTGATTTCACCTGATGGGCCAATTCTTACTACAGTTTGTACTTGGGAAAGCTTGGCTGAAAAATAAAATGTGTAATATCAGTCTTCTATGTCTGTAGAATCAGCTATTTAGTTTCTACGTAAATTAAGAAACATGAATCAGTTACCTAGAGAGGATTGTTTTTTAAAATACCTAAATTTTATGCATAGATTTCATCTCTAGGTATATCAGATTTTTTTAAAATCCCATTTATATCCCGCCCTTCTCCGAAGACTCAGGGCGGCATACAATCTAAAGCACAAATCAATGTGCTTAGCAATAGCCTTCATTCTATGTATATGCCTGCTTATTAGGGCTTTCGGGGGCCCCCAAGCGGCATTATTACAAAGTCAGCTTATTGCCCCCAACAATCTGGGTCCTCATTTTACCTACCTCAGAAGGATGGAAGGCTGAGTCAACCTTGAGCCTGGTGGGACTCGAACCTGCACTAATTGCAGGCAGCTGGTGTTACTTAAGGAGGCATTAGCCCACTGCTCCACCAAGGATCTTGATAAAAATGGAAGGGAAGAATTAAATCTAGGAGGATTTGATTGATGTTTTTGATGCATTTAATCTTAGTGTCTAGCCAATACGACTCTGAAGTATCGAAACTGTTCCTCTTGGAGGGCATTTCCAGGAGATGGAACAGCATTGTACCACCTGTTGTGTAGTGAGTTCTTTGGAAGCAGGAAGCAAGACGAGAGGTTTCAAACAGGAACATTTCTTTATTGAGGCAAACAGGAACAGAACTGAATCAGAGGCTTCTGCGCAGCTAATTATACGGTTGGCCACTAGGCAGTGGCCAATAGGTTTAAAGGAACCCGTTCCCACCCCAAATCATCCAATGATCTACTTGGAGACCGCATGTCTGGCTAGTCAGCGACCGTTACATAGACACCTCAATTGAGCAACCTTAAGCAGCATTCAAGACACGTGAAAGCAGTTCAAATAAAATTCCAATACATTACACCACCAGGCTTCATCTTTAATTAATTACAGTGCTATCTTCTCTATGTGTACATGCAATTCCACTCTACATACTCTTCAGTGAAGATGTACAGGATGCAGATAACATACCCATAAATTCTTCTTAATCACTAGCTGCAGTGCTCCGATAGTTACATGGGCTTCTCCTCATGACTGTGAATGGGAGCCAGTATTGAAGGAAGGATATTGTTGGAAAATGCCCAGCCAGGTAGAGGGAAGGCTCAAGCAGGGAATTAGCCTTGAATTATTGCACAGCTAGAAGAGATCCAGTTCTGACTCCCCTCACCTTGCCCCACAAGCTCCACAGAGCCTTAACTACCTTGTTCCCAAAGGAAGGCAACCAAGATTCCTGTATTATGGGCAGAATACAATAAAGTAGTTAGCTTGAACTCTATCCATGTGAATCTAATTGCTTGAACCTGACAGGTATTGCTGGCAGTGCACTTATGAGCTATGTGCTTTTGGAAGAGAAACAGCATCCACCAGAGAGACATGAATGTATCCTCATCCATGAAATAGTGTCTAGACGGCTATCACTATATCCCGGAGGCTTGCCAAGACCATGGAACATAATTTACTAAAATATGAACTCTTTCATAATACTAACCTGACAACAAGGAGAGGCTGCTAGAATGTCGTACGTATACATGGTTCCCAGCTGATGCCAGCTTCCATCCCACCGAGATTTGCACTTTATGCAGATAATTTTATGAACCCCTTCTAAACAGTCTACACAAACAGCATATAGATGCATAAGCCTTCCTGTGGAGAGATTCGTAAAAACAGGTTATATCAAATGTATCACAGAATTAACACATTAACAACATCGTGAATGGCATTTTTATTGGAAAATGCAAGAAATGAAGCATGCATTAAGCAACCATTATGTTTCTAGCCATCTTCTGTGCAAATACCATTAAAGGGGAAAGTCTATTTTATTCAGAATTACATTTCTAACTTCAAATGCAAATTATTCTTTCATTATTAGTTTAATCTAATGCTAACAGTCCACAGTCAATCGATACTAGTTAGCTTCCAAGTAGAGTGTTGTTGGAGTTTATGTTGTAAAATTTAGTCTTTAAAAATTCAAAATTGATTTTTAATTAAACTACAAATTAACTGTACTAAAACTAACACATGATTAGGTATGAGCAGCTCATTTGTCACATCAGAATGAACAAGACAAGCATTCCAATTTTCAGTTCAACTAAGAAGCTTAACAAATAACGTTAGAGAATTACTACTGTATTATAGAGTTACTCTCAGCTGCATATCACATGCTACAGAGAGGGCATGAGCTCTATGCTACTTTAAATTGATAATAGATGTTTGCTTTTGTGTGCAAAGCAAAAGTAGAACCCACAGGTTAATTAGGCATCTCCATATATTTAATTTCCTTCCAGTTATTATTTCATAAACGTTTATACATTTGAATAAAAGTCACATATATATTTTTGGGCAAAAGAATGTATCACACAAGTTCTTTATGCAGAGAAGTCAGGAAAAACAGATTCTTCTCAACAGGAAATTCAGGCTTTTCCAAACCACAAAGTCCCTGCTCTAACTCACTTTCATGAAGGAGTTGAAACTGCTGCATGAATACATTTGCACACTCTGCATAAATATAGAAAAGATTCCAGTATGAAAGCAGGAAGGTAGAGTTGTTTCTATAGCAATTGCGCTTAACTCATACAATATAACAAAACAAACATCCTATGTATTTGTTTAGGGCAGGGGTCGGCAACCTGAAAAAGGAAAAGAGCCACTGGGAACCGGTTCCATCACACATAAAAAAAAGTGGGAGCCGCGTGTGTGTGTCCATGCACGCGCATGCGCAAAAAAACATTTTGCGCATGCGCAAAACGGGTTTTCCTTGCGCATGCGCGGACGCGCGCGGTTGCCATTTTTTTAATGTGTGATGGAACCAGTTCCCGGTTGCGCAACGGTGACAGCCCGTCTGCAAAGCTGCCGCTCTCGGCAGCCTGCAAACGTGCCGCGGCAGCTTTCTCAAAGAGCGGCGCCGCTGCCCATTCCGAGAGGTGCGCGCGCACCTCTCCGAACGACCGTAGGTGCGCACGCACCTCCCCAAACGTTGGCAGGTCTCCGGACGGCGGCGGCTTGGGAGAGGAGCGCGCGCACTCTCCAAACCGCCGCCATCCCGTTTGCACAGCTGCCGTGTTCGTCAATGTTTGACGAACGCGGCAGGTCTCCAGACGGGATGGCGGCGGTTTGGCGAGTGCGCACGCACTCTCCAAACCGCCGCCATCCCATTTGCACAGCTGCCGTGTTCATCAATGTTTGACGAACGCGGCCGGTCTCCGGACGGGATGGCGGCAGTTTGGTGAGTGTGTGCGCACTCTCCAAACCGCCGCCATCCCGTTTGCACAGCTGCCGTGTTCGTCAATGTTTGACGAACGCGGCAGGTCTCCAGACGGGACAGCGGCGGCTTGGAGAGGTGTGCGCACACCTCCACCCTTCGGAAAGGTGCGCGCACACCTCTCAGAACGGACGGTGCCACTCTCCATTTGGAGAGGTGCGCGCGCACCACTGCCCGCTCGAAGAGGTGCGCGCGCACCGGGCGGCTGGGAGCCGCAGGAGATGGCTCAAAGAGCCGCATGCGGCTCCGGAGCCGCGGGTTGCCGACCCGTGGTTTAGGGGAAGCTCTCCATTTCATGCAGCTTTTCACCTGAACAAATACCAGAAAATATGAAATAACTGTCTCATCAGAGGTCGATACTGGCTGGCCCAATTTAGTACTTATCTGAATCTTATATGGTGCTAATCCATAGTTTAGTTATTATTGGACCAAATCACAGTTCACAGCTTATGTCAAAGTTTACAAACTGACTGGATTAATAAAACAAACAAATATACAGGTATACTGTATGTTTTGTTTGGTTTTAGCATAATATTGTGTGAGTCCAAACACACTATTCTAATCCTTATAGGTTGACTAAGAACAAGCTCATTATCCTTTCCCCTGGTTTATAAATCATCTCATCCATTTTTAACTTACAATAATTGTTTATTGAGTAAGCAATAGTAAATACTAATTTCCAAGCTAATTTTCAAAACTCTTTAAACTTCTTATTCCTTAACCCAGTTTATTCCTTAACCCAGTTTATTCTCAACCAAGTTTCATGTGACATCCGAATCATGGGAGCTACAGTATACAAATTACCAGGTATGGAATGGAGGCAGGAATCACATGGAAGGACAATGCAATGTGAGCCTGTAGTATTTTTGTACTCTTCAAACTTTGATTTGTAACTACCTGATAGGGGAATCAGATATCATTCTACTCTGCCCAACAGTTGGGATCACCTACCTGTATAGCCATTTAGCATGACTATATTCCAGTTCTTCATCTATTCCTACTCCTGTAATTTTTACTTCTCTCCCTGCTAGATAAGTTGAGAAATAATTTTACAGTGTCCCCCTTGTTTATATATATACAAATTTATATATTTATAAATTCATGTAGTTGTATATATAAAACATTTGTAATTAATTTGGGAAATTTCCTTGGGCCTCAATATTTTGCTTCTAGATTAAATTTCCCACATTTAAAGTGATCAGAATGGCTTCTTTAAAATCATACTGAGAAAGGATAGGGCTGCTAGATCTGGAGAGCAAGCAGTCAGATTACCACTAGACCAGCGATAGGCAACCTTGGCTCTTTTATGACTTGTGGGCTTCAACTCCCAGAATTCCTGAGCCAACCACGCAGAGGGGACAGGGAGAGGTTTCCATGCTGAGTTATGCTGGCTCAGGAATTCTGGGAATTGAAGTCCACGAGTCATAAAAGAGCCAAGGTTGCCTACCCCTGCACTAGACAAAAACAAAGAGGGTAACATCCCAATTATACCTCCCAGATTCTTGCAGTTCAGAACCAGTAGCATTTAATTATGCTCAAATAAGAATTTTTAAATGATTCTTTAGGAATATGCATTTGGGAACTAAAGCCTCTAAATACCCAGAAGCCCCAAAATCCATATTTAAGCAACCTCAGGGCGATAAGATGAAGGACAGGAAGTAAAGTTAGTCCCCGATTTACAATCATTCATTTAACAACCATTCAAGATTACAATGGCACTGAAAAAAATGACTTATGATTGGTCCTCACACTTAAGACCAACTGCAGCATCCCAATGGTCACATGATCAACCTTTAGGTGTTTTGCAACCTGCATGAATTTATGACCTTTGCAGTGTCCAAGGGTCATTAGATCACCACTTGCGAAGCTTCCAACTGCAGTTAATGGAGGAAGGCAGATTCATTTAACAACTATATGATTCACTTAACAACTGCAGTGAGTCACTTAACAACTGGGGCAGAAAAGGTCATAAAATTGGGTGCAACTCACTTAAGAACTACCAACAGAAATTCTGGTCCAAATAAGTCAAGGACTATCTATAAAAACAACTGCTGCTGCTGCACTGTTTATGAAGTCTGTCTTTCAAAGGAGTCAAAAAAGGTGTTTTTATTAAATATATAATCTCACTAACTCGGTTGTAATCAATGTAATACTATAAAAAATGAACAAGGGCTGGTATGGTTCTACTGGCAACTATGTAAGTATCAAAACAGCTCATACAGTTGTCAGAACAAAAAGTGTAATCTCAGTAGCGAAACAGCTTGTTGAATGAATTGCATGAGCATAATTAAATATTGGCCTGAACATTTCCACAAGGATAATTTGTGCACTATCAGAAGGGCACAACTGGATTATGTAATCTTGACTGTTTGGTATATTTCTTTAAGGAAAACTCTCAGCAGGTGATAAGTTTCTAAAAATTCTGCAATGCTGTTTTAAAAATACAACCATATCAAGAAATGCAAAACATAATGAGAATAGAATAGAATAGAATAGAATAGAATAGAATAGAATAGAATAGAATAGAATAGAATAGAATAGAATAGAATAGAATAGAATAGAATAGAATAGAATAGAATAGAATAGTTGGAAGGGACCTTCAAGGTCTTCTAGTCCAACCCCCTGCTCAGGCAGGAAACCCTATATCGTTTCAGACAAATGGTTGTCCAATCTCTTCTTAAAAACTTCCAGTGTTGGAGCATTCACATTTACATTTTGACTCTAATATATTGGCTATTGCAAATAAACAGCTGATAACAAGAAAATATTTGAACACTATGCACATTATTTGTAGTCATCTTATACCTCTGCAATGACCAAGTACAATCATGCCAGTCAGCATTTTTCACACCCATTATAACCAAACCATGACTATGCTTTGTTTTTAAGGGTTTTTTTTCTGGCTTTTCTTTTTTTAAAAAATACTGCTTCTAAGCTACAAAATAGGCTTATTTTAGAACTTAGCATTTGTTTTGATGATTTATTACCAACAGCAGAAGAAAGCATAAATTAAGTCTTATACAGTTAAATAGCCAATTATGCAATTTGGGCTACAATCCACATTATTACTGTTCTTCTTATCCAAGAGCGGTAGACAAAATAAACTTTTAAAACTATTAAGTAAAAAGAGCAACAATACAAACATCAACCACAAAAAACCTTAAAATAAATCAAATACAGTCATTTAAAAACAAAGATGATTTGGAAAAAAAAATTCAAAGACAGTGTGGTCTTGGAACTATTACTATGACTTACTGCAATGGGCAAATACAGAGAAGATGTACATACCATGCTAAATTCTAATGTGTATGATTTTGGGCATATTGAGATGAATGAGCACTCTTAGCCACCGGAGTTGCAAACCATCAATGCAAAGGATGAGCTGTCTTAATATGGTGGGACTCTATATGTTGCAAAGTAAGTAAGGCTGAGTTTTGGAAGAGGATCTGCATTTCTAAATTGTGTCTAAATTGTGTAGGCTTATCATACAGTTTTGTATTTTACCACTTTAAAATAGTAAAATATGTTTTCAGTTTTCAGCCATCATGCCCAATGAAGACAGCAAAAGAGAGATTTGAAATTCAACTCTCTTGATTTATGGCTTATCAGGCAATCAGCTCATTCATTGTGAATCCACCATCAATCTTGCCTCATTTATCTTCTGGTGGGTTGCACTGAGTTCTGGATTTGCATTACGAGAATAAGTCACGGTCAGTGATGGACCATATTTACCTCCCATTTTAGCAAACCCAAACTCTTAAGTCAGGTTTAATGTCAATTTCATTTAGCAGAAATAAGCCACTATTGTAAATTACAATGTTAGGTTGTTTTATTTCCATTAATAACATATTAATTTTAATTTTATCATCAAAATCAAATGTTTATCAATTTAATTTTATTATTAATGTTAATGACCTAATTTATGCAGCACTTCTCTTAATTCTTCTCATCTAATCCTTTTCTTCCTCTAAACCCAGAATATACCAACAATCTTAGAGAGGTTTCTAATCGTAATACCTTTCTAGGCTGATTGCTTTTGTCTCTACAAACCTCTTATCAGAAAACTTCCTAACACAGCAAGCTTCAATAATGTAAAAGTAGTATCACAGTTCTCAACTTACAACCATTCATTTAGATTGAAGTTACACCTGCACTGAAAAAAGTTACTTACAGCCGGTCTTCACTCTTATGACTGTCACAGCTGTCATGTGATCAAAATTCGGCCACTTGACAAGTGGTATGTATTCATGACAGTTGCACTGTCCCAGGGCCATGTGATCATCATTTGTAACTCTCCCAGCCAACTTCCGACGAAGTGGGGGAAAAACAGATTTGGTTAATGAGCATATGATTCACTAAACAATTGCGGCGATTTGCTTAACAACGCTGGTAAAATGGGGCAAAACTCACTTAGCAACTGTCTAGTTGGGAATAGAAATTTTGGGCTCAATCACAGTCCTAAGTTGAAGATTACCTGTACGTTACAGGTAGTCCTCCATTTATGACAACTGGAACCTTAATTTCCATTGCTAAGCAAGATCTCTATTAAGTGAGTCATGACCAATTTTAGTGACTTTTTTGCCACAGTTGTTAAATGAACCATTTCAGTTGTTAAGGGAATCGCATGGTCATTAAGTGAACCTGGCTTCCCCTCTCGACTCTGCTTGCCAGATGTTGGCTGAAAAGGTTATGAATGGCCCCAAAACACTTTAATTGTGGTAAATACTTGCCATTTGCCAAGTGCCCAATTTTTCATCACATGACCACAGGGATACTGCGACAGTCATTAAGTGCAAGTTGTAAGTCACTTTTTTTCAGTGCTGTTGTAATTTTGAACAGTCACTGAACAAATTGTTGCAAATCAAGGACTACCTCTATCCAAACGCATTAATCTAAAATCCAAAATGTTTCTTGTAAGCAAATGCAAAAGGAGATAATTTAGAATACTGAAGAAATACAAAAAATTTTCCCCTAGCATATTTTTTCTTCCTAAATTCCAAGGTTGTGCCAGTAAATGTAAGCACATTATGGATCGGGAACATTGGCAGCTGACAAAAACAAAAGAAAACAAGCTGAATTACCTACAGCACTTTTTTACACAATTTCTCTGCTACTCACATATTCTTTGCTAAAAGTATATTTCTTCTGCCAAGTTATTTTCAGACAGAAGGGACAGTTGAAATTTTATTAAGCTTTTATTATGGCCTGTTTTACTTACACTAGCCTTCATCAATCTGAGCATCCTCACGTTGTATGAATATTTCCATGCAAACATTTTTCAGCAATAGCCTTGCTGGCTGGGAATACAGAAATCCATTCTCTGCATTTGATAATAATGCATAGAATGGAAAAGGCTACTGTAGGCTGCCTTCCAAAAATGCAAGATATTAATAGACATTATAGACTTCAGTTATACAATTTAAGAAATGGCCAATAAATTTAATAAATAAATAAACAAATGAAACAAAAATAAAACAAACCTGTACCTTGAAGGTGACAGGGAACATCATACTTAATTTCATCATGTCTTGATGGGCTAAGAAACAAGGTTCCATCCACCAGTGGAAACTGTTCAAATACAGGCAATGCTCTATGGCATAACGCACAGTTGACAACATTTCGGTGACTGGCACTGAGTGCTGCAAGAATGAATTTCCGTAAATCTTCTCCTTGACCCACTTGGGCATCATCCTCCATACGGACATGGAAAGTGTTCAATTTATGCCTAGGTATGTGAGTAAGGAGTTCAGATAGATCAAGCCTTCTCAAAAATTGTACTGGAGCATCAAAATGTCCCGATCTATGTGCTTGTAATCCAGATGTCCCATAATCAAAGTGAGCATTCCTAAATATACCACTATTGGCCATATTCTTTCTATGAGGTTCTAAATGAATGGCATTCTTCAAAAATTCTCCTAAATATCGCGAAGAGCGGGGGCCACTGAAATGGGTGGGGGCAAGAACAGAATAACCTGCTGGGGGAGACTGCCCAGGAGAACCGCAGGGAGAACGGACTGCATAACTACTGCTAGCAATGCCTTTCTCTTGAGAGTTTTGCCTGTCCATTGAATGCCGTCGTTGGAGATCATGGTTTAAACCTTTCAGTGGTTTGTTAGCAGACCTGCACTTTTTAAGATCTTCTGAAGACTCCGATGTTGTTCTTCCACTGCTTTTTTCAGACACAGATTTTTTCTTCTTTTCATCTTGCATTCGTTTTACTTGGTACCAATCTGTGTCTTTTTTTAAATGGCCTTGCCCACATCGACATGAACAAAAACGGAAGGCAAGATCATATCCTTTCTTGGTCCACATATTTTGCCGACACTGTTTCTCGTTCCAACTCCTTGCTCTCCCAATGCAATTAAATTGAGCCAAAATGCTGCTCTCCCATTCGTAAAAACACTGAAGATGCATCCAAGTGCTGAAGGGACAATGCTCGTTGTTGCAAACAACTTTCTGGTAGTCATCTTTTTCTAGGTCAACGGACCGTCCAAAGCTACACAACAGTGGTGTAGCACAAGGTGCTTCTGTGGAATGCAGAAGAGATAGATGGATGAGCTATATGATTCAAAATTAACTACTTGCAATCATTATTTTAGTTTTTTATTATATACCGGTAAGAGCTATGCTAAGCTACAATCCAGGAGTTCTAAGCACATATGCAGTTCTATGTACATTTAAACTATGCTGTGAACTGAGATTGCATATGTCACTAGTATTTTCCTTTATAAATGAGCAGAGTAAGCCTAATGGATTGACCCTTTATTTGATTGTTCACAACACCTAAAAACTTTATAAGACACCAGGGTATATGATGCCGTACATTTTGTTTAAAAGACAAAGTTTGAATTTATGACATCTGTTTATTTGTTTAACTTATTACTTATAACATGGATTAGACATCTCTTACTACAACGTTTTCAGAACAAATCATAACTAGAATATATATTAAACTTTTTAATTAACAGCAATAAAGTATTTAACATATTGTTGCCTAGATATGTGTTTTTTTAAACAATAGTATAGATCTGCACTTATTTCTAGTAATTGCAAGTTTGTAGTATTTTTCAGTATCAAGCCAAAAATTAGTTACCTGTGACATTAATTTAATATTAATATTGTACTCTATGAAAAAGGTATTGTTGTGATGTGGATGATTCAAAGAATATTAATCTGAATTTATTTAAGACAAGTCTGCCAACATGTAAACATCTTTCAAAACTGCATTTCTTTAAAAAAAAATTGATTCCAGAGACAAAAATTCAAATGGTCTTTGATATGTTTGAGGAACTTCAATAATTGTTATGGTTGAGAAATACACTTGATTAACAACAATTTCTAACTCCAAAGTCTTAGTAGGTTAGCTTTCAGAAATTTAAATCTTCTGACATGGAGAAAGAGATATTTCTAGAGAGAATGATAGAAATTAGGCTATAAACCTAATATTTGAAAGCATAATCAATTGTTACCAGATTTCTGGTAACAATATGTGAAAACCAGAGCAATAAAACAAGAATCAATTATCCACGTATATTTGGAATGTTTTGATTGGAAAACCCATATTTTCTTTTTTCATACTTAATTACTAGTGAATTCCAAAACATAATTACCAAGAATAATCACCTGCACAAATTATTGTGGGGCATATGAATATAAAGTAATAATAAATCCTATTTTCATGTTTTTGATTAGAAATAAAGATGATCCTCTCCACACTGAAACAATCATTAATAAATACATTAAAAATAGCAGTACAAGAACAAAGTCTTATTTGATAATAACTGGAATACTGACAGACTGGATCTCATTATTATTATTATTATTATTATTATTATTATTATTATTATTATTATTAAATTTTATATTAAGATCAAACAATACTGACCCACACTGGAGTTATTTAAGTTAATAAAAGTTAACTGCCATCAGTCAAGTCAACCAAGCAACATATTTTTTTTTATTTTATATTCAGATATATTAACCCTCAGAGCCAATGTGAAACAATGATCAAATGAAGAACATTCAAGTATAAAATGAGTTTTTCTTTCAAAATACCATTTTGGACAACCATTCTCCAATTTGAAGCAATAAATGCTTTGCGGTTCATTTAGCAGTTACACATATAAAATTGGTCTGTAATTAAATGGACAATTATGATTCTTTTTATTAAAAATTGGAAGAATACAATACTTGTATTTACCCTTTAAAAAGCTAGCCAGATGAATTAAGGTATTTAAAATCCTTAGAATGATTAATCTGCCATACAGAATTAACATGTTTAGCCAGATAACTGCCTATTTTAATGATTAAAATTAAAATTGCTTGTAAAATAAGATATTCCATGTATAGAATTAACTGATTCTCATCTGCTCGCTCATGCATAAACTATTCACAAAAAGAAACATACAATGTACAAGCTTCCTTTCTTCCAACAGAACAGTAAAAATTAGAAAGAAAAGAAAAGAAAAACGGTATGGAAATGTGGAAGGGGAAAAGTAGTTCCACAGGAAGGAAAGGATGGAAAATGAATTAAGATAAGGAGCAAGGAAGAAGTAACCAGACAGAAAGGAGAACAAAATGGAAACCCATCCAGCATATGAACACCTAAGAAACCAGACCATTGGAACGACCAATCAAGGGAACCAATCAGCTTCTCAATTTAAATACAGCACCAAATGAACAGCCAATCACGCGACCAGCTGACCACTCAAGACATATATAAGCTAAAGGACAAGACACTTTTACAAAACTCCTGCTGCTGATGTTACCTAGTGTTTGGGAACTAAATGGCAAGCTCAGAGAGCAAACCACTACCAAAATCTAAAACCTGAGCTACCAGTATTTTCTATTATTTCAAAATGGACACCCTGCTTAGACATTACAGACACATTTTTAAACGTAGGTAATCTGCAATCAATCATTCACACTTTCTCTCCACTCCTGCTACTTTCTCTTTTTTATTACAAATCTATGGAACACTTAAATACCAGCACAGTAACAAAACTTTTCCTGGGGGCTTACTAACAAGAGATTTATTAATACGTTTCTTTGAAGAAGAAAAAACCCTCAAGGCAAGAGCTAGTGCTTCCAATATCCATTATCAGCAGGAAAATCTGACCTGAAGAAATAAACTAAAACAAATAAATATCCTCATTTGAAACTGCATGCTTCCCTCTTTCTTATTCAGACACATCCTAAGAAAAGAACTCCTGGGAGTTCTGCCTCTTTTTATTTTCCTGTTAAATCTCTCTGTCCTGGTTTACTTAAAAAAAGGTAAAGGTTTCCCCGCACATGCGTGCTAGTCATTTCCGACTCTAGGGGCCGGTGCTCATCTCCGTTTCAAAGCCGAAGAGCCAGCACTTGTCCAAGGACGTCTCCGTGGTCATGTGGCCAGCATGACTAGATGCCAAAGGCGCATGGAACACTGTTACCTTCCCACTGTAGTGGTCCCTATTTTTCTACTTGCATTTTTACGTGCTTTCGAACTGCTAGGTTGGCAGAAGCTGGGACAAGTAACAGGCGCTCACTCTGCTACGCAGCACTCGGGATTCGACCCGCCAAACTGCCAACCTTATGATCGACAAGCTCAGCGTCCTAACCCACTGAGCCACCGCGTCTACTTACTTACTTTCTTACTTACGGTACTTACTTAGGAGGTAGCAAATTAAAATCCTCCTGCCATCAGTACCTTTAGAGAGTGTCACTGATCCATTAAGAATGCAACTCTTTATTAAATACCCAGATTAAAGAACTAGAGGGAAATTTAGAATACAAACAAAGGCAACAGAAAAAAGTAACAATGATTTTTGAAGAATAAATAAATGAACATCATGATGTTTTTGACTCATTTGTTTAATTGGGTTCGCTTTCTCGGGTTTTAAGGCTTGTGTGGACTACAAATCATGTTTTGGGTTCTATTTATGCAGAAATATTGAAAATTCAAAAGAGTTCACAAATTTTTAAGAAACACTGTAATTATAAAGTAATTCCAGTTGCAGCGTACTATTGAAAGAAAATGTGACAATTATTGGACTTTTGTCCAATATATTTTGAGGGCTGCAGAATAAGGAATACTCTTTAAGTGTTTAGTTTGCAACTATTAATTGACTATCAACATAAACTAAGTGCGTACTTTCAAGCAAATGCAATAGTTCATGTTCAATTCTATAAATTGTCATTTTGTTTTATTTATTCATCATATTTATATAGCTGCCCATCTCACAATCAAGTGACACTGGATGGCAAGTTAAAAACAAAATGTACGAATTAATATTAACCTTGTTAATATTAAAAAAATTGAAAAGTACAGAAGGCTCAAAAACTTCAATAGTTGTTAAAATCAGTTGAAATTATTATATTCTTAAAATTTACTAAAGGACGTAAGTATTACCTGGTAATTTAATTTAATTTAATTTAATAATATTTCTATACCGCCCTTCTCCCGAAGGACTCAGGGCGGTGAACAGGGCAAGAATAAAAATACAGAATTACAAAGTTAAAAAATGATTAAATACATGCCCACTAAAAAACAATCAATACATATTAAAACCCCAATAAAATGACAGTAAAAAACCCCACCAATCCCCCATCAGGCCAGGCTGGCTTGTTCGAACAAGTATGTTTTGAAATCGCGGCGAAAGGAGCAAAGATCGGGCGCCATCCGGTAGTAGGTAGTAGCCTACTTGTATCTTAGTCTCCAGCCCTTGTTTCTCCATAATCTGTACTTATATAGATTATAACAGCAACACCCCATTTCACTAATATCTTAATTTTGACAAAGCAATATCAAAAATTCCCCACTCTATTACTTGGACAGGAACAAAAGCAGATTGACTTCATTTGTTTACCCCTATGCAAAACTGGCCATCTATAAGATAAATACTGTAATATGGCTTATGATCACACTCAATATATGATCTATGAATAATCACAAAGCAGGAAATGAATGTTAAAGAATATTAAATTGCAGCAAAAGGAAAGGGGAAAGACTAAAAAGTAGCCCAGCCATAGACCACAAAAAGAGAAATTAATAGATATTCAGAGACTTATTGCACAAATCATTTCTGAAAAGTAACATTTGGGAACATGCACCTCTAGTAACCAGAAACTCAACTCAAATCTATATATAGCTGTCACTCACTGAAACACAAAATTCCCACAAAAATGGCAAATGAATAATGATGGCTAGAGGTATAATTAAGTAAAGCACACTGCAGAACTTAACACAGCATAGTTTTGGTGAATAAACTGGTATTTTTTTTTCCAAAACACTGTTATTATAGCCAAGCCCACTTCAACTAGCATAGGTTCATTATATCAGTAAAAATGGGCTGGAACGTGCCTTAGAGTCTGAAAGAAAATTAGATATTCTTGAAAGGATAATTTATCTGAAAACATTTAAATTAGAGGAGTTCAGAAATAGCTTATTTTTAAAAGACTCTTTAAAAGGGCTTATAGATAGTTCTTGACTTATGACCACAATTGGAACCAGAATATCAAATGTTGAATGAAGCAGTGAAACATCACATCCCACTTTGCTTAATAACCGCAATCCCGGCACTCCAGATTGCGGTCATTAAGCAATCTTGTGGATTATAAAGCAAATAAGAGTCCCAGGTAAAAAAGGCAGGTGCCTCAGGGGGTTGGAGAAGGCACTGGGAGGCCCAGTCCAGGCTATACATGAAATGGGTTTTGGTTTTTTTGCCATAGCTACTTCTTAAAGCCTTAGCCCCAGCCCAGCCTTGAGTGTGCGCTCAGCGGTGGCGGCACCAAGGCTAGGCCAGAAGTAAAGGGGTGGGGTCTTCAGCAGTCTCAGCCAACTGCCATTGACCCCAGACTTCAACTATAGTCCCAGCACTGCTGCTGTCACTGAAAAATGCTGCCCAATTCCCACACCTGCTGATCTTACCGCCCCCTTTATAGGCTGACCAGCATAGAGGCACTTGATGGCAACGCAGAGGCTAGATTCGGAGGAGAAGGCCTAGGGCCTTCAGCAGTGTCAGCCACTGCCACTGCCCCTGTAGCCAAGAACTAAAGCTAAATATTTTAGTCTACATGTCTCTCCCATTTTCAGGGAGAATTAACACTTTTCTTCTCTCTATTCTCTGCCATGGTTACAGAACTTGTATCTCTTCAAATATTTCTGAATTGTCTCATCTTTCCACAGTCTAGCCAGTGATCAGAAGTAATGAGAGTTCTACCTCAACATTTGCAAGCCATTACTTCTTCTCTTTTGCTAAGTGATTACCGGTAGTCATCAAACCATTTAAAAGCTGCCCAACTTCTGCATTTGCCTTTTCTCTTAAATAATTCCCAAAGGAAACCAATGCAAGAATACATGTTAATATTGAGGCTCTCATACTCGAGGCAGTTCTGAGGGATTCAACTTACACACATCCACTTATATCAGTTCTTCCCAGTCAGGAGTAGGACTGGGGAAATTCTACCACTAAGAACATTAGACTTCTGCTTTTCCTTATAAATCAAATGCTATCAAGCACAAGGTACCTTCACTAATACCCAAACCAAGGTAACTGTGCTGCTCAGATCTAGGTTCTCTGAAGAGAAGAGTAGGACCACACAGCTTCTCCTGGATGACAGTTTGTGCTAAGGTTCTTAGTTCTGTTCAGTTATTTTCCTTATGTGTAAGCTCTAGCCATCAGGATTAATTCTTCCCCTACTATAAACTCTTTCTACTTCCTATATTGGGTACTGAAAACAAACAAAACATCAAGACTTCATGGATTTCCTCTCATCAAATGACACGTTTCAAATTTGGACACAATGCTGAAATGGCACCATCAACCCTTGTCAGTGTCCTAAACAGAGCAGAGATGCAAACATCTATGCCCCATTGACCTCTCTATGGCGGTTGATACCATCCTTCTGGATTGGCTGCAGGAAGTTGATGTTAGTCCTTCAAGGCAGATCAAAGTAGGAATCCAATGTCATGTGGGTCAGTACAGGCAGTCCTTGACTTACAGCATTCATTTACTGACCGTTCAAAGTTACAATGGCACTGAAAAAGTGACTTACAACCGTTTTTCAGTTCCCCATGATCATGTGATCAAAATTCAGATGCTTGGCAACAAGTTCATATTTATGACTGTTGCTTTGTCCCAAGGTCATGTGATCCCCCTTTGCGACCTTCTGACAAGCAAAGTCAGTGGGGAAGCCAGATTCACTTAACCAGGTTACTAACTTATCAACTGCAGTGATTCACTTAATAACTGATGCAAGAAAGGTCGTAAAATAGGGCAAAAGTCACTTAAGAAATGTCTCAATTAACAACATAAATTTTGGGGTCAATCGTGGTCATTAATCGAGGACTATCTATACTATCTGCATTTCCACACACACACACACATGCTTTATCTTTGTGAGAACTAGGCAGTGTCTTGCCTGAGACATTTAGTCAAATTACATTCCTGCATCAGGCTCTGATCTCTTTTATCTGTTATTTTGGCAGTGGCTCTTTCTCTTGTCCATCAAGGTTGTTCCTTCTACTATTTAGAGTAGACAACTCTCCTTTCTGCACAACCAGTTCCATTGGGTGCTTGTGAGGGGGAGAAGGACCAATTCCAAAGCCCATGATTTGCAAAGTGACTCAGAGCCTGAAGCTCTGAATACTTGGGGCAGTCTTCCATTGGATCAGGGTCTGGTAACACCAGTAGGTGGATGATACTCAATTGGGTATCTTGACTCCCAACTAGCCCAGAAATGTTGTCAAGGTTTTACCCACAGCTATTGGGGCCTGGATGGTGGCAAACAGCTTGAGATTAAACCCTAGCAAGACCAAATGACTGTGGGTGCTCAGCCTTCCCAGTTTATTACCGAATACACTACCCCACTTGGGACTAATGCATAATCTGGGCACTTCCTGGATTCTCAGCTCCTGTATGAGAAGTAGCTGCTAGCTGTAGCTAGAGACACCTTTGTACCTTTTCAACTTTTGTCCCAGTTGAGCCTATTTCTGGATTAAGAGCCCTCCCCACTTACGATCAGTCATGCTTTGGTCACCTCAACAGTGGACTGTTGCAATAAGCTTTAGACAGGACTGCCCTTTAGGATCACTCAGAAGCTATAGTTGGTCCAGAGGTTAGCACAAACACTGATGGATAACCCTTGCTATGCCAATGTAAGATAGCTGCTAGAAGTTCCATGGTTTACCAGATAGCTTCTGGGTACAATTCAAGGGGATAGTTATTATCTGTAAAGCTTGGCAATTTGTAAAGTCCTAGCAATTTGAAGGACCATCTGCTTTCTGCACTGTCACACCATCCTGTATGTATTCTAACACAGTCAGTTTGCTTGGGTCCCATCAATTAAACAATGCCACCTAATGACGCCAAGAAAATAGAACTTCTCTGTCACAACATCTACCCTCCTTTAGAATAGCATCCAGCCAGATTACCTTGGTTATGTTTAAGCAATCTGTAAAACCTTGGTTTTCTCTTAAGGCCTTGGTTTAGGACAAAGGTCTGCAACCCGCGGCTCCGGAGCCGCATGCGGCTCTTTCTCCCGCAGCTCCCAGTCCTCTGCCATGTGCAGTCCAAAAAAAAAGGGCGGGACTAAAAAATTTCAACCAATCAATTCAAATATGCAGGGTAGGTGCATATCTCTCCTTGGCTGCACTCTTCAATCAAACCCTGTTCTGCGCATGTGTGCATGTACGCACATGCGCACACATTTTTTTGCGGCTCCCACTTTTTTCCTTTTGTGAGGGAACCAGTTCCGAGTGGCTCTTTCACTGTTTCAGGTTGCTGACCCCTGGTTTAGGAGCTGAATGGTCCCTTTTTGAATCAGCAGTAATATGATAAGAAGTTATGTTCTCCTTCAGATAATGGTTGTTTTTATACATTGTTTCTTTTAATTTGTGAAACCACCCAGAGTCATTTTGGAATTCGGCAGACTAAACATTCAACAAAGAAATAAACTAACAACAAATGCATCCAAGGTGACATAGTTTTAATTCAGCTACTACATTAAACACTCTTTTTATGCACCCATTTCAAAATTTAGGTTGCCAAATGTAAACACTGGCAATGCACAATATAGGGTTGTTGGCCTTCAGTCTTTGATTTTCACAAATTCATTTTCATCCTCACAAGCTATTAGGCAATTCTGTGCACCATCTAAATACAATGTATTCTCACTTAATTTAATCTAGTGTATCTTTTTTTTCTGGAGAAAAATGTACTTTTTCCACAAACACCCAACAGATAAGCAAGAGAATGCCAGTGTTCTAGTGTTAAGTCACATTTGTTAAGTAGGCTTGATGCTACACTTCAAATCGAGCCAATAACTACTTATGGATAAGCCAAGAATTTTAGGTGTCAAAAAATTGAGCTTGGCTTATCTATGGATCTACAAATATATATGGTAGGTTTTTCTCTCAGCTGTTTTAGTCCTCGAGTTACAACAGTCCATTTAGTGACCGTTTGAAGTTACAATGGCACTGGAAAAAAAGTGACTCATGACCATTTTTCATACTTATGACCACTGTAGCATCTCCATGGTCATGTGATCAAAATTCAAACACTTGGCAACTGATTCATAGTTATGACAGTTGCAGTGTCCCAGGGTCATGTGATCACTTTTTATAATGTTCTGACAAGTAAGTCAATTGGGGAAGTCAGATTCACTCAAGAATCATGTTACTAACTTACCGTAACTGCAGTGATTCATTTAACAACTGTGACAAGAAAGGTCATAAAATGGGACAAAACCCGCTTAACAAATGTATCACTTATCCACAGAGATGTGGGGCTCAATTGCAGTCAAGGATTGCCTATATATTCAATTTATTTTCACATATACTGTAAGCCCATCTGCGGATAAACAAACTCTTACATTTTTAACTAAAATACCATGAAAAATGTGCCACTCATGGATTATCCAATTATGAAAATTAAAACTTATGAAAATTACAACCTTGGCTTATCTTCAGCTGGCACATTTTTCATGGCATTTTGGTTAAAAATTTGTTGGTCAACTTATTTGTGCATAGGTTTACATGCAAGTATGCATGGGCACAATGTATGTTATATTACTAGTCTCTGCACCTCTATCCTAGAAAACCATTCCACTGTTGGACCTAATATTCAGAAAAGCTTTCCAAGTCTATTTTCCAAAGGCTGAAAATTTAATTCAACCAATTTCCTGTTCTCTATGATATATTTCAGGAAATGTGTTAAGTCACTGCTGAAATGCCAAGGTCAATCTGTACCAAGAAAAAGCACAACATTCCAAAGCTGAATCACTCCACTTTGCACAAATAATTTTGTGGCTAAACTGAAAATACATTGTTCTGATTTCAAATTAGCAACAAATCTTAAGTCAGTCTTAATAGTAACACAAACCAACTTTTGCACATGCATGCTATTTTGCTCATGCACAGATGATGGTCTCACCCATTTGCATAATGCCAGAGTTACAATAAGCCAACACTTATATAACTTGGGAATTGCCTTTGTATTAAAATTTGTGATAAAAATGTGTATCAATTTTCATAATAAAATCAAATGACACAGTGAACACTGAAAGCATATTTTATGTAATTTATACAGTCAAATCTTGTGGTTCTGGGTTATTTCACAAAAAAGACAAGCAAACTTTACTTATTTGTATATTTTCAGTTTTGCAATATTATGAAAGAATTCTGATGAAAGAATTAGCAAGTCTTCACATGCTCACCTTAGTCAATATGTCTCCAAGAACTAATCTGAACATGCTGATGCAGCCATTTCAAAGGCTTGTACTACTTTTGAACCATATGCAAATATTTAGTTGACATGCCTGTGTATGCTTCAAAAATTATTTTGAGCAAGTTTTTGTAATGGATATTGCTGTACGGTGTCATTTTCTTTCAGCTCTTTAAGAAGTCATGCAGTTCAAAAAGAAGCATGCAAAGCTCTCTTAGGTGACATAATGTACAAACTTTTCATATGCAAGGGAGTTTATGGAAAAGTGCCTTGGGTAGGGAGAATTAAGAGATTATAATCAACCTAAGTAATAGGATTATGCAATATGCAAGTAGCTGCACATATAAATTACCTTTGAGCAAATAAAACAGAAAATTATAATTTCCAAATAAAGAAAACAAATCACACTACTGAATAACTACACATTCCACCAGCTACCTCAAGGGGCAAGTTATGAGTTTTTAGAAATATTTTCTAAATACAGAAAATTAATTATTCTTGAAAATTAAAAATTACTCTTAAAAAATAAACATCTTCCAATAAATTCCTAGGTTTAAGAGATACTGATCATATAATATATTCTTACAGAAATCATAATACATTTCATGAAAAGTTAAGTATTTGGGACAGCAACATTAAGCAAGATAATAACTGATTTATCACACTTGTCTCATCAATTAAATAGGTTTATGTACTGAAACTCTCATTTCAAACTTGTACTTGCTACATATTCTTACTTATAACTCTCAATTAATTAAACAAGATATAATTGACAGTCACTTTGATCCAGTACCAATTACCTTCCCACTAATGAGGTTCTAGATCTACAGCCAGGATATTCCTCTCCATCTCCTCTGTAAATAAAATTCATAATACTAAAAAGGCACATTTTTTTTACTAAAACAGCTTCTACCAAACTACAAACCAATTTTTAAAATACAAGCCTGTTCCAGAAAAAATATAGTAATTTCCTTGACATTCTGAGTCATGGTCTTTGAATCAAGATATTTGGAAAAACAAATGGATTTGATCTCCTTCTGATTTGTTTTTAATACATTTCCATTTCAAATATTTTAAGGCAATATTTTCACATGTATTTTGTCTATTGTGAAAAAGTAGCAGCTTCTTCGAGAATGCAATCTGTAATTCTCAGGATTCCACCAAGTCTGCAAGCATCACACAAGTATTTTGATGACTTTCATGTATGTATCTTCCAAAACCAGGTTGGCCCTATTTCAGTATGTATATTTTTTTCTATAAAATTAGTCATAAAGTTAAACAGAAAAATTTACAGTTATATAAAAGCTGTTACAATAACATCTTTCAAAGGAGTTTTACCAGTTACTACAAAGAGCAACTGCTTGAGGATTAGCCAAGAATTGCCAAATCCCCCTGATTTTTAAAAATTTAACAGCATATGGAGATTTAATATTTTTACACCCCCTTTATATTTTTGTCAGTTAACAAATAAGGTGCCAATGTGTGGGAATATATCCATACTAAGATACAATAATAGTTATCCGTACATTATTAGACCTCATCCAAATGTGCTGAACATCAGCATGTGTCCTAAATTTAGTAGAAAATATCAGATTGCTATATTTCGTCACTAGTAGGCATTGTGCCGGAAGCTATTCCTAGGAGACTGCAGAATTTAAATTTTGTTTTGCTATGAACAGAAAGACTGTTTTCAGATGCATCTCCTCTATTTCACCGTCATATGCAGAAACAAAACATATTATTTCAAATTCCTTAGAGATCATAATTTGCCCAAGTATTTGCAGTGTTTTGTACATTTCAGCAAGGACTAGCATGAAATTAAGAATTCTATGGTGAAAATTTCTCATAACATTTTTCAAATACAAAGCAAAAAAAAAAGCTCGTTCTTGTGTTCTTATAACACACAAAACTAACCTGGCAACTACCGAAAAAAGTAGGGAAATGTTTCACACATACCAATTTTTTTTAATATTGGGTACTGACATTTTGCGTTCACGAAACAGGTGCTGAGTTTAAAGAGAAACAGATCACTGGGAAGCTAAAGAGCATTTGAAAGGCTCATAAAATAATTTAACGTCCCCCCCTTTTTTTCTAACTTATTTCAGTGGAAACAGTGAACAGCAGGGAGGACAATTTTTTTGTTTCACTTTATTTTAGGTTGTAGGCAGGTTGATAGGTTGAGATGATGGCACAGCTGCAGCTAAACTCTGCTACCCTGCAAACTATCTGGTTGCAAATATAGAAGTCTTTCATCAGCAATCTGTTATGTCTTTTAAAAAATAGAAATGTCTAGCCCATTATCTATCTTCCTGCTATTTGAATAAAGCTGGGACGGGTCATTCTCAACAGCCACTAAGCTCACAATTGTGTGGGACATGAAGGGCTGGCTAGGCGTGCACTTGGAGAACACAGCAATTTCAGAAAGATGGTGTGTGTGTGTACAGCAATTTCAGAAAGATGGTGTGTGTGTGTGTGTGTGTGTGCAGCAATTTCAGAAAGATGGTGTGTGTGTGTGTGTGTGTGTGTGTGTGTGTGTGTCTGTGTGTGTGTGTGTGTGTGTGTGTGTGTAAAACATTACAAGCCATGCACATGAACAAGACCCACCTCTTCACAGCAGTGAAGACAGGCTTGAACATATGACACTTCCTACCCAGCTAACTCTTTGACTACTGAGACTCCAACTTTATCAGAGCATATTTTCATACAAAATATGCTGGCCGTGTTAAAGCGAAAGTAACAGATACTGTACATACTTTAGCGGGGAGGGGGGGAAAACAGGCGAAACTTCCGTGCCGTTTTCTGCACCTTTACTTGGGGGTCACTTTTTATGTACAATATGCCAGCATGAGTTGTTTTTTTTTTGTTTCGTCCTGTCAGTCTTTAAAATATTGAACACTTTGAAGGAGCGAGACGCATCTACGTACTCAGTGTAAACCTCACCGGTTCGCTTTTTGGACACGAACAGTGAGGAGGACATAAAAACAGTTTTCAGTTTCCCCCAAAATTAGCTTATTGCGGGGGCGGGGAAAGAAAGGGAGAGGAGGAAATCCGTCAGAAGGTACAGAAACCAGAAGCTCTCCCCATACTGCAAATGCAACGTTTGGGGGACGCGTGCTTATGCAACCCGTCTTTGGGGCCACCATGTCCCCGCACAAGCCTTCGTGCTGGAGGGGGGGAAGCGGGAAGGGGCAGGTGGGCCGGCAAGCTGGCTCTTTTCAGCCCCGGCCCGCGGTCCAACTTCCACTGACGAGACCCGGTGGCAGGCCGCGCGCTGGCGGTCGAATTGAAGCCAAGCAAGCGAAGGGCCGCGCTTCCCTTTGGCTCATCTGCATGCTGGCCCGCTCCGCTTCTCCCATCCTAGGGCTGCTGCGCCATCGAAGGCCCGGCAGCTCCCCGACTAGCAGGGCGCCCCCAGCTCTGCCCATCCGGTAAAACAAGGGAAGAAGAGAGGGGAAAAAAAAAAGAGCCAGCGAGTGAAGTTTCGTGGCTGCGCGCTGCACGCCTGCTTCCTCGCTCTCCCTCCTCCATCCCGTCCCGTGGCTTCCTACCGTTCTTGGAGTCGCCCGAAGCCGAGCCCGTCGCCGCCGCCGCTCCCCCGGAGTTTCCTCCTCCACCTCCTGCAGCCGCCACGGGCCCGCTTGCTCCGGCCGCAGCCACGGCTGCCAGGACTCCTCCGGCGCCCGCGACTCCCGTCGCGGCCAGGGCTCCATTTTCCTGCTCGTCCCCGCTGCTGTTAGCGCGCTTGTTCTTCTTGCCCTTGTTACTCTTCTGGTTCGGCATCGCCAAGGGAGGAGGAGGAGAAGAGGAGGAGGAGGAGGAGGAGGAGCGGGTCGCCGCGGGAAGGCTGAGGAGGAGGCGGCGGTGACGGCGGAGGCTCTCGATGGCAGTGCTGCTGCTGCTGCCGCTGCTTGCTACCCCCGCCGACCCCCGCCTATTGCAGCTCCATTGTCAGGCGGAGCAGCACACTCGTCCTTCGCTCACGCACCGCGGCCCTGTCGCATGCAAGCACGCACACATACACAAACACACACACACACACACATGGGCGCGCGTCCACAGACGCCTCGCCGCGGAAGAAATGCAAGCCAGGGAAAAGGCGTGTCTTGCTTGTTTTGATTCTGCTGCTCCTTCGGCAATGCTGGGCTCCCCGCCCCCGCTTCTTCCTCCAATCCCCCCCCCCCCGCTACTTCTCTCTCGCTACTGCCAGGCCTTGGCGACAGTGCTAAGCAAAGAGCAAGTGAAAGGAAGGGTGGAGGAAGGCGCGGCTCTGAGGCTGGACTTGCGACAGCAACGAGGAGGCGCTTAAGCCTCGCGTATGGACTTAGGAAAGCGCCTTTCCTCTCCCGGAGATGTTGTTTACAACTGTGATTGGATTGCCTCCAGAGGTCTACAAGGGCCAGGCCCAACAGAGGAATAAGCAAGGGAAGGGAGCCTGGGTAAGAACTCCTAATCCGAATTAGTGGCTAATCTCCCAGAATGGGCGCTTCCTTTCTCTCGCCGTGATATGAGGTGAAGCGCCTTGGGTTAGGCCGGAAGGTGAGTGCAGTTCGACCAGATCTCTGTATTGTATGTGCGAGTGAGAGGCAGGTAGGCGCTGGTCATACAAGTATCTCAATGCAAGTTCAGACTAGAAGGATTCCTTTGGAATTGAAGAGAAGAAGACCATGGTGAATAGATAAAAGCCGAGAGAAATGGACTACGTGGAATATTAATTAACATAGAGCTGTGCATAGGACGTTAAGGATTGAAAATGCATTTTCCAATTGATGGATTACTGTATATTATTATTTTTGAAATGCACATGAGATTGCAGCCTTACTTGGAAATCGATCTTAAGTGTGCATATATTAACAGTGCCAGATTTCAACCTGCCATCTCTTGCCATGCCTTTTGGTGATGGTTTTGGCATTTGGGGGTGAGGTTGGGGGAAAAGTAACAGGCTTCTTTCTTCATGCAAAGAATGGATTGAAATGTTTTTCCACAATAAAGCACAATCTTTGCCAGACCTGACTTGAGCTTGGCCCTTTTGAAAAAGAGCTGCAGGTTTGGCCGTGAAATAACGATGTTGTCCTGGCCTTATTTCTCAATATTATTTTAATATGGCATTGCAATTTCAATGGAGATAAAACTTACTGTGTTTAAACCTTTCCGGAGATACAATGCTGAGTTGTGTTTTATATTTCTTTCTAAAAGGAAACACTGAGGTTGGATTGGCGTTCTTCCAATCCAATATGCTGGTAGTCCTTGACTTAGACCAGGGCTTTTCAACCAGTGGTACAGGTACCACCTGTGGTACATTGGCACCTGGCAGGTGGTATGCGACCATCCTAGAAAAGTGGTAGCGGTGGAGGGGAATGAGCTGAACCGGTGGCAGCACCGCACAAGCCTGAGCAAGAGAAGGCTGGAGCTGCAGGGCTGTCAGGGCTCAGTGGAAGCGCCAGGATCAGCACTTCTTCGGGGCTGTCAGGGCTCAGTGGAAGCGCCAGGATCAGCACCAGGCTCCAGCTGTAGCTCGATGCTAATCCTGGTGCTTCTGAGCCCAGAACAAGCGCCGATCAGCTGGAGTGTTGCAGCATCTCCAGGGCCTTGTAATTTACATTCAGATGGTTGGCAACTGATTCATATTTATGATGGTCACAGTGTCCCAGGGTCATGTGAAGTGACCAAAACCTGCTGCAACCACCCAGCAGACGGGGTGGGGGGAATAAAAACCAAACATCCCCCACCCCACCCCCGCTGCCAATCGTCAACAGAAATGCTCACAACAATGAAAACCTCGGACAGGAGGAAGAGTGCCGCCGGGTGGGCAGGCAGGCAGGTGTCTTGCTTGCTCGGCTGTGGCTTGGGGGGCAGTTTTTTCAGTGCCATTGTAACTTCAAACAGTCACTAAGCGAACTGTTGTAAGTCAAGGTCTACCTGTATCTCATCACTTTTTTCCTTTTTTGGTCATCAAGTTTTTGACACCTTGCTAGGCGACTGGTGGTACTCAGATGTTGCCATATCCTAACATTGGTAGAATGGATGAAAAGGTTGAAAAGCCCTGACTTAGACCACTCACTTAGGGACAGTCCAAAGTTACAGTGGACCCCAGAAAAAGGTACTAAGGACTCAGATTGAAAGTTCCAGCCACATCCCTCACTGTAACATGACTGAATTTTGGGTGATCAAAAACCTGACCCTTGTTTATGTCATTTGCAGCATCCTGCAATCACATGTCCATGATTTACATTTTTGCCAGAAACTAGCATTTATTTCCAGTTTCTACCAAAAAATGCCCCATAGAGACCAATGGGTTCACTAAATGACTGCAACATTCACTTAGTAACAACTGCAAAAAAGGACATAAAATCAGAGTTCAATTACAATCATAAGTCAAGGATTGCCTGTATAGTAACCTGATATTTCAGTGAGTGGGTGCAGTTCATCAGTTCTTCTCCCAGCAGCTATGAAGTCTTGTATATCACTTTGTAGTTCAAACTAAAATATCTATCATCTGTGCCTACCTATCTATCATCTATCTACCTATTAATGTGCCTATCTATTTATCAAGTTTATATAGCTGCCCTTCTCCCACAAAAAGACTCTGGGTGGTGTACAAAAGAATAACTAAAAAATGTTCTGTAGAAGCAGACTAAAAAACAAACAAAAGCAACATCTCAAAGGGGGGATGCATCAAGATATTACATGTGATACAACCAAAATATCTGAATGCAGGACAGCAACCCACAATGTTGAATAAGCCATCTGTTTCTGATATCTAATTAGAGAATAAGTTTATATAAGAGCTCCAAATCCTGTCTTTATCTGGGTAGTTTTACAAGCCTTAATCTTTTTGCTTTTCATCAAGCCATTTCAATTTGGACTGGGGTTTTTGTTGTTATTATTTCACATACATGGCAGGAAATCTGTTTGCTTTTATAGTTAATTTGAGATTCATTTATGGATGTCCACGGTCAGTTTCCAAAACTTATCAGGAAATATATTTAGTTCATTTCATACCTGCTACTACGGGCAGTCCTTGACTTACAACCATTCATTTACTGACCATTTGAAATTACAATAGCACTGAAGAAAGTGATTTTCAACAGATTCCATGCTTACAACCATCACAGTATCCTGATGATCATGTAATCAAAATTTGGGGACTTGGCAACTGGCATGTATTTATGACTGTTGCAGCATCCTGGGGTCATGTGATCACCATTTGCAACCTTCCTAGCTCATTTGGGAAGTTGGATTCGCTTAACAATTTCAGTGATTCACTGCAAAAATCTTTTTAAAATTGGGTACAACTCACTTAACAATGCCTTGCTAAGCAATGAAAATTCTGGTCTCAGTTGTAAGTTGAGGACTATCTGTATTTGTATCTGTATTTTTACCCTGCAGCTTCAAGAAAAGTTGTTTATCACAAGTTCTAATTGCTCATGCAATAAATTAAGATCAGAGAAGTTTTGGATTTTTTTTTCACATATTGTCAGAAGCATGCCAAAATGCTGTACATATTATCATTAACATTTAATCTGGGGTGGTTTTTTTTTCTCAGATAAAAATCATATTTTATGTTAGGAGTCATAAGATTATTTAGTAATCAGCTGATCTCTTAATTAACTTTCCACATTGACTTCCACAATGAAAGTCATTCTTGATGTAACCTGGGACCATTTCTTAAAAGATTTCTTGAGCCATAAATATTCCCAATCTGTGGCTAATAATAATAATAATAATAATAATAATAATAATAATAATAATAATAATAATAATAATAATAATAATAATAAGTTGGAAGGGACCTTGGAGGTCATCTAGTCCAACCCCCTGCTAAGGCAGGAAACCCTATACCATTTCAGACAAATGGCTGTCCAGTCTCTTCTTAAAAAGTTCCAGTGTTGGAGCATTCACCACTTCTGGAGGCAGGTTGTTCCACTGGTTAATTGTTCTAACTGTCAGGAAGTTTCTCCTTAGTTCTACGTTGCTTCTCTCCTTGACTAGTTTCCATCCGTTGCTTCTTGTCCTGCTTTCAGGTGCTTTGGAGAATAGCCTGACTCCCTCTTCTTTGTGGCAGCCCCTGAGATATTAGAACACTGCTATCATGTCACCCCTCACCCTTCTCTTCGTTAAACTAGACATATCCAATTCCAGCAACGGTTCCCTATATGTTTTAGCCTCCAGTCCCCCAATCATCTTTGTTGCTCTTCTCTGTACTCTTTCTAGAGTCTCGACATCTTTTTTACATCGTGGTCTAGTTTCTTGGTCTAGTAGTTATTACATATGCAAAGAAGATGTATTTAATATTGTGGCAGGTTTAAATTCTTTTATCTATTTTTCTAATTCAACTTTTAAAAAGCTTGCTGATTTGCTTAAAAACTATGAGATGTCTGATTATTATTGTAGCTTTTTTTGAAAAACACACACACACACACACAAAAGTGCTCCATTCTGACAATTCACATATTAATCGTATTAAATATTTTTTTTGCTGATGCAATTTTCAATCCTGTTACATGTAGTCCTCATTTAGCAACCACAATTGGAACACTAACTTGGTTATTAAGCAAAACACTTAGATTTCATTTCAGTATCTTTTGCTTTACAGTTCTGCAAAGTTCATAAATGCTAATATCGGTCATAAAGTTATTTTTTAATCACTGTCATAACTGTGAATGGTCAATGAATGAAGCAATGAGATAGCTAAACAAGAGCAAATAAAGTATTTGCTGCAATGTCTGTTAGAATAGGAGAAAACAATAATTTCAAAGGACATGAAAAAAGGAAATGAAAATTCCAAGGCATACTTTGTTATGGCTGTCTGAAAAAGAAGCAGAATGGTATTACAATTAATTCAAGCACTGCTTTGTTGCTTTTATAGGCAACTGATGAAGGGAGCAGTTGTTAAATTTGATTGATAATCACATTCTGGACCTCTTAATATAGATGTATACATACCATGGGATTGGAAATTAAACTAGATTATCTTTCTGGGCTCCCGACATCTGTATTTCTGTGATTACTGTCTTTCAACCATTAGTCACAGACAGAGCAGAGAGTTTGAATAAAAGCCTTATTCAAGGAAAAAAGGTAGTACTGGAAAACTGTATCTCTGCTTTTAAGGAGGAACATAATAACAAGAAAAGCCAAGATTAGTCCCCTCTGGTTACCAAAGAGAAAACTGCTTCTCCAATTTTTACTTTGTTATCAAGTAGTCATAGAATCATAAAATGAAGGGATTGAAAGGACTCTTGAAAATCATCTGATCAAATCTCCTGCCCAGTACAATTTCTGTGACTACAGCTTCCCTGACAAGAGTTGCCATCTGGCCTTTAAATCAAGATGGAACCAGTAAAGGAATGTCTATCATCTCCCAAAGCTTTGTGATACTGACAATAGAGGCTGTAGACGAGGGGTGTCAAGCTGGTGGCCCGCGGGCCAAATGCGTCGCCCACACCAGCTCCGCAAAGGCAAAAAACATCGCGGCATGGTACATGATGCGGTCAAGTTTGACACCCGTGCCGTAGACCCATTCCTTGTTTAGTTACTCACTTCCATTCCAACAACCAGGTTAAGCAAAATGGTTGCTAAGTGAAAACATGACAGAGAGAGAGAGAGATGCTGGGAAGATTATTGGTTGCTACCATCACATTCATTTGGTGTTCTCCATACAGTTGCTTCAGTGTTGCTTTCACTCTGAAATGTGTTGCAAGCAAGCATACAAAACTTGGTTGTAAATGTATGTATTGGTCAGAAAGTGAGTTTTTTGTTACAGTTCTATTTGCAAATGGTCACTAACCGAGATAGTCGCTAAACAAGGAACGGGTGTATTTCATTGTTTTTGTGTACAGTGTTTAAATTCTTTATACTATATAATAACAGAAATTTTCTTGAGATTCTTGCTGTTTCTGTAGCGGTTATAATTTTTACAAGGATGGGTTGCTAGCCTGATGCCCAAACCACCTCCTTTTTCATCCAGACTTGGGAACACCATGGCAGAAGATCTAATACTAATGCTAAAAATATAATAATACTAATAACAACAAATGTTAAGCAATCGTTTTATTTTCTCTCTCTCTAAGAATATGACAGTATCTACTTTAGAATATAGGTCAAAGGAAGAATAGCAAATATCAGTTTTGTATTTTTTTTTATCCAGGTTGCCTTGAAGAGTTCTTGAAACTCAAAAACTTGGGATGATTTTGTAAGCCTTCATTTGGCCTAATATTGCCTGTGTGGATTTTAATTTGTTTTTCCATCACCATCAGAGTGATGAAACACTTCTCCAGATTTTTAGATCTGGGGAAAACTACCATTAAGCTTTTGGATGAAATCATTCTGACTCTCCCAAGGATATATTTGCAAGAGAAAATGATCTTTGTAATATGATAAAGTAACATAAAAAGGTAAAGGTAAAGGTTCCCCCGCACATGCGTGCTAGTCGTTTCCGACTCTAGGGGCCGGTGCTCATCTCCGTTTCAAAGCCGAAGAGCCAGCGCTTGTCCGAGGACATCTCCGTGGTCATGTGGCCGGCATGACTAGACGCCAAAGGCGCACGGAACACTGTTACCTTCCCACCGTAGTGGTCCCTATTTTTCTACTTGCATTTTTACGTGCTTTCGAACTGCTAGGTTGGCAGAAGCTGGGATGAGTAACAGGCGCTCACTCTGTTACGCGGCACTCGGGATTCGACCCGCCAAACTGCCGACCTTCCGATCGACAAGCTCAGCGTCCTAACCCACTGAGCCACCGTGTCCCCCTAAAGTAACATAGGCTTACTTTAATTATTAAAGGATACTAAAACCAGGGAAATTACTGTATGTCCCATTTCATGGACTCGGGGGAAAATTAGGGTTAGGACGCTGAGCTTGTCGATCAGAAGGTCGGCAGTTTGGTGGGTCAAATCCCGAGTGCCGCGTAACAGAGTGAGCGCCTGTTACTCGTCCCAGCTTCTGCCAACCTAGCAGTTCGAAAGCACGTAAAAAATGCAAGTAGAAAAATAGGGACCACTACGGTGGGAAGGTAACAGCGTTCCATGTGCCTTTGGTGTCTAGTCATGCAGGCCACATGACCATGAAGATGTCCTCGGACAAGCGCTGGCTCTTCGGTTTTGAAACGGAGATGAGCACCGGCCCCTAGAGTCGGAAATGACTAGAACGCATGTGCGGGGGAACCTTTACCTTTACCTTTATTGTGCTTAAGCATTACTTTATGTTATTTGCCTTACCTTGTAGAGTACCATTATTTATTTTCTTTTGCAAATACATGCCTCTTTTGCCCTCTCAGGTGTTTTTTACCTAATTGCTGTCTGCTAGCCCAGGCAGCTTCCAAAATACCATTATAATCAAGCTTATAAGCACACAGCTCTGAAGGATTATATCCTGAAATCAGGAAAGTCTGTTTATCCCTTTATGTCTAATTTTAATTTATATAATTTTTTTAATACAAAGGATATTTCTGCTGTTTTGTGTAGTATGTGAACTAAATCTTTTTATCTGTAGGATTATTTATGCATTACAGCTTGTTATACTCTTCATTAGTCTTTAGAATGCATTTACTACAGTATGTTTGCCTGTCAATCTTTTACAACAAACCTATCATTTTCCCCTGCAGTTGTGCTACTTTAGTTCTGTATGCAAGCCCACTGCCCACATAAAGCAATAAATGGGTTTCCTCCTCTAGAACTAAGCACTGTTGCTCATTCAGAATAACACTCTGTGACTCGACACAGACACACGTAATTCTGAATTATTGGAAGAAAAAAGCTCTAGAACACAGGTAGGCAACCTTGGCTCTTTTATGACTTGTAGCCGGCTCAGGAATTCTGGGAGTTGAAGTCCACAAGTTATAAAAGAGACAAGGTTGCCTACCCCTGCTAGAACTATCTGTAAAAATCCCTTCAGACTGGTTATTTGAGAAATGCCTACAAATTTAGGAGGCTCCATGCAGCATCAAAGCTTTGTCTGTACTGCTGAGTAATTTCTTAAATTATTTATATTAAAAGATCACAATACATAAATATGGGTAAGGAGTGAAATTTTCACACACACACATATATATAAAGGATACTTAGGTCTTTTCTCCCTAATCCTATGAATTATATTTATCTGTATTATTTGTGGTGGGAATTTGTATTGATTGAAAAGCTTTTGTCTTTTCTGTTTGGTTTTCTTTCTTTACTCAACAGGTGATCCAGCTCCTGGATGGAGATTAGTTAGTTTATATGAATTTATGACCTGCCCAGCTCCCTAAACTTAGAGCAGTTTACAATAGAATTAAAAGCCTATGTTTGCATGTGTAATAGTTTTAAATATAAAGTTGTGTGAGAGAGTGTATATCTAGATGTATATTAAATGTTAGCGCAATAAAAATAACAGCCCAGTGCCATACAGTCATAATACAATACTAAATGTCCACTGCCAGATGCCTGGTGCCACAGAGCTGTTTTCATGCCTCTGTGAAAAGCAAATAAAGACAGGGCCTAGCAGACATCTTTAGGGTAAAGTGTTCCATAACAGGACCCACTTAAAAACAAAAATCTGCCTTTGGAGACTTATTGTTCTGTACCAGCCTGCTACCGGCCCTGCAGAAAAGGCAGGGACAACCCCTTTACAAATGGCAAGAGGCTGGAATTACGCCTGCCAAATTTATAGCTACAAAAACAAACAAGACACGAACCAAGAAACAGGAGCTTTAAGAAACAGGAACTATCCAAGCGGTTGCCTTCAGCAAACCAGCCCTTCCACACATTCCCCTTATATAGAGTTCAGGGCGTGGCTTCTCTCTGCCTCCTTCCGAGGAGCCCCATTGCCTTCCTCTGTTTACTCCTAATTGACTGCCTCCTGCGTCGGGCGTCCTTGAACAGGGCCAGCTGTGGGTCATCTTCATCCACGCTGTCAGGCTCACACAGCTGGGTCTCCGTGGTGACCATGTGGGAGGGGCCTGGCTGAGGGCTCTCATCAGCAAGATCTTCAACCCCCTCAGCAAGGTCTTCAACACCCCCCTCCTCCTCTGAGTCATCCGACCCAACTGCCGAACCCACAGGCTGACCCTGAATCACAACACTTATGCCTTTGGTCTCTTGATCAGGCAGGACTATAAGTACCCCGTCCCTTCTTGTTTGCTGAGGCTAGGCAGATTCCTTTGGAAAAGATGGATCTTAAAGTATCTCAGAGCCAAGCCATAAATTGTAACATCCCATTCCTTGAATAAGATGTTTGTTTGGTAATGCAACAACTAAAGAATTGGTGCTTTAAGCTAAGGCAGAGTGGGCACTAGCCTTAGGTGCCCAAACGTAGGCACCCTTCCTGCGGAATCATTCTAAAAATGCAAATCTTTGCATCGGTGGAAAGTGGCACCTCAGTCAGTGTGGCCTGGGGTTCCATATGCCCTTGAGCCAGCATTGGTTGCATTGCAGTTGTTGCTCTCATCTGTTAATAGCTTCCTTTCCTGTCAGCTTCAAGTTCTGATACGTCTTCAGAAGCAGCTCCATTTGCAGCATATTACTTTATTCTAAATGTGTGATGAGGGCCAATGCTGGTAGATAGAATCCTTAAATTGTCAGTTTTCCTTAGAGTATTTTAGTGCTGAAAAATGCCTGGAAAACACAGCTCTTAGTTGCATTTTTGGGCTTTGATTTGTTTTCCAACCCATTGCTGCATTTCCAGCTTGTAAGCCACCCTGAGTCTTCGGAGAAGGGCGGGATATAAATGGAATTAAAATTAAAAAAAATTAAAAAAAATATTTGCTGCAATATTTTTCATAGCACTAGATGAAAATGTCCCAAAGGTGCTTTTTCAAGAGGCAACTGGGCTTCCTTGTTTTCTTTGAAGACGTTTCACTTCTCATCTAAGAAGCTTCTTAGCTCTGACTGGAAGGTGGGGAGTGGAAGGATTTATACTCCTTCTAGATAGCTGGTCATTTGCATTCTTTTAGAGAGCTGTTGAGGCCACCTGGAGGTTTATCTGTGTCTTCAGTAGTGCAAATGGGTGTGGAGCCTTCTTAAAACTTCTGAAAGGACTGCTGTAGACTGGAGAAAGGTGGTGTCGTATCCCTCCCCCTTTGTGGAGAGAGGGCTATTTGATTTTTAACCCCGCTTAACCCCTCTTTCAAAACCATGGTCCTCTCAGTCCAAAATGTGGATTTTGCTGTCTTTGGAAGAGTGGCATTTGTCTTTTAAATGCAGATAGACGGCTGAAACTTGTCCTGATGGGTTTGTTCTCCTATGTTGTGCCTATGGTTGTTTTGTACAGATCTGCACAAGTCTCACTGCGCTGCACTGCATATACCACGTTTGCTCAGTTTGTGTCTGTGGTAGACAAGCTTCTGCCTTAGTGTATTCTTGGGTTTAAAGTGTGCATGTATGTTGTGTTGGTTAACAATCCTGAGCTTTTCAGATATTCCTGCGAAGCGATATTCCTGAGGAGCAAAATATCTTCAAAGAAAAACAAGAAATTCCAGTTGCCTCTTGAAAAAGTACAACTGTGACCTGGATGACTGAGAATCTCCATAGCCAATTAGATGAGAATGGATTTCCACATCACACTAAACTAGTGTTCATTTTGGTTTAACTTGTAAAGCCAGACAGTTTTGCCTAATTTGATAAGCTGTAACTGATAAAAATTGGGCTGTGAACTCATCCAGATTAAAAAATTAGGTAACTTTGACCACACCACCTTATAATTTAATCAGAACCTTTGCTGCTATTTGTTACATTGTTACAGCTCATTATATTTGGTTCTCAAGTCTCAATAGCAGTTTATTAGAATTATATCCAACATTTTCTTTAGACCATCAAAGCAGTGTACGTAATACTCTCATTTTTACACGAAACGACTGCTCTATGTAGTGTGTTGGGCTGAGAGAAAACCACGTGTCCCAGTAAGCTTCTTTGACTGAGGGTGGAATCTGGGTCTTCCCTATACCAAACCAACATTTGCGCTTTTACAATATAAACTTTTCAAGCAAATATATTGCAATACTATGGTTCAATTTATGTATCATATTAATTCATAATTAAACTGCTGGAACTTTGTTCTGTTAGGTTTTTCCCTATTTCCTAAAGTAAAATTGCAATAACCATAAATCATAAGAAAATAAATATGCTGTACAATTACCGGTACTTTGAAAAATGAGAAATGATGGAGATCTTAAAATTTTAGAAGTGTATCCTTTGAACATAAACTTTAATCAAAAAAGGTGAGACCTCGAGCATTTTACTCAGCCAGCTGTCAGCTAATTCAAAGACATTTAGAGTTTCCATAGGAAACTAACTTGTTTTGAAATCAGGCACTAATGCATTGTTTCCTTGTTTATCTGCCTTATTTATCAAGAATTCACACTGTAAACTTGCAAAAAAATTCCAGCTATTTTAAGGCATATTGAAAGCTCAAATGCTTCTCTTTCATGGTAAGTAATGTCTTTAATCTTGAATCATAACTTTAATAAGATCACTCCTAACACAGAATGCATTATTTAAACAAATATGTAAAACATCCCAGAGAGAAAAATACTGTAGTAGATTCCTTCATAAGCATCAAAGCAACTTTTCAGATTGAGTACCATTTGACGCTTTCCTATTCTCCACTATCATTGTAACAAACTATATTTTCTTTTTCTTGAATGCATCAATCTTGAAGAAGTTAATACAAGTTGCATAGAATTGGCAAATAGGATTCTTACAAAATAAGAATTCCAGTGCTCAGGTGAGCTACTCCAAACCTGAAGAAACAAACCACACTGGTGAGAATTGGAAATATTTTATTGTAAATACCAAAAATACATATTTTTGAGGCCAAATGTTCCTGGTGTATATGAAATATTTCTTTAATTAAAGGCATTTTTCTCACAGAATTAAATAGCTAAAAATAACTCCTAGATTTCTATTTATTGATGAATAAAGTATTTTACTTTGAAGCCCTTTTGCTAGCCACTGAATCCATTAGACACAAAAGGATCATGCAAAATGCATAGAATAAGATGATAAGTAAAAGACAAAATGTATTGTGATGCTGTTGTGCCATTTAGAGTCTTCAATCCTCAAGTATTTGGGGAGGAGGGGAGGGGAGAAAGAATTGATGATTTGCTAGTTTCCTAGATGAATTATAGTAATAAGAAGCGCACTTCAGTCATCTTGTAAAAAAAGCTGAAAGAATGGACTTCTGTAAGAAGGTCTTGTCCAATTCCACCTATTTCACATGTGCATGTCCTCTGTGAAGCAGTTTTCCTAGTCCTGTGGTGGCGAACCTATGGGACGCTTGCCACAAGTGGCATGCTGAGCTCTCTCTGTGGGCACACGTGCTGTTGCCCCAGTCCTAGGCCTTCAGCTGGGTTTTATAAAACCTTTTCGCTTTAGGCCTCCACTGCAGTGTGCAAAAAAAAAAAAGTTCAATCAATTTCAACTTCTCGCGGTGGAAAATAAAGATCTCGCAAAGTTGGAATTGATTGAACTTTTTAAGTTCCACCCAGTCTGCCGTTACCACTGCACCCACACCCACACAATGGGCCACACCCACCCGGTGGGCCACGCCCACCCGGCACCCAACGATACATAAGTGGGTTTTGGATTGCAGTTTGGGCACTCGGTCTCTAAAAGGTTCGCCATCACTGTCCTAGTCTTCTCATTTTATGTCATGTTCTATCTTTCAAGTATTCACTCCATGTCAGGGAGGGTTCAGGGAGCATTTCCCACAACCTATTCCACTTCTTTCTCAAACAGACCAAATAGAAAACTGCCTTAACAACAGTTTGGACAATACTTAATGCTACCTGAAGTAATCTATTGTTTGTCTAAGGCAGGAGTAGGCAACCTTGGTTCTTTTATGATTGGTGGACTTCAACTCCCAGAATTCCTGAGCCAGCCATGCTGAGGAAAAATGGAGAGGTTTCCTTGCTGAGCCATGCTGGCTCAGGAATTCTGGGAGTTGAAGTCCACCAGTCATAAAAGAGCCAAGGTTGCCTACCCCTGGTCTAAGGTATTCCTATTCCCCAGAAGGGCATCATCGTCAAGTAAGGAGCCTTATAGAGAAACTGGAATCTGAGGGATAGGAGGAGTGTCCTCCCACTTCTCTTTCTAGCTTCACCCTGAGAAAAGGAATATTCCACGAGTTAAGACAAAATGGTCTTTTGAGATTTTCAGATTGGTGGGAGGAGAAACTGGATGGACAATTTCTCAACAGCAAGTCTCCCATTTAGCAATGAAGCACTGCCAAAGAAAATATCCAAATAGCCTTTGGAATATTTCCTCAGAATTTAATTTGCCTGATTTGCTGATTGCTGGAGATGATTGTAATAATAAAAGACAAAACACTTTGTCTTGGTCACTTTGTAACTAAGTGCAAAAATAACACACTAGTGACAAATTTCTCTTAAATTATTTTCTCCTTTGAAATGATTTCCGTAACATTCTCTCCTTCATTAATGAGAATACATTTTAAAAAATGTATGCAAGAGAATTCCTCTGCCTGCCATTGCTCTACAGTTCCTCTAGTATCACAGTTCAGAAAGTGTCACATGAGATACCTATGTTTCAAGCATTGCATAAAAAGACCATATTAAATATTCAGTTTCAGATGGAACTACCAGCTTGAATATTTTATTTGGCCATACAAATTTTGATTCTTACAGAATCCCCCATAAACCCATCTGGAAGTTTGTAGCAGGATTTAGGTTATTAATATCGCTAATTTGTAAGGAATTTTAACATTTCATACATCTGAGAATGTTATTCCCAAATTTCCCACCCCCCAGCCCCAAAGGTCCAACAAAGTATGATGTAGCAAGGGTTTCAGAAAAGAATTTCTTAATATAGGCCTTCAAGGAATCTTTATATATAATTTTATAAAGATAAATAGGAAGATATACTTTCAATCAAATGCATTTTGATCTGAGTTACATATAGATGCCTAAAAATGCCATTTGCTGGGAAAGTAACTAATCCTGCAATAACAAGATATCAACATTGTCATGAACTCCTTGCAGAAGCAGTTCTCCAGGATAATTAACTATCTTCCGTCGTTTTGCAGCTTTCAGGGTTCCCACTAAAGCCTCAAAAAGGTTGGCACATTTCTCATCCGCAAACAGCACTCCAAACTTCACACTCAATGTCCCATCAGCATCTGGATAAAAAAAAACATGAGGATGAAACAACATATTAACACTTTAGCTCCAATAAGTCTTTGGACCTGGAGATTTTTAAGGTTTCTGATTTCATTTAATAAGATTATTGTATCTGTACCCAAATTCATCACAATGTAAATGTGAAAATACAACCAATATGTTAATTTTAAACAGAACATACACTTGGAGGCAGAAATCCATAAAATTATTACTAAATCCAAATCCATTAGATCAAATAGCAAACTATATCAAATCAGTAATCTCTGCAACATTATTTTAGGTTTGCTGACACTGCTCAAGAAGGTATCAATACTGTGAGTTAAGGTGGGTGAAGAGCAAAGTAGCAGCCCGCACGCCTAACAGCGCACGAATCACATAACTAAAAATCAAAAATAGTGGTGGTACATTCAGGGCAAGTGCATCTGACATTCCTTTCATCTCAGCATGTCTGGCTTAGTTCAGTGCAACACTTGTTTTGCAGCTGTCTTTTGCAGCACTCTTTTCAAACTGGGAAAATGTCCTATCTGTACACAAATCACTAGTCTACAAGGACAGATTATTTATCTAGGGTCTGTAATCTGTGCTCTTCAGGCAGAAATTAGGTGTTCAGCTCAGCCCTTCTACTCTACTGAGCCTCCGCGCTATCAGCCCCCTCTACCGCAAAGATCCTGCAGGAGAAGGGCAGTGTGGACAACCGTGGGATCTGGCAGGGTGAGAGCTGTGAACCATAAACCCAAAGCTTTCGCTGTGTCCCTGCATAACAGATACAGTGCCCTTGCTGACCTTAATAGGGACATTAAGGAAACAAGTCAAGGTAGTTGTGATGATAACTCAAATAAGCAGGGGACCAGGGTCCGAGATGAATTTGTCTTTGACAGGGAGAAGTGCGAATCAGGTATTACACATCAGTCATGCAAGAAAAGAAAGGTACCCAAAAAGAGAAGCCACCTTCTGGTTGGTGATTCAATTATAAGGGATGTAAATTTAGGAAACGATACAGGGGTTTCAAAAGAGGTCAGGTGTTTTCCAGGTGCTACTGCCAGTAGGGACAAGAAGCGTATTTTCAAAATAGTCAACAATGCCAGCAATGACTGTGATGTGGAGGCTATTGTACATCTTGGCACTAACGATCTGTCCCAAAAGGATGTACTCTGTGTGCAGAATGATTTCCAGAGCTTGGGGCAGGAACTCAGCAGAATAGGCTGTAGGCTCACTTTTTCAGAGGTCTTACCAGTGTATAAGGAGCAAAATGGAAAAGGCCAGCATATAGCAGAATTTAATATGTTGCTAAAGGAGTGGTGTAAAGAAGAAGGATTTGGTTATATTAGTCATGATGTCTGTAGCTGGTCCAATGAAAAAATGTACAAAAGAGATGGTCTGCATCTATCCAAGAAAGGGACTGAGTTACTTGGCAATAAATTCACAGCTTTTCTGAAGGAATATTTAAACTAAACAACGGGGACAGTGAGTTAATTGATACAGAACATCACTGTCCCCAGCAATCTAAGAAAATAGGGGAAGTCAGGCACCACAGGTTATGTAGCAAGTAAACACAGAGTCTGTCATAAAGGACTCAAATGTCTATACACCAATGCACAGAGTATGAACGGTAAGCAGCATGAACTAGAAATTCAGGTAAATGAGGGCGGATATGATATTGTTGCCATTATGGAAACATGGTGGGACGAAACCCACAAATGGAACACACAGCTAGAGGGATTTAAATTATTTAAAAGAAACAGACTAAACAAAAGAGGAGGTGGAGTTGCTCTATATATAAGAAATAAATCTCCACAGAAATAGAGCACAACAATAATGAAAACTGTAAACTTGAATGCATTTGGGTCAATATAAAAGGGGGAAAATGACATTGCCATAGGTGTATACTATAGGCCGCACAACCAAGCAGAGGAAATAGATGAACTTTTTGCTAGCCAGCCAAATAAGGTATGTAGGAAACACATCACAATAGTAATGGGGGACTTTAATTACCCTGATATCAACTGGGAGACAAACTCTGCACCAAGTGGAAGATCAGATTCCTGACAAACCTAGCAGACAACTTTCTCTCCCAAAAAGTAGAGAAGGGAACTAGGGGATTAGCCATATTGGATTTACCGTAATTCTCACTAACAGAGATGAAATGATAGAAAGTGTCAAAGCCACAGGAACCTTGGGGGGAAGTGATCATGCAATATTAGAATTCAACATTCTGGAAGCACAAGCAATAGAACACAGCCAAACTAGAGTCTTGGACTTTAAAAGAGCTAATTTCAATAAACTTAGAGAGACCTTGGGAAGAATTCCATGGATGAGAATCCTAAAGGGGAAAACAAGAAGCTTGGGAAATTTTGAAAAGTGAGATAATAAAGGCCCAGTCTAGCACAATACCAAGAAAGAAGAAAAATAACAGCTCTCAAAAGAAACCAGCATGGCTGCATAAAGAACTCTCTGATAAATTGAAAGATAAAAAGGACAAGTATAAGAAGTGGAAAGAGGGGCACATAACTAAGGCAGAATATCAGCAAATAGCCTGTGCCTGCAAAGATGAAGTGAGGGAAGCTAAGGCTCAAAATGAACTAAGGCTTGCAACCAAAGTCAAAAATAACAAAAAAAAGCTTCTTTCAACATATAAAAAACAAGAAAAAAGTTAAGGAAATGATTGGTCCATTAGTGAGGGGAAATGGCAAGGTGACAAGCAACAGGGAGAAAGCAGAACTATTTAACTCGTTTTTTGCATCTGTCTTTACACAAAGGGAAAAAACAGTCCAAACTATCAAAAATAATGCCATAAAAAACAGAATAGAAACGCAAGTTAAGATAGGCAAGAAAATGGTAAGTGAGCACCTGTCCAGCCTAGATGAGTTCAAATCACCAGGACCAGATGGATTACACCCCAAAGTTCTCAAGGAACTGGTAGACGTGATCTCAGAACCTCTGAACTATATTTTTCAAAGATCTTGGAGCATTGGGGAACTACCAGAGGACTGGAAGAGAGCTGGTGTAGTTCCCATCTTCAAAAAAGAAAAAAAAATAGATCCAGGCAACTACAGACCTATCAGCCTGACCTCAATACCTGGGAAGATTCTGGAAAAGATAATCAAACAACAAATCAGCGAACACCTTGATGCAAACAAAGTCATCACTAAAAGTCAACATGGGTTTGTCAAAAACAGATCATTCCAGACAAATCTCATTGCATTCTTTGACCAAGTGACAAAATTAGTGGACCAGAGGAATGCTGTAGATATAATTTACTTGGACTTCAGTAAGGCATTTGATAAAGTAGATCACAACCTACTACTTGATAAGATAGAAAAATGTGGGTTAGACAGCATCACCACCAGATGGATTCGTAGCTGGCTGACAGGCCGTACTCAGTGTGTGGTCCTCAATGGAACTGCATCTACATGGAAGGAAGTGTGTAGTGGGGTGCCCCAGGGCTCTGTTCTGGGCCCAGTGCTCTTCAACATCTTCATCAATGATTTGGATGAGGGGATAGATGGGGAACTCATCAAATTTGCAGACGACACCAAGCTGGCAGGAATAACCAATACTCCAGAAGATAGGCTTAAAATACAGGAGGATCTGAACAGACTCGAATATTGGGTGCTATCTAACAAAATGAAATTCAATGGTGAAAAAAGTAAGGTTCTACACTTAGGCAGGAAAAATCAAATGCACAGGTATAGTATAGGTGGTACCTTGCTCAATAGTAGTAACTGTAAGAGGGATCTCGGAGTCCTAGTAGCACTGCTTTTTTTGTAAAAGAAAAAGGTGCCGGAACTCCATTCTGAGCGTTCTATGAGAGAAAAAAGCCTTGCCTAGTAGACAATCACTTCAATATGAGCCAGCAGTGTGCTGCAGCTGCCAAAAAAGCCAACATAGTGCTAGGCTGCATTAACAGAGGGATAGAATCAAGATCAAGTGAAGTACTAATACCACTTTACAATGCTTTGGTAAGGCCACACCTGGAATACTGCATCCAGTTTTGGTCACCATGATGTAAAAAAGATGTTGAGACTCTAGAAAGGGTACAGAGAAGGGCAAGAAAGATGATTGGGGGACTGGAGGCTAAAACATATAGGGAACGGTTGCTGGAATTGGGTATGTGTAGTTTAACGAAGAGAAGGGTGAGGGGTGACATGATAGCAGTGTTCCAATATCTCAGGGGCTACCACAAAGAAGAGGGAGTCAAGCTATTCTCCAAAGCACCTGAAAGCAGGACAAGAAGCAAGGGATGGAAACTAGTCAAGGAGAGAAGCAACCTAGAACTAAGGAGAAACTTCCTGACAGTTAGAACAATTAACCAGTGGAACAACCTGCCTCCAGAAGCGGTGAATGCTCCACTGGAAGTTTTTAAGAGGAGACTGGACAGCCATTTGCCTGAAATGATATAGGGTTTCCTGCCTGAGCAGGGGGTTGGACTAGATGACCTCCAAGGTCCCTTCCAACTTATTATTATCTTTAACTTAAGGTTAGAAAAAACACATTTTCACACTTCTTTTTTAAAACGTTAATCTTCTTTTTTTCATTTTTAATCACTAAAAACTGCTTTGTGACTATATACTGAATAATAATCATGAAAATCTGATATCATTTAGGCCCAAAGTAATTCAAGGTAGTCACGATTAATATGGCTTCATATGTGTTAGCCATGGTTTGTTGAATAAATCACAACTAGATGGCGTTTCCTACATGTAAGCTATAAAAATATTTTACAAATCACAATTTGCATAATATACTAAGCTAAAAGCAACAAAAAAACATTTTATTTTTTTAACCTATTGTGATTAGTAAACATGAATATGTCCTGAAATTAAAGTCAATGGGGGAAAAAATAAGATTGCATTTAAATGCCCTTTCCAGAATTTACAAAGTGCTACTCAGGCAATAGACTATTGGTTAAAACCTAAACTTAACACTAGCAATTTGAACTGGAACCAACATGCACATAAGAATCCAGTTTTATTTTAAAAGCGGGAAAATTATGGGGAAAAAATGTAGGCTTAAATAGTCTGGGGGCTCCCATGCTGTTATTATCATCTATTTAGTATCAATATTTATATCCTATTGGTGTTGGAAAAGTTCTCTGGACTTGAATAGCTAAGAGCAAACAAATTGAACATCAAACCAATCAATTCAGAGTTCTCACAGGTTTCAAATTATCTCACTTTGGATACATTATGTGGAGACACAATTCTCTGGAGAAGTCTATAATAATGGGAAAGGTATAAATAAAGATAGAGGATGGCTTAATTAAGGTGGTGATAAGTGCAGCATTGAAAGACCAACTTGCTGGCACATAGACAATAATTTACATTCTGTAACTAAACTTTTATCAGATTGGCTTGAGGCAAAAGCCTTAACCACTTCCTTTAATGTTTGAACTGTTGCCAGAAGTTTACTGAACTCTTTATTGAGTTTTTTATTTTATTTTAATTCCATTTAAGACTCAGGGCGGCTTACAAGCTTAGCAGTAGCCTTCATTCTATGTATATACCTGCTTATTAGGGCTTTCACACACACCCCAAGCGGCATTATTACAAAGTCAGCTTAATTGCCCCCAACAATCTGGGTCCTCATTTTACCTACCTCAGAAGGATGGAAGGCTGAGTCAACCTTGAGCCTTGAGGGATGCAAACCTGCTCTAATTGCAGGCAGCTGGTGTTACTTAAGGAGCCATTAGCCCACTGCTCCACCAAGGCTCATTGGAGTTCCATCCAATCTATTCCATGTTTTAAGAACAAAAACTTGTATCTTGAGTTTTATACCCTACTTTTCAAATGGGGCTTTCTCTGTAGGTTTTCCTACATTGGAGATTTTCTCCAGTACAGCACCTTCCAGAAACATTAGACTAATATACATTGGAAATTATGTCAGTTATAGACTCTTAACACATTTAGTCTATTAATTTCGTATTCCTTCTACAGCCATTTAGTCATACTTACTTTTGGTCCCCAGCCGACGAATTTCTTCAACTAACAGGTTGATTTCATGTTCAACATTCATTGTAACCTACAAGTAAATTATTGCCTTATAAATCTGTTCTTTTTCATTTTCTTTCATATTCAAAACATGTATTGAGATTTTAAAAGAAGATTCATGTGCAGTTAGGGACACAATGAATGCATGTGGGGGTGGGGGGGGTCCTTTTTACCAGTTCACATTCTCAAAGAGACAGTTATCTTCCTTATTAAGTGACTTACATATTTGGAAGTCAGATAAAATGCTGCATATTTTGCAAAGGAAAACCTTAAAATGCATGGGGTGCCTCTATATCTAAAGCATTTGCTTGTGTTAAATGTCCTAGTATTTAAAGTGCCTTTATATTAGGAAATTCTTTTACTCTCTTGTAAAAGAATGGAAATGGAAATGGGCAGGTCACATAGCAAGAAAAACCGATGGGACGCAGTCATAGAACGGATCCCACTTGATTAAAAAAAAACCATCCACAAGAGACCTAAAAGAAGTTGGATCGATGACTTCAGCAAGTATGGCAGGCCCAATTGGCAAAAGAAAGCTCAGGACCGTACTGTTTGGAAATATACTGAAGAGGCCTTCGTCCTGCAGCGGGTAGAGAATGGCTAAAATGATGAATGATGATATTAGGAAATGTAGCAAAAGGGGCTGTTCTGTACATAAATAGCATAACAATTATTTCAAGTATTATATTTCTCTGAAAAGCACATGATCCTGCATTTAAGGTAATTCTTCCCTTTCCTCCCCTTAAATGGAGATTTGACAACAACAACAAAAAATCTTGCCTGTCCCTTTTGCTATTTGCAGACCAAATCTAAGATGATGTTTCTACTTTAAAATATAACTTATTTGGGAAAAAGCACTTAACTTACTTTCATGTAGTGCACTATATTACCAGTGCAAATGGAGAATATCAAAATAATTTCACCGTAACCAGATTAAAAACACAAACAACTTGAAAAACTGCCACACTTAACTAGCTTTCTTCAACAGACCTCTATAGTAGTCCTCAATTTACAACTACAATTGGCACCAGAATTTCAGTTGCTAAGTGCTTGTTAAATGAGTCGTGCCTGTTTTTATGACCTTTTTGCTGGGATTAAGCAAATCACTGCAGTTGTAAATGAAGACTGCAGTCAATAAGTAAATTATGCTTATCAGAAGCCAGCTGGGAAGGTTGCAAGCAGCAAACATGTGACCCTGGGATGCCGCAACCATTGTAAATAATGTCAGTGGCCAAGCACGCTAATTTTGATTGTTTTACAATGGGAATGCTACGAAGTTCAAAGTTCGAAAGTACAAGTTGTAACTTACTTTTTTCACTGCTGTTGTAATGGTCGCTATAAGTGGAGACTGCCAGTACAGGTTAAAGAGTTTTGCTAACCTATTAATAGGTATAGTTTCATAAACAAATTGTTATCTACCATAGCATCCAGACCAGGGGTCTTCAAACTTGGCCCTTTTATGACTTTTGGACTTCAACTCCCAGAATTCCTCAGCCAGCGTGTCTGGCTGAGGAATTCTGGGAGTTGAAGTCCACAAGTCATAAAAGGGCCAAGTTTGAAGACCCCTGATCCAGACTTTGCCGAAGTACCACCTCTTCAAAATCTTCTACATCAAAAGGCATTGCAAGAGTAGCGTTCCATTTATATTTTATTTTTATTTTTATTCCATTTATATCCCGCCCTTCTCCGAAGACTCAGGGCAGCTTACAAGCTTAGCAGTAGCCTTCATTCTATGTATATGCCTGCTTATTAGGGCTTTCATACACCCCCCAAGCGGCATTACAAAGTCAGCTTAATTGCCCCCAACAAACAATCTGGGTCCTTAAACTAGTTCAAATAGGGAATATTTGAATATATATATGGGATCCACCCACATAGGAGAACTGCCCCTGCTTCGTATTGCAGCAATTATCTTCAGAAAATGTCAGTATTCAGTTAATCAGAAAAAGTGCAACCAAACTCCTGATTTTAGGCGGTCAGTCTTAACACCTCTCTCCTACAAGTCTTTTCACTATAACCATAAGAAGCTGTCTTTTTTTTAAAAAAAGAAATGAGGTCCCAACGTTGAAATTTTATATGCGTGACTAATGAAAAGTTCATTAAGTTTGATGAGACTTACACCTAAGAAACTTGTACAACTGCATCCTAGGCAGGCAAACTCCTATAGTTCCACACAAAGTATGTGCTGTTACTAGCACAGTGAACAAACGTTTCCTTTCACTTCAAAGAGCAGAGATGAGGCAGGTGATAATTACTTAAGTGTGCACATTATTTCAAATGTTAAGGGAATGTATTTATCTTTTCAAAAAGTCATAGAGCTAGTGTAACTGAATCCTGACTTAAGATGCTTCCTCACAAATGAATAAAAATGGCAAGCAATGGTATGCAAGTGCCTTGCATTTATTTTAGGAGAGAAAGGAACCTGGGACTTTTCATTGGCTTCATGCCTTGGAGTATATTCGTTTCTCAATTATTATTTTTTTCTTTTCTTTTTTGCAACTAGAATAGGAACAGCATGTTGAGTAATTTCCTTTCCGGTGCAATGCACAGCCTAATTTGGTCATACGTGGTTTGTGTGCGTGACTGCCTGACAAGTCGGTAAGATTTCGTATTTGCCATTGCCTGCTTCCTAGGGCTGAGAGTGAGTGACTGGCCCAAGGGGACCCAGTTGGCTTCATGCCCAAGGCATGACTAAAACTCCTGGTCTCCAGCCTGATGCTTTAACGGATGCGTGGCTCTCTAATGTGGTCAGGGAGCTTCTGTATTCAGCTAATGGAAGCTTTCAACAAGTGGAGAGTCTTCTCTGCATCTTTCTCGCTTTGCGTCCCCTTCCTGGAGATTGACAAAACCGATTTCACCTGTTCCTCTGGCGCCCCTCGGCTTCCCTGCATCCAGAAAGAGGGAGAAGCTGGCGCAGAAGGCAGGCAAAGGAAACGGGCAGCGGGTGGGAAACGCAACTTGCAGAGGAGGAAGGAGGGGAAAGGTGAACCGTTTGCCTAAAGACGCCCGGCGGGGCTAAGAAAGCGAAAGGGCGCAGGGACAGCCGCCGGGAAAGCAACGGGGTAAACAACCCGACCCCCCAAGCAAGCCTGCTTCTCCGGAAGGAAGTCCCCACGTCTCTGTAGGGCTCGCATCCCAGTTACAAAGCAATGCGCGTCTGGAGCTGGAGCCCTCCCGCCGTCAATTTCGCCAGGCAGAATTATCAGCCGCGCCGCCGGTTGCTACCGGTTCTTGCGCCCGCCTGGGACAAACCCCTCGCCCGCCAGCAATCGCCGGCGCCTGCCCGAGGGGAACCCTCTCCGAGGGAAGCCGCCTCGGACCCGAGGACTTCCCTCCAAGGTGAATTCTCCTGCCTTGCCCTTTCCATCCGCGCGGAGGATCACATGGCGCCGGCGCAGAAAGTGCTGGCTGCCGCCAACCTCGCCTTCCCTGCGCCTGACAAAGAGCCTCGCTCTGAGACCCCCCCCCCCCCACCGGCTCGCAAACAAGAGCTCCACGAAGCGGACTTTGCTCTGCGGCTCCCCTGCCGCCCGCCCGCCCGCCTGTGGATGCCGACTCCAGCTCACCTTCCTAGACTTACCTCTGGAGGAGAGAAGGAGCGGCGTTCAAAGCAAAGTGCCGGAGGAAGTGTGGCTGTAGAAGAGTGTCAGGAGGAGGAAAGCTGTGACCAACCTCTCTCTCTCTCTCTCTCTCTCTTTCCCCCCCCCCCCCAGACTGAAAGTGAACGGAAGGAGAGGTGCCGCCCACACGCCTGTAGCAAACGCTTCTGGGGAGGCGAGGGGGGTTAAGACCGAAGCTGGTTAAACTGAGGGCAACTGAGAATAAGCTCCGTTTGCCAAGTGGGAAAGTGCCAATGCTAGTAGTGTCTTGGGACAGGGCTAAATCACACCTGTGTGCTCATTACCCGATGTGCTCATTACCCGATCAATCCACCTCGCATAGATCAGCAAACTGGCAGAATGTTGATATCACCTGGAGCTATAGTATCTTTTTTTTTCACCTGGCTTTCCAACCGGCCATCTACCTGGAGTCCTTAAATAATGAACATTCGTGAGCCTGAGGAATTCCGGGTTTTTTTTGCCCCAACCTCAGGACTGCAACCACATATATACAGCATATGTCTTTCCGGGGGAGTCTGCAAAAGCAGGCTATCAAAATTAGCTCCTATTTTTGCCTCTATTCTGTCTAGTAAGGGGGACAGCAAATGGTACAGTAATGTAACAGTTCACTGCAGGATATATTAAGGTGCATGAATTGGTGGATTTCAGTCACTTCTCAAGATATGAGCTGGGCCTTGGGAGGAAGTGAATTTCACAAATGGTGAGAGCAGTGGATTTGTCCACCTATCAAAACCATTAAATATAACTACTGCTGTTGTGAATTTGGTGGGACCCAGCTGTCTGATCACTGCAAGAAAAAAATGCCCCAATTGACAGGTTACTTTATAGAGGGCCTAGTCTACACGTTCTCAAGTAATCTTAGTGCTGCTTTAGTGATAGCAGATAAACCGAGATCTCTCTAGAAGCATTTGTTGACCTACATATCTGGAGAGGCAAAACTGCAAGCAGACTATTAAAGCAGCCTCAGAGAAAGCAATACTGCAGAATACAAACTTTCAAAAAACAACTAATCCCATGGGTCTGAGACCTATGTGCAGGTTGTTTAAAAGAAGCCTGATTTTATTTTCTTTAGTTACAACTTGCTGCTGCTGTTCTTCTGTGGTCATGTTAGTTCAGGGGTCTTCAAATTTGCCTCTTTTATGACTTGTGGACTTCAACTCCCAGAATTCCTCAGCCAGGCATGCTGGCTGACGAATTCTGGGAGTTGAAGTCCACAAGTCATAAAAGGGGCAAGTTTGAAGACTCCTGTGTTCAATAACACAAATCGAAACAGCCATGCAAGAAAATCAACAGCGACTGGAAAGGTAGCATGTACACAGCAGCCAAAAGTTGCTGGATACATTCCAGTTCTTGCCACTTCATAGCGGTTGCTTGACCAACTCAGCCAAATCATATATTCAGCAAGGTTTGTATAGAGAGAAGACGGAAAATATATCTCCAATAGAATGAGAAACCCCAAGTTAAGAGGCTAGAGATAAGAGGAGACACTTCCTTAAAAAGCAATTAGTGAGGCAACGTCAATCTAAAGTTAGGGGAATATGGTAGCTATATCCTAAGATTCATTCATGATACAAGTCCTCAATTTACAATCATTCAGTGACTGAAGTTACAACAGTACTGAAAAAATGACTTGTGACCATTTTTCACACTTATTTATTTATTTTTTATTTTATTACATTTATGACCATTGTAGCATCCCCAAGGTCATGTGATCAAAATTTAGATGTTTGACAATTGGCATGTATTTATGATGGTTGCAGTGTCCCGAGGTCATGTGATCACCTTTTGCAAGCAAAGTCAATGGGAAAGCCAGTTTCACTCAATCATGTATCTTAACAACTGCAGTGATTCACCTAACTGTGACAAGGTTGTAAAATGAGGTAAAATTCACTTAACAACTGTCTTGCTTAAGCAATGGAAATTTTGGTCTCAATTGTGGTCATAAGACAAGAACTACTTGTAGTGAAATTTCCTCTTTAATAAATATGAATAGGATTACTTTGCACTTTCTGTTGGACTCAATTACACTGTTAGTTTGAAGTACATAGGATCCATTCTACCATATTTTCTATAGTATTATTATCATTCTAAGTCAATGTGCAGCAGGGTGGTCTTTTCAATGAAGATTATGGACAATAATCTACCATGTTGGTCAGTGGTGGGATTAAGCCAGTTTGCACCACTTCGGCAGAACTGGTAGCTAATTTTTTGTTGCCCAGGTCCAGAATGGACTTCCAGAAGCTGCATCCACACAGAGAACCAGTTGTTCACATATCTGAATCCCACCACTGATGTTGGTCCAGCAATGGGTGGTAAATGTGTTTTTTTTCACTTCCTAGCTTAGACCTGAGAAGCAGTAGCTGACCCAGTTGGCTTCCTTGCCTAAGTAAACACATCCATTAATATGACCAAAAGCTTCACTGAGATCTCCCGATTACAAGTGATCCTATTATTTTTATGTGCTCTGATGAAAACACAAAACATTTGAATGTACTCAAATGTTTAATATTTGGTAAAGGTTATCTCAACCTCTTCTATTCAAATTATTTTACTTTAATAAATAATAACACAAATGAGAAAAAAATTAAAAGAACAAATAGCAACCAGAGGAGATTTACAGGATATATATAAAATTAAGTAAGAATTTTGAAAGTAAAATTAGATCAATAGGGCACATAAAGAGGAACTTACATTAATTTAGCATTTTAACACTGTTATTAAACTCACACTCAGTTGTTAGTCAAAGGAAACAGTATGATAAGAATGATGGTAAGAAACATCAATCGGAATAAACATTTAATAGGATTTCTATCTAATCTGAGAAAGCCTGTCTGTATTATCATAGATCAGCAACAGCTAATTGCTTAAAGTCTTATGTTTTTTAAAAAAAAAAACCTGAAGTTCGGATGTAGTACAAGTCCATGTGTAAAACTATATAGGTAGTCCTCAATTTAGGATCACAAATGAGACCAAAAAAATTGTTATTAAGCAGTACAGTTGTTAAATGAGGTATCACGTGACTGCATCTGATTTTATGACCTTTTTTGCCACAGTTGTGACACGAATCACTGCACTTAATTTTTTAACTTTGATTTTCAGATCTTGATGCTTTGTGATCTTCTCCAGTTCTTTGTCTTCTATTCCACTGTCTCTTTATACTGTATTGCCCAATTTTGTGGGGAATCATTTGGGAACTTCACACAAATAAGGATTCCAAGAAAGTAATAAAACAATATACAGTAGAATAATTAGCTTCTGTAATACCACATACCAGCAAGGAAATACTATGGGGATGATTGTAAATTGAGGATTATCTGTAGTGCATAAATGACTCCCAATTTAAATTTAATTTTAAAGAAGGAATGATGTGTATTATCCTGTGGAAGCATAAAGCGTCCTAGGAACTCTCTGTACGTCTGTGAATGAATCTTGAGCAGAGTTGAGGTAAAGAATGAAAAGTCTGGTTAGCCTTGAATCACTGAAGGTGTGGAAGCAGCTGAAATGAGATTCTCTTCTCAATTCTGCTCAAAATTCCACCACAACCTGGTGGAATATAAGTTTAATAATGCTTAACAGAAAACCACCTGGAAGGAAAGAAAAGGTCAACATTTAAAATTAATTTCATTAATGGGAGTTGGGAGGTATTATAAATTTATTATTATATACACAACAACATACAACCACAGCTGTCAGTTCATTAGCTGGTGTTGACTTTCATTCACCAACCCGGCAGCCCGACTGGACATGCCTCATCAGCAACGGGAAGAAAATGGTGACGATCAGCTGGTGTGTGTGTGTGAACCACAAGGGCAGCAGGGCAGAAAAATGGCATAGGTAAGGGGAAGATAGGCTGATGGGAACTACAAAGCCCATGTGATCACAAGTGCAGGTGGGCTGCCAAGTATCCACGTTTTGATCACATGACTAGGGGGACACTGCAGTGGTCATAACTTTACAGTACATATGCCCCTTTGTTCAACATCATTGTAGCTTCAACCCATCTCTGAACAAAGGTTCATAAATTGAGAAATACCTGTATGTGATATCACCAAACAAAATAAATAAAAATTGATTGATTGATACCAGGCAAATGCCACTATATCTAACACAAATTGCACTGTTAGTATGTTGACACTATTGTGCATGCCGTCACTGGCCTCCCTTGCTCTTCTTTGTACTGGTTCATAGATCTCCCTACCTAAGGTGAGGTTTTGCAGGTTGGATTCTGTGAAATCCTAGGGTTCTGTGAAGAGTTAAATGGGCTCTGTGGGACTGAGAAAAAAGCTCCACACAAAGACCTAAACTTTGATCCTTGTAGGGAGGGCGATTTTCTCCATTAGTCTCTTGTTTAGAGGGATTTTTTCTTAATAGTTGCATAGAAAAGTTGTTCTGGACCTCCCTGAAAAACAACATCAAAGTATGAACAACTGACTGCATTTAAAATTAGCTCCTAGGGAAAGAAAACTCTTAATGTGCTCAGCCATATATATCTGCCTCAATGCTGTTTTTAGGCATATCTATAGCATTTTTTTTGCTGTATTAGATCAGGGCTTGCCCTCTGACACCCAAATATTACTCTCAATCAAGGGTTCCACGGTGTTGTTGTTTTTTTTTAAAGATTCAATGGCCTGAAATAAATTAAAAACCTCTGATCGAAGGAACTTCCTCTTCCTTCCTTTCAGCCTGCTTTCCTTCTCTTCCTCTCCAGCTGTTAACTTTTGAAGCAGATGGACTTTTGAAGATACCCTTGCACAATAATCAGAGATTAGCCTTTATGGCATGTGGAAGGCGGCCTTCTGTACTGGCCCCAAGATGTGAAAACATACTGTAGGAACTACATTTGCCTCTAGTGGCAGCACCCAAGCAAGCTTTTAAAAACTCAAACTAAGCAAAATCAAATGTGGATAGGATTTGAATGAGAAAGTGCCAGGCCATAGCAGGACCGTAGGCTAGATTAGGAAATTGGAAAATGTTAAATAGCAGGTTCTTTGATGCAGGAATGAAGACGTGAAATGGAGTACAGGGTAACTCATCATTTATTTTGTGCTGTGACTGTACTGGAGGAAATGGCTACAACCAGCTGCAATATATAGTCTAGCCCCTAGGCGGCAGCCAATAGGTTTGAATCAACCATTGCCGCCTGGAGATAGCCAATTGCAGCACAGGAGACTTTTAGTCTGGGTTGCCGAAGAGCCGTTAGCTGCTCCAGCAACCCACGTGGTATTCCCTCAAAAAGCCCAGTACATAACACGCCTCCCCTCTTAGATCAGACCATAATAACACCAATTAGTCTCAACAATTGTCAAGATTCAATATCCAAACACACTAAAGTAAAAAGTGATAATAATAATAATAATAAAACAATGTGGACTACAATGTTATTAAACAATGTCTGAATGAATAGGCTACCAAAATGGCCTTTTTAGATAGTTACATCATAGCACTAGTTTCTGTAGTTTAGTGGCAACAGGATTTACAACAATATATAGCTCTTTATTTTACAACATAATCTGCAAGATATGAAGGAGGTTTGTGTGCCCTAGAGGAACGTCTCGCAGTTCCCATCACTTTGTGGTCTACCAGCTTACCCAGTGGGCTGGGTAGACTTGTGTCCCTTTGTCCTCCTGAGTCAAGGGGATTCGATTCAATCTGGCTGGCCTCTCCAGGTTGGCCCACCCCAGAGTCAGACTGTTTGGCAGAATAGGCACAGCGGTTGCTGAAATTCGGTTAGTTTGCTCCTTCAGGGGGTCCATGTTGCACTCCAGAGCTCCCCAGTTCTCCCTCTGGTTCCATCTCAGTTAAGAAGGAAAAGTCCTGGTAGTCCATGTTAGGGCTGGCTTGGCTGCAAGTTTGGGAGGGACTTATGACGCAGTCCTCGCTTAGTGGCTGTTCTGGAAACCGTTTCCTGAGCTGATCAATGTGTCATCTGACAACTCGCCCTCCCTCCAACCCCACTTCATAAGATAGGGGTCCGGATGCCTTGGTAATTTGACCAGGAACCCACAGATTCCCATGACCATAGTTCCTGGCCCAAACCCAATCACCCATGTGCAGCCCCCTTGGGGGTTTTGGTCGAGAGGCTTCTGCTGCCACTCTATCTGGATGCAACCTGTCTAGTTTAGTGATCAAACACCTCCCCCAACGTAGTTCTGCAGGACTTTTGCCTGTGGCAGTGCAGGGCGTAGAATGCTGGCAGAGTAAAGAATGTGCCAATCTGTGATGCCAGTCACCTGTAACGATGCACTTGAGTGCCTCACCATGCATTCAGCTTGACCATTAGAAGATGGATGAAAAGGCGCAGACGTTGCATGTCTGATGAGATTAGCTCTAAGGAAGGCCTGAAATTCAGCAGCAGTGAATTGGGCCCCATTGTCTGAAACTAAGACATCTGGCAACACATGTGTGGCAAAGAGTTTTATCAGCACCTGGATGGTCGTAACAGTAGTCATGTTAGGAACTGGAATTACTTCCAGCCATTTTGAGTGGCTATCCACTACTATAAGGAAGAGTTGTCCCTGAAAGGGCCCAGCGTAGTCTATGTGAACCCTAGACCAGGGAGTGTGCGTTTCCTCCCACCTGTGAACTGGAGCCTGTGGCATTTCAGGCCTAGATTGCTGGCATGTATAACAACCATGAACTTGACCCTCAATGTCCTTATCAAGGCCAGGCCACCAGAGGTAGCTTCTAGCTAAAGCTTTCATTCTGACAATGCCTGGATGGCCTTCATGTAATGATTGTAAAACCCTGTCTCTTATAGGGAAGTGGGAATTATGACTCTGTTTCCCCATAATATGCACCCTTTATGGGCAGATAACTCATGCCTCCTGACAAAATAGCTTTGAAATTCTGAGCCTGGAGTTTTTTTCAACCAGTCCGTGTATACCCATGACAACACTCTTTTATCTGTGGCAGTTTCAGCAGCAATGTCCCCTGCATGGAGGGGAAACTCAGGTATGTCCTGTATAGACAATATTCTAGCAGCAGGAGCCGGATCTGGATCCATTAGTGGCAGTGGTAGTCTGCTAAGGCCATCAGCATGGCCCATTTCCTTGCCTGGTTTGTGAATTAATTTAAAATTGTATGCAGATAGGAAAATAGACCATCTCAACATTCTTGGAGATAGTATGTGGGGGCGTTGTTTGTCTGTTGTAAAAAGTCCCAACGGAGGTTTGTGGTCAGTGTAGACCATGAAATCCCTGCCATATAAATAGTCATGGAATTTTTTTTTATTCCAGCAACGATGGCTAGGGCCTCTTTGTCAATCTGAGCATAGTTTTGCTCAGCAGAGGACAATGTCCTTGAGTAAAATGCTATAGGAAGCTGTTTCCCATTTTTCTCTATGTGACTTAAAACTGCCCCCACCCCATAGGGAGAGGCATCACATGCAAGACATACAGGTTTAGACTCTTTATAGTGAGTTACAGTGGACCTTTCTGACAATAGTGCTTTTAAGTCCTGGAAACTTTTTTCATGTAAGTTAGTCCATTTCCATGGAGCTTTCTTATCTAGAAGCCTGTGGAGGGGCTCTGCTATTGCTGCCTTATGAGGTAGAAATGTGTGATAGAAGTTTAGGAGACCAAAGAATGCTTGTAGCTCTCCTTTTGATTTGGGCCTAGGAGCCATTTTAATGGCCTTCACTTTAGAATCAGCAGGGTGATTGCCATTAGCATCAATTCAGAAACCCAGGAATTCTGTTGAAAAAACCCCAATACTACACTTGTTCTTTTTTAATTTGAGGCCTGCTTCGTGAAGCCTCTGCAAGACAGCCCTGAGCCTACTAGCCAACACTTCAGGGGATTCCCCTGCAATAAGAACATCATCAAAATAAGGTCAGATGCCCTGAATACCCTTGAGTGTACACTCCATAATTCCCTGAAAAATACCCGGTGCAACACTGACTCCAAATTGTAAGTGTTTAACTTTGAATGCCCCTCTGTGAGTCACGATTGTTTGAGCCATGGCTGTGGCCTCATCAACTGGCAATTGCTGATAGGCCTGTGCTAAATCAAGTTTAGCAAAAAATAGTACCCCCTTGCAAGGAGGCTAAAATATGGTTGACCACTGGGACTGGATAAGCGTGTTGCTTGAGGGTTTTATTTAGTGTGTATTTATAGTCAGCACAAATGTGAATTTCCCCGTTGGCTTTAAGTGGAGTGACTATAGGAGTTTCCCACTCCCCACCATCAACAGGCTGTAACACGCCCTGTTCTACAAGCTTATCAATTTCAGAATCAATTTTATGTTTTAAGGCAAAGGGGACCCTACGAGGCTTAACCCTGATTGGAACTACGTTGGGATCTAACTTAAATGAGATAGGCGGGCCTGTGTATGTTCCAAGGGTTGAATCAAAAACATCCGCATATTCCTCGCACACTGACGCAAGGTCTGCAGTTTTTGTCCAGTTTATGCCAGAAATCTGAATACCTAAGGTGTTATGTACTGAGCTTTTGGGGTTTAATCACGTGTGCTGCTGGAGAACTAATGGTTCTCCAGCAACCCAGACAGGACGTCTCCAGTCCTGACAGCAGTTAACGTGGTGGGAATAATGGGTTCAATCTGATTGGTTGTTCAGAGCATGTGGACTATATATATTGTGCAACGTTACCCCAAAGCCTCAGTACAGTACAGTCTCATTACAATAAAGCTATGATTCTTCTGTACTCATCTGCCTGGTGTCTTCCCTGCTGTTCAGAACCCACAACACAACATAAGGCATCAAACCAATTGAGTCCAATGAGACTCGTTCTCTGGCCCCCTACTACTATTACATCCAGGTGCCCCCAAAACCCTTTAAACTTTACCAACAAAGTGGCTTCTACCTTAACGTGAGCATTTTGAAAATCCATTAGGATTATATCTGAGGGTCTTAGTTTGGCCCAATTGTTACTGCACCTACACACAAAGTTAAAAATGTATTGAGAAATGATTGAGGCTGCAGAGCCAGAGTCCAATTCCATCTTACATGGAACTCCTTGTAGCTCTACCATGAGCTTAAGTTTGGGTTCGAGGGGGCATTGAGCCCCGGTGCGGCATACGCTTCTACAGCTTCTGAAAAATCCCACACTAACTGGACCCTGGGTCCCAGTACCTCTCCTAGTCAGTTCCTCCGACTGGTGTTTGGGTGGCCAGTCTCTCTGGCGGGCTCTGCAAACCACCGCAATGTGGCCTGTCCTTCCGCAAGCTCTACACATGGCTGAACAAAATCTGCAATTGCTGCGAAAATGATTGCCGCCGAACCCCTTACATCTCAGTAAGAGAACTGCCTTGTAACTGTCCTCTCGCTGCAGGGTGTTGCACGTTGGGTTTCCTTTGGAGTCAGTTGATTTCAGGTTCTTCTTCCTCGGAAGATTCTCTGGTGCGTTTGGCATCCTCAAGGTGGACCATTTCTTTGAACTTTGTCGATTTGGTGGGCTGTACTGTCTGAACTGCGCCCCTGGCAGCTTCATCGGCCATCACTTGTCCTGTGCTTCAGAAAACGTTAAATTTGGCCTAGCAAATAGTCTCTGCTGAAGCGTTCTGTCCTGTAGGCCGCAGACAAGCTGGTCTTGTAATCGCTTTTCTAAATTTGAAATTTTGCATAGGTTTGCGGCCTGCCTTAGGCTCACTACGAATTCCGAAGCTGACTCCCTGGGTAGCTGCGCTCTTTGGTCAAACCTGAACCGCCAAGCCATTTCAGACATCTTGGGCTGGAAGTGCCCGGTTAGCTTCTTTTTTATATCTGCGTAAGAGACCGCTTCGATTGGTGTCGGCGCGAAAAGGTCCTCAGCCAAATCAAAGGTTGCCGGGCTGCACACGCAGAGTAGCGTTGCGGCCTTCAGTCCTTCTTCTGCGATCTGATTGGCCAGGTGTTTCACATTGAATTCTCACAGTTTTCCGACCTTCGACATTCTTTCTTTCTGGTTCCTATGTTCTTCCAGATCCTGCTTCCAGACTCAGGGAATGAGTCCACTGAGCATGAGGTCGCTAGCGTAGCTTGCTAGCTGACCTTGAGAGCGGGGGGGGGGGGAATGCCTCTTCCTTCCGGTGTGTGCTGCCTTTCCCTCGTAGACTTCAGCTCTTATTCAGTGAAGCAGGATCCCACCTTTGTCGCCACTGTTAAATAGCAGGTTCTTTGACGCAGGAATGAAGAAGCGAAACGGAGTACAGGGTAACTCATCATTTATTTCATGCTGTGACTGTACTGGAGGAAATGGCTGCAACCAGCCGCAATATATAGTCTAGCCCCTAGGCGGCAGCCAATAGGTTTGAATCAAGCATTGCCGCCTGGAGATAGCCAATTGCAGCACAGGAGACTTGTAGTCTGGGTTGCCGAAGAGCCGTTAGCTGCTCCAGCAACCCACATGCTATTCCCTCAAAAAGCCCAGCACATAACAGAAAACATCCCAGAAATTCACGACAAACAACTTTGGTACCATTGCCAAGTAAACCGCTTGGGTGTGAACAGGATTCAACATCCTCTTGAGGGTGTCAGTTTTTATTTGTTCTTTATCTTTACAAAAATCTCTAAAGCTACATCTCTTTTGTCAATCTTTTGTTAAATTTAAATATATGCTTTTTATTATTCTATCGTTAATTTTAGTCAAGTGCTTTCATAAGGTATTGTCAGGTGGAGTATAACAAATCAACAATAAATATATTCCTTTTTCTGGTGTCCTTCACCTATGTTGGACTACAGTTCCTATCATCCCCAGAATAGAACCAGTCATCCCCACCATACTGCATACTTCAACTGATCGCACGAGCAAGCTCCAAAACTTGACATCCAGAGGACGCTACAGTACTCAGAAGCAGCACTGTAGCAGAGACCTCCAGACCGTCAGAGGACGGTGTAGCCGCCTCTCTGCCCGCCCCTCCCCAACACTTCTGTCGTATGAGAAAGCGGAGCGAAGAGCTAAGCCTTCAACTCAGCTTCGCATCCGGGTCCCGTGCGCGAGATCTCGGGCAGTCTTTTTTTTTTTCCTATTTCTTCTTTTCCGGCAGTCCGTCCGCCCCTGGTTGCGCGCGCCTTCCCTAGAGAGCCTGAGGGAGGGGGGGGGGGAAATGGGCGTGGCCAAAGGCACGGAAGAGAAACGTACAGAAACTTTATTAGGAGACTTCGACTGACTCAAGCGCTGGGCGCTTTTTTTTTCTTTTCTTTTTTTTTCCCTTCCCACTTTGCACGCGCGGCCACGCCCCCCTCCCCCTGTCGTCGGGCTTCCTCTGGATTGGAACCTTCCTCCGCAACAACTCTTGCGGGGAAAGACAGGTTCGCGGCGCGAGATCAACAAGCGACAGCCGAGGCAGCGAGAGGCACGCGCGCACACACACACACACACACACAAACACACACGTACGCGCGCGCTCTCGTTCCCTTTTTGCGGAAGGCCTTTCCCCCCCCCCTCCTCCCCGGCCGCTGCTGGCGCGAGGAGGAGGAGGAGGAGGAGGAGGCGAGGCGGCGGCGGCGGCTTCGCGCGTGTGAGCGCGGCCCCGCTCCCTCCTTCACTCCACCCAGTTGTAGGATCGATCCCCGGGGCAGGGCAGGGCCGGGCCGGTGTGTAAGATGGAGGGCTTAACGCTGAGTGAAACGGAGCAGCGCTATTACTGCGACCTCTTCTCCTACTGCGACACGGAGAGCACCAAGAAAGTCGCGTCCAACGGGCGGGTCCTGGAGCTTTTCCGCGCCGCGCAGTTACCCAACGAGGTAGTCCTGCAGGTAAGCCTCCGCCTCCGTCTCTTCCTTCCACCTGGCCCCCTTCCCTTCTCCCCGAAGGCGACCCCAGACTGCTGCTCTTGACCTCCCGGGGGGGGGCTCGGCTGGAGAAGCGTCAGCTTCCCCTCCAGGCTTTTGAGCCCCAGCAGCTGCAGCTGCAGCGGGAGGATCGCTTGGGGAGGGAATGTTTAAAGAAAAGCGGGTCCATTGCTGAAAATGCACCACCGAGGGAGGCGGGTAGAAGCTGGTGGTGTCTCTTGGGTTGCAGCACAAGGCTCGGGCACTTTTGCACTTCTTGTTTCCCAGTGCAAGATCAGCATTTACGACAAAACGCAAGGTATGACGTTCATCGCTCGGTTGGTTTTTTTTAAAAAAATAAAATAAAATAAAATTTAAAAAATCCCGAAGTTTTCCGCAAAAGTAAAATAAGGAGACCATTTAATTGGAAACTGGATATGAAGATAGGCGTTTCCAAGGAATTTAGAACTGCAGGGGTTTTCCCTATAACTTTTGAGTGGAAGTAGTACTTTAAGGCGACACAGAAAACAACCTTTGTTTGCCTTTTTCTGTTTTCACTGGTATTCAGTCTAACTATGTGGTAATCCTTTTCTCAGTTTTGTTGTGCTGGTACTCTGAATTACGGGACGTAGTTTTATGGTATGGAGTGGATGCTTTAGAGCTCTCTTAGCTCCGTATACTTGCAAAGTATACCTTACAGTTAGGAATGTATGTTTTGAAATTAATTTTAGTGCAGCTGTTTTCATTTTTTAAAAAATTCTTTCTGGGAGTGTTGAACCATACTAAATATTTCATAGAAAGTGGCATAATACTATTTAAACAAATCTGATATGGTGAACTTTTATTTATTCCACTACTTCATTTTATTAGTTTGCACAAAAACATTTGGGTTTTGTAAGTGTGTAGTCATAGGTATGATTTGATCATCATTTGATTACTATCCAAAAGTGTAAGAAGCAGTAGTTGTCATTAACTTGTATCAGTACCTTATTTTTTTATTAAGTGTAGAATGAAGCCCAACTTCTTTTTGAAGTTATTGAAAATTTAAGGCATTGAAATAGGTTAGTGACAGTGTTTCCAACTCTTTTGGACAGTAATTGATTATTTTCTTCACTTGAACAAATAAAAAACAGGCAGTGTACTGTATTTTAGCATATGTGGCAGGACTCTCATGAGACAAAACAGATTTATCTATTAATGATATGGTTAGTAAGTAGATGTTGTGTTACATTGTTTTAATCTATTGAAAGCCTGTACTGTGTATTACACAACTGTTGCCAACAAGTAGAAAAGACTGTATTAAGACTGCTTTGCCCCTTGTATGAAATAGACATGGCCTTGAATCTTGACTAACTGGAACATGTCTAAAAGATAAGTTTTTGACAAAACTTGCTGTATTTGCCTATGAATACAATTGTTGTGTTAAAAGGGGTTTGAGTTTTAGTTACACTTAAATGAGATCTACATCTTCTGTAACTGTCAAAATAGATTCAATTCTGTCAGTATTCAAGCACATTGTATATGTTCTTCTGTTTGCTTTTACTTTCCAGCTTATCACTTTTATCAGAATTAAAGCATTTATGTTACAAAGATTTGTAACTATGTTTATTACTTTGTATTTATCTGTTTTAAACTATAGTTCCTCTCTTTTGAGGGGGGACGCCTGATTTTGTTTTTAAGAACATTTTAAGCAGTTTTTCCCTTAGACCTTTTAAGTCCATATATATAGCCAGATGCCTTCTTAACTATTTTGGACTGTATCTACCACAATCTTTTGCTTTTTGGCCATACTGTCAAAAGAATAGTGCCCAAAGCAGATTGGGAAGTAGGCTGCCTATCACTACAAAGTAGCATTGTGTCCCTTAATTTGTTGCCTGATAAAGGTGAGATAGCTCTCAGAGTTCTTTATGATGTCCCTTCAGTATAAGGTCTCTATGTTTTTCAGATCCACTAGATCATATGGTTCATTATTGCTTTTCTATTTGGGTAGAAAAAAGCCCCTGACTTTGAACATTAATAAATGTTTGTGTGACTGCCATATACTGAGCCTTGGTGGAGCAGTGGGCTAATGCCTCCTTAAGTAACACCAGCTGCCTGCAATTAGTGCAGGTTCGAGTCCCACCAGGCTCAAGGTTGACTCAGCCTTCTGTCCTTCTGAGGTAGGTAAAATGAGGACCCAGATTGTTGGGGGCAATAAGCTGACTTTGTAATAATGCCGCTTGGGGTATGTGTGAAAGCCCTAATAAGCAGGCATATACATAGAATGAAGGCTACTGCTAAGCACATTGATTTGTGCTTAGAGTGTAAGCCGCCCTGAGTCTTCAGAGAAGGGCGGGATATAAATGGGATTAAAATAAATAAAATAAATAAATATATGTCCATATATGAGAATCATGATACATTTAGAAATATGTATATTGGTCAAAATATATGCTTTCTGATTTTTATACACACACATATACATTTTTGATGCATTTTAATTGTTTACAATGAAATTCTTAAAAGTTTGAAATGGGAAATTGTGTACTTTGTAAAACAAATTCAGAAGTGGGATAGGACAAACGCTTGACACAATTTGAGGGGGGGGGGAAACCCTGAAAATTAGAATTTCTCCTGTATTCATTCAGAATGTTGCTTTTAACTCTAACTCTCCTATTGTAATTCATATTGCATAAATGTCCAGCAGCCTACATAATAATACAGTTAATTTTTAGCTGAATAACTCTTCAAGTAGTGATTGTTTTGCTGATTGCTGTAGTATTTTATATGGTTTCTGCTTGTACTCAAAATGGAGAGAAACACTAAATACTATTTTACTGTTGATACATGGCCAGTTATCGCCTAAGATCCAATTCTAAATAAGGTGAACTATCAATATGTAAACTAACTTCCATTTTTGGAATCTAGTTGAAAAGAAAGCATGCAATAAAAAAAATTAAGAGAGAATCCCAGTGGAATAAATAAGGATATGCTTCATTTTAGCCTATCAATAATATAAAACAGGAATTCTGGAAAACAAAAATTGGGTCAAATTAAGTGTCCATCCTTTCTATTCAATGAAGGAAATGTAGTGAAATCTTAGGTAGTTTCATTTGAGCAGGAAGTTCAATTAGAACTTGATACCTTAAACATTTGATTAACTTTATGGAGTGATTGCTGGACAGAAGTGTATAAAATTGTATTTAAATTTCTCTGGTGTATATTACAATGTGTACATTCCATTTTTATAAAGGCAACTGGACCTTCATGCCATCTGTTTGTAAGTCAGCAGACTGACTTTCTGAAAATTGAACCTCATCTGGTAGGGATGGAGAAGCTGATAAAAAAAAGCTCTGGTCTTTTTTTTAAAAAGGTCCAAAAAAAGGTCTAACTGTGTAGGAAATATCCAGGGGAAAAAAATCCCAATTTATTTCTATAAGAAAGATAGTGAGAAATGTCTCACAGTGTTTCCAGCTTTTCCATCCTAAGCCCCCCTGCTTAGGATGAATTGTGACAGAGCTATTGTTAAGGGATTGGGGGGAAAAAATCCAGAATCCATGGTTGGTATGCCTATTCCCTAACTTGTTTAATGTATGTAAAATGACATTTGTTTAATGTACGTAAAAGCAAATTTTACCTTAAGGTTCAAATGTGAAGAATTTCTTTTAATGGTATTTTTACAGCTATGTGTACATCTGATGCAATAAGTAGTCACTTAAAATGCTGTATCATGTTTAGCTGCTATTAATTGAACTGGAACTTTATGAGCTATACTTAAATAGCACAGATTTTCTTGCAATATTTGGGATAATGTTTCAGTTACTACTGACTTAAGTTTCTCCTAACAATTTTTTTTAAAAAAATCTAGAATATAAATATAGTTACCCTAAATTGAGATACAATTAATATGTATGTTTTACATATTACAAAAGGAGCTCAGGAATATGAAGAACTTACCTACTTAGGGACTTTTTGTCTTTAAAGCATTTATCAACTAACTAATGAAGAAACTTTGAATCAATACTGTGTTTAGAGTCAGAAAAAACATAGTTATCTCAGTTTTCAAGCCAAAATATTGTGGGAGTTTATGGGATTGAATTAATCTTGCTTAGTGTGCCTAATCTTGCAATGCTATTATACATTCATTTGCAGCTTTTGTACAAATTGTTGCAGGACTAAACTTACACAAGGAGAGAGATTGTTTGTAGTCATGATATGTTAAAATAAACACCTCTTACAGATAGTCCTTTCTCTGGTGTCTCTAGGAATTCAGTGGTATTTCTTAACTAAAATAAAAACTCATCCAGATTGAACTTGATGCCTGATGTGAATGGACAAGCCTGTGCAATATATTTTGCCACAGCAAGAGATTTTTCTAATTGTATTCCATCTTTTTTATGTTACATCAGAAGACCATTTTTGTTTTATATTAAATTTATTAATATAAAATCACCTAATGAGAAGGAAGGACTCACTGGAGAAGAGCCTAATGCTGGGAAAGATTGAGGGCAATAGAAGAAGGGGACGACAGAGAATGAGGTGGCTGGATGGAGTCACTGAAGCAGTAGGCGTGAGCTTAAATGGACTCCAGAAGATGGTAGAGGACAGGAAGGCCTGGAGGAATGTTGTCCATAGGGTCGCGATGGGTCGGACACGACTTTGCAGCTAACAACAAAAATTTATTATATACTTTTTATATATATTTATCTAGGTAAACCTTCCTGTGTGTACTGGAACCTTTTAAAATTAAATCAAACTGCATCAGTTTTATTCCTAATGTTATAATTCAGGGTTTGAGTACCCAGCTTTTTTATCTGATATAACAGGTTCCAGAATGCTTCATCCCAAATTTTCAGTGAAATTTGCTGAGCAGTAGTTGTTCCCATAGCTAATTGACTTGATGCTGATATTGTCAGTCAGATCATTTACAGATTGTTTCTGATAGATTTGCTTGTACAGCATGCTGCAGTCAGAAAAATGTATGATTAAAAACTGAAGTTGAGATTCTTATAGAAATTAATAAAAATGAAGTTCTTTTTCTGGTGGAAACAGCAAAATGTATTGTCGTAACAAATATTCAAACTGGGGAAATTAGGATATTTCACTGAACAGGAATATGAACTATTAAGTACCATAAAGCATACATACCGTATGTTAAATATTGAGCAGAAACTAGGAAATTAGTACTTTATTATACTTTTGCATTATTGGTGAACCGAATTGTTGCTAAACACAGGGCTGCAATTTGTAGTGAACATTCACATGAGGTCAGTCTCTTATAGATATTCATTCTGTTGCCCTTCTTGTGGATTTTATTTTCTTTGAATCAATGGCTATTAAAATGTGCATTTAAGATTGCCAAATTTTTCATTACAGTTACAAATGCATGACTACAATGTGCAGTACTGCATGCATATTATGTATGAGGAAATTAACAATAAGTAATATGCACCCATGCATTGCAAAATTGTCTTATTATAATATATAGCTATTGAAAAATGGCTCAGGGTCATTAACTTTGAATTTTGGAATTATTTATTCCTTTGACAGAATGCATATATTAATACAAGCTTTATAGACAGATACAATCTCACGATATGTATATTGATCTGTCTGTAGATCATGGAACTTTGTGGTGCAACTAGACTTGGATACTTTGGAAGAAGCCAATTCTACATTGCTTTGAAACTTGTTGCAGTGGCTCAGTCTGGGTTTCCACTACGAATGGAAAGTTTAAATTCTGGTAAGCCTTGAAATAATATTAAAATCAAATTAAAAATATGCCTGTTGTCTGACTATGATATATTACTGGCCTAGTTCCTCAAAAATGAAATAAGGAACTCATAAAACAGTGTCTCACGCATGACTTGTGTTAGTGTTCTTACTATCACAAGAAAGTGGAACAATCACAGAATTCCAGCTCTTGAGCTACAAGAGAAAGCTGAATTTTAGACTTCTTACATGTATGTAAAACATATAACTTATATGTGTAAACCTTTCAGACTTAAGATTGTCATGCATTTTTAAGTGTAAGGGGAAATGCAGAATTTTCATTTTTAATATGAAAAGGAATGTCAAACAGCTTGGCCTGATTTTCATTTTAACTTCTTATTCTCAAAGTCGGTGCTTATTTATTTTTCCCGTAGTGGGAAATAGGAATAAATAAGTGAATCTACAGAAGAATGAAATAGTAATGCCTGATAAGATTTCTGTATTCTCTGTCAGTAAGTATAGAAGCGGGGGGGGGGAGCACAAGCAGAAAAAGCTTGTGTGAATTCTAATACGTGGCTGCTCAGGTATTACGCTGTAATGGGCTTGAGGTGCTTTTGGAAATACCAGGCTGAACTGAGTTGAAACTATTTTGATTCTCTTCCTGAGGTTCACCAGCTTGGTTAGTCAAGATTGGTTTAAAATGCTTTAAATTTGGATTTGGGAAGTTGTAATACTGATACAGTAAGCTCAGTGCTAAGTTACAATGCTACTTAAGATACCTTGTCTTATTGTTTAGAGATGCAAACACATACAGTAAGTAAAGTGGTTCTTAAAGGTTTGTGGATCCTTTTGAATTTTTGATATTTTTGCATAAATGTAACTTAAAACATCATCCCTTCTTCCCAGTAGTCCTAAAACTAGATCAAGAGAACCCCAATTACAAAAATGACTCAAAAACATTAGACTTGTTCATTTATTTATTGACAAAAATGATCCTAAACTACATATGTGTGTACATTGTATGGAAAATTACATTTCCTTACTTTATGGAAGCTTCTTGCTGTTACAGCACTCCTGTATGTATGTATGTGTGTGTGTGTGTGTGTGTGTGTGTGTGTGTGTATAGTGCCGATGATTGTTTCTAGATAAAAAGAAATACAAAATATTAAATGTGTATGTTAAAGAGATGTGTTTAAAGTTTCAAGACATTTTGAAAATAAATTATCCCTATTAAAATATTTAAATTTTCTAGGTAGTCCTCAACGTACGACCACAATTGAACCCAAAATTTCTGTTGTTAAGTGAGACATTTGTTAAGTGAATTTTGCCCATTTTATGACCTTTCTTGCCTCAGTTGTTAAGTGCCTCGCTGCAGTGGATAAGTTAGTAAACCAGTTCTTAAGTAAATCTGGCTTCTGCATTGACTTTGCTTGACAAAAGGTCACAAAAGGAGATCACATGATCTTGGGTCACAGCAACGGTCATAAATATGAACCAGTTGCCAAGCGTCTGAATTTTGATCACGTGAGCACGGGGATACTGAAAAACGGCCCTAAGCCACTTTTTCCCAGTGGCATTTAACTTTGAGTGGTCGCTAAATGAACTGTTCTAAGTCGAGGACTACCTGTATTGATGTTTTTATGTTTGAAAATACTGATACTAAAGATAATTGTTCTTTGGATCTTAACTGAACTGTCACAATTCTTAGTTATTTTCATAGTAATACAATAGGATTTAACAAAATATTTTAGCAACGACTCAAAATTATATTTTAATTTACTGCTCAACAGAATTTTGTAATATAAGTTTCTTAATCCGTGTCATCTTATTTTGACAGTCAAAGACCTCCCCCTACCCCGGTTTGTGATGTCAAAGAATGAGCAAGAGTTAAGGCATTCCTCCTTAACTCATTCTTCAGATGCTGATAACTCATCTTCCTATTCAGGTGCAATTCCTCCTCCACCAGGCAGAATACAAGCTAAAAAAGGCTCTGTGAGCCATGATATAGTTCAGCAACGTCCAACTACAGATCAACAGGTAATGAAATCTAGAGGCCGACTTAGGGGTACGTGTGTCTTTCATGTCTAGTTCTGTGATAATTTTTTTTAAAAAAATAACAGTCGCAGGCTTGGCTACTTTTGATTTACTTTAACTTGTCTGTGAAATTGTGTATCGGGAAAAATAGATTCCATGATTTTATCCTAGAATCTCAAATTTAATAAGGTTTTCAGTAGATTCCTTCTCAAACTAGTCTTGCTCTTTTTACTCTGTTTTCACACAATCACATAGCTTAATTTTTATTTTTTGTATAAAATAAAAAACTTCAATATTTGTATGACCAAACCTAGCATATTCCTTCCAACAGAACAGATAGTGCTGGCTGAACAGAATCCTTTTCCTTTCTTTGCATGTGTGCCCTCCCCAGCTACTCTAGGTCTAGGAAATGATATGCTCTTAAATATAAACATAGAATCATAGGGCTAGAAGGGACCTTGAAGGTCCTCTAGTCCAACCCCCTGCTCAAGGTTTGGAAGGTTTGGACTTCGACTCTTCCAATTTATTTGAAAATACAATGATATATAGAAGATAATCTGGAGATAAGTAGACAGTTTAAAATGGTGTGGATTTATTTCTAGATTCGATTTTAATTTGAAAGAGATGAGAAGTTCAGGAATTCTACAGTTATTTTTCTAAACAATTTCTGCTGAACATTTGTGCAATTTTTTTTAAAAAAATAAATATTGGATTTAGCAGGGATGAATATTTTGATTCCTAATTTGTAGATTGGTCTTCAGCTTTTCTGGTTTTTCCTTTTTATACATAGTGCAGTATTGAAAACAGTTGCATTTTCCTGAATTGAGGAACCAAAATAGTATGTGAACAGAGAGATTGCGTAGATGCGTAGGGAACTCCCGTATCAGGGAGTGTTTTTCAGTAGCTTCAATTGTATTGCTAATCAGAACTTTGTGTGTATAAAATGTCTCATTGTAGCTAATGTTTTGATTACTGCAAAATATTTTTTGTGAGGCTAACTATAACATTGTCCAGAAGCGCAAGTTGATATGGTAACAATTGTACCGGTTGCAAGAATCTCATTGCTTAGTTCCGAAAACCTTAAATGAATATTTATTTGCTTCTGAATAGTTTAGAGTAGCAGGACTTACAGTGCCAAAATCTCAAATGGGTGGGTTTTCAACTACTCAGATGTGCACTGCCTTCATATATGGCTTCAGCGTTTACTTCTGGCAACTGCTCACACAATCAGGTTTAAGGTTTATTAAGTATCAGACTATACCTTAGGTATGGAAAGCCATCCGGAGATTTCAGGCACTAATCTTTCTGTTGTTTAAGCAATACATTTAACCGTTATTTTAAATGCCATTTTTCCATATATTTGAGTAATAATAACCTTTTGCTACCTCCTTTGTATTGAGAGGTTGCAGTCTGTCCTCTGTTGATCTTGAGTGCCATTTTAGTTGGCATTAAATGTGTCAAGGTCTAAGACATGGTTGTCCAATCTCTCCGCTTGCCTGGGCCGCATTGAGCAAAGAGGAATTGACTTGGGCTGCTTATAATATATATAATATAGTTAATGTGTGTACAAGTCAAACATTCTTTATTTTTAATATATTTTTATGATCTTGTGGTGCCACATTATTAGCTGTCCAGGAAGGACTGCATGCAGCCCATGGGCCGTGAATTAGACACACCTTGATTTGACACATATTTTGTACTGAAGAATTATTAAAAACCTGCAATCATCTGCATAGAATTAGGTTGGTCCAGATCTCTGATCTCAGGAACAGTTTGGATGTGAAGATTTGCCATCTGTGATTTACTTGACTTAATTTAAAGAAAGTTAATCTTGATGCAACATCAGGGTGAAAAAGCAAGTTAAAAATCAAGGGAAAAAGTGAAAATAATTGGCAGTAAGCATATAGAGTCAATAAGTTCCAGCAGCTGAAATGAAGCAAAATGGATGTCCATGTATGCATGTGCAAAGACCTGGAATTACCTTCCATGCAATTCTTGTAAATAACTATTTTAATTATTTCAGGAAAGATGCTTCCTATATGTTCCCACACAGAGAAGTACCTCTTTGGAAGGCTTTGCACAGCCTTAATTCATGTATCCATAGTAATACTGTTTTGACCAAGTTGTTTACCTTGCTTAGAACAGATTGCTAAATATAGGCAGGCTTTATTGATTACTTTTCATCTGACTGCCTTCAGCTGAAAACCTTTATCATAGAGTTGACAGACTATAACTTGTATCAAAAGTATGCATTCAACTATTTTCTGTATATGGTGCTGGCAGCACAACATGTAATATAATTCCATTAAAAATACTGTATATAATATATTGTTACTGAGTGCTTTGGAATCAGACATGTCTGAACAAGCTGGGCTTGATCCAGAGATTGTGTTAACTGAAAGGTATTTTTAAAAGAGTATTTCCTGTCACCTCTCCCCCACATTTGTGGGGGAGAACAGTTGCAATAAGAGAATAAATGCTGACAAAAATGTAGTTATACCCTGTCTGTTGAGTACCAGACAGTTTTGAACAGCAGTAAATGAGAATGAAAAACTTTTCTGAATATTTTATGTCTGCAGGACTTTTAATTACAAACTACTATCCTTGGTGAATGTTTCCTGTACACATAGTAAATCTATTGTCAGAACGGTTTTCATCAATAAAGCTAGAATAGAGCAGTTCTCCCCTCCTTGTCATGCCTTTAACATCTGCTTCAAAGGACTGTCCAATCTTTTGAGCAGATTTTGCTTGAAAAGGGGCAGAGAAAAGCCTCAAGTGGTAATTGGTTCATGCAGCATGACTTTTCACCCAGCATGTAATTCCCTGTAGTTTTTTATTTGTTTGTTTCTCAATAAAGAGAACTAAATTTGATTCCACAAAAATCTTTGACAACTGCTATTGTCTTAATAAGTTGTATCTGTCATTGTGTGGAGGAGTATTTTAATTATTCAATGATGAGATATTATTTTATTCATGTAATACTGTTCTGCAATCAAAAAGATAGGACCTGTCCCTTTCAAAATGTGTTAACCTATTCTAATAAAATTATATCTTGGGTGAAATTCAGCTTCATAGATTCAGTAGCAGAATCAATTTCTGCAGATAAAGTGAGAGGAGTAAAAGAATTCATTCCCTGAAGCTCCCCATGTACCCTCATACAGGTAGTCCTCAACAACTGTAATTGGGATTGGCAAATCTGTCACCCAGTAAAGCACTTGTTAAGGAAAACTACACATGACCACTCCACTTAGTGATGGCAGTCGCTAAGTGGAGTGAATCATTCATGGTTAAGTGAATCATTGCATGACTCCAACTAGCAACCTCCTACTGGCGGCGCCATTGATTGCTTGTTGGAAGTCAGCTGGGAAGATTACAGATGGCAACGACGTGTCTGTAGGACACTGAAATTGTTGTAAGTACAAGCCCCGCTTGTAAGTCACTTGGGCTACCTGTAATCTGGTTCAGAGGGGATGGAAGGAAGGGAAGAGATTGTATAAACAGAAATCAGTTCTCTGTTCCACTAGTTTTCATCCAAGAATAGTGATTTGTTTTAGAAGTATGTTTCAGTACTTAATAGTTTTCTTTATTTTCAGGAGTCTACATCTCCAGTCGTTTCACCACAACAGTCTCCACCAACTTCTCCCCATTCATGGAGGAAACACAGCCGCCATCCTAGTGGAGGAAATAATGAGCGGCCTGTTGCTGGACAGGGACCTTTCTGGGCTCCGTTTAATGAAGCACAGTCAGGTATTAAGAAATGTCTTCTAGTGTTGTCTGGGCTTGTGAAATTCCTGTCAAACAATTTAATAACTAATTAGGGATTCCAGGCATTTGAGGTAGCCTGTTTCTAGAATGGGGTGAACAGGTGATATGCACAGAAATTACTTTCACCATACTTTATGCCTTGAATATGCACACCTCAAGCAGTACTGACCCTAGTGATAAATAATCCTTACCTTCAGCTCTGCACCAATGCAAACCCATCATTTCTCTTTCTGAGAAATCAGACAAATCCTCTTTATTGTCTGGTGGCTCTATTTTCAAAGGATCTCTACGCTGTGTGTCCACATGATGCTTGACTCTTCAGAACTTCCAACTTTTTTTTGCGCTTCGATAGTTCAATATCGCACAAATACTATATTCTTCTTGGCTATTTCTGTACTGAGGGAAGCTAAATCTTTTGCTGAAAAAATCATAAATGACAATAACCAGTCATCCCACTTTATCATGTGCCAGTCGCTTGTTTTATTTGGCCCTGCATAGCCTTCACTGTTTGGAAACCATACTTGTTTCTGGGTACGAGTGGGGGTGGAGAAGACAGCTGCTCTTGGGATTATCTGTCATGAACTATTATTGACCCCAGAGAATATACCAGGATTAGTCATCCATGCTCCTCCTGTAATTCCAGAGGTGTGGCTTTAATCAATCAGTCATCACACACTAGGTGTGTGAGATCTGTGTCTCCCTCATGTCTGTGGAGTAGAGAAGGGATGAGAGGGGAAACAGAAAAAAAATAGTGTAGCACTTCTGGTTATAGTAGTAACTATTATAAGTAACACTTCTGGTTATACTACTTTTCTAGTGCTATGATGTCTTGGCCTTTGTGCAGTACTTGATCCATTTTAAATCGGCCACCAATAGTAAGAAGAGTGTTGTAGGAAGATTGTAGGGACAAGAATGATTTTATAAAGGGATTATAAAGCAATACTACAGGATTTTACTAGGAATACAATACATCGGTTTTTCCCTTTGCTCATTCATGTTATCTATTAAAACAGTTGAATAAATCTGACTGCCAGGGCACTTTAATTTTTAACTAAAGAGAATGTTAGTTACAATGTACTAACCACAACTACTATTTTAGTATGTTTGTGAGAACATGTTAAGCACAATATGCTTTATGTGTTTGGGCATAATATGTAACGTGAACACAGGGATAGTAAGAACTCATATTTAGGATTTAGTACATTGCGTGGTTGAAAGCGCTTAACTTCAAAACCTAGTTAAGCTTTGTAGTTGTAGCATGTTTTAAGAGCAATGTCCTAATGAGTATTTCCTTGTGTATTTCAAATAATAAGATGATAATTCAGATGTATAAACTGAGGAGTTCTCCAAGCTGGCTGGCATTTGTTATTTGCCACCTGAATCTCTTTATTTCTCATTTTCACCCCCAAGTTTCAAAGTGCTCTGCCTAAGACTGCCAGACGCATTCAGATAATATTCTATAAAGCTGCTGGTAGATGATGAAGAGGAGAATGGATGGTAATAATTAAAATATATAATAATTGAGACAACGCTGTTTTCTCCACACTCAAGAATAAGCTTTGTTTATGTACTGAAATAACATTTTTCATAAGTTTTTAACTAGGCTTCTCTAGAAAAAATGCCTGCATCTGGTTATGCTCTGAGACCTAAAATTAAGAAAGGTTAGATTGAAATAGAATTAAATTCTATTATCCTGATAAAATTATGGACTTAAATAGAATTTAAAAGCCTGTGCCTAGATAGTTCTGTTCATCTTCTCAGATTATTGTGAGAAGTTACAATAAAAACTTCTGTTTCAGCTACAAGAAATTAATCCAGTACAGCACTGTAGCATTTGTTGAGATTTCCACTGTCTATCATCACAGGATGGACTAGATTATTTTTAAAGTTTATTTAGTTCTAGAATTCCAGCATTCCCGTGTTTCATTTGTGAAAGAATGTCATTGTCATTGATATGAAAGAAAGAAAAAGAAAGAAAGAAAAATAACTAAAGAAATTAAGATAGATGACTTCTAACCTTTTCAACAGATATTAACAAACCCATCATCTCCCCTTCTCTTAGCTATTGCAAAAATCCCTTCAGCTTCTTATTTAATTCTCATCTTTTCAATCACTGAAATCATTGATGATCTCATGAGACATTTCACTTTTTTCTTCCTAACCCCAAAATTCCATAAAACGTTTCCCATTTATTTTTTTAAAAAATATTTATTATTTCTTTATTCTTTATTATTTTTTACTTACGAAAAACCTTCAGTAAACATTTGAAAACACATTAGCAAAAATAAATCTATTTTTAAATTAAACATCAAATTTAAACTGAAGCATTTTTATGTTTGTACTAAAAAAAATTGTGGCTATCTTCTCTGAAGCCAGATTTTAAATGTCTTTATATTCTTAACTAGGCACTGCTATGGGCTTGATGATGCCTTATTTTTATGGTGCTTCCTATTTTGCAGGAGAGTTGGGGGCATGTTAGTCAATTCACTTTAGAATACCCAGGCCCAGGCACAATCAGGGCAATCTGATATGGCTTTTGGGTGAATATGGGAACATATTTCTTAGTCTTTGTTTGAAACCCAGATTTGTAATGCTTCTGCCCTTTGTATCCAATACAAAGGGGGAAATTAAAAAAAACCAAGCTTGGTGAAAAAATGGTGCAAAATGATAGAAAAAATTGGCTTGTCTTTTGAGTGGAAACCTCAGGTTTGGGGATTCATAGTTAACACAACCAGGGAATTTTTGTTTTATTCTATTGAACTAATAAACTGCCAACAGTGTGTCATCAAAAAAAGGTCCAAAGTCTCTTATCTAGTTAAAAGTGAAAGAATCAACCATGGTTTGGTTGATATTTATTACAGAAAGTATTTCTCATAGTATATTGTTGTTGTATTAAAGTTTTGTTTATTAGGATTAAGTCTTAACGTTCATTCACTCCTCTTGTTACACATTCAGATTTGGGATGCGCAATTTTTACATTCAAATTTGTTTGGCTAGAAAACTGCAAATTTTAACATGTCTGCCAGACAGATTAGGAAACCAAGCCTTGATAAGCAATCTTTGTAGTAATAATGGGTAATAATGGTTAACGCAATTAGCAGGTTACTGAGTGAATTATTTTGAAATCGGTATGTGAAATAAGAAATCAAGACTATACTTAATATGAGTATGTGGTTGAGCTCAAATCTCATTTGAACCTATATTATTAGGATCCTGCATTAAATTTTTCTAAGCCCCTGACCAAACCACTGTTTCGCTAACTTCTTTAAGTATTTCAACACAGACATTTCTTGAATAGATTGTTATACTGATTTTGAAACTGACATGCATTCTGATTTTTAGGCTCCTGTAATGCTGGTGAACCAGTGTGGTCTGGCCATTCACCCCCACCACATCAAGAAAACTGGGTCAGTTTTGCAGATAATACACCAACCAGTACTATTTTAACCATGCATCCTGCTTCTGTCCAGGTGTGACATTTTATTAGTATTATTTTATTTGCTTCATTCCAAATAATGTCAGTCATTTTCATATTGCTGCTAAAGATTTGTGCTGTGTCTTCACATGTCTTTTAAGATTAAGCTCTAATTCATTCTTCCTTTCTCAGAATGTAATCTGGCATTGAACATGTAGCACTGAAGATTCTTGGTCAAGGAATCTTAATTTTAAAACTCATTTGTAAAACCAGCTTTCAGCTTTTCTTTGTGTTTTGATTTTTAAAACTCTTCTGTGCACACTTTTCATAACATTATGTTGCTTATATGGCTGTTATCATTTCAAATTATTTATTTACCTGTCAAAAATATCTGCCCATCTCAGAATAGAGGAACTCTAGGTGGCTTACAGTAAAAGCAATCATAACATCCAAACATTAAAACTACAGTTAAAAACACCAATATAATTGATGTTAAAAACAATGCAGAATTTCACTGTTTCCTTGAGATCTCCAGGCCTGCTGACCCAGCCAGCCATGCTTTAAGAGACTTAGGGAAGGATTTCAAGGATGGGACCAACCTCACCTCAGTAGGGATGATGTTCTAGAGGGTGGGTGCCATGGCAGATAAAGCCCCTCTCTTGCCAGATGAAACTCTTTCAGAGATGGGATTTGCAACATATCTCCTGATGCAATGGAAAGACGTAATTGGGTGAAGGTGGTCCCTCATACCCAGCCCCATGCCATAAGGAGCTTTAAAGGTCAAAACCTACACCTTAAATTGGTTCCAGAAGTAAACTGGCAATCAGTGGAACCCACAGAGCAGAAGTATAACGTGTACTGATCTGGTCACACATTATCCATGCATTTGCATTTTGCACCAGCCCGAGCTTCCAGATACTCTTCAAGGGCAACCATATGTAACATGCATTACAATACTCCATTTGAAAGGTGACCAGGGCATCAGTGACTGTGAGCATGGTTTCCTGGTCCAAATACGGGCACCACTAGTGCACAACACAAAACTCTGCAAAAGCCCTCCTAGTTATGATTGCCACCTGGTCTTTGAGCAGGAGTCACTAATCTAGAAGGAACCGCAAGTTGGGCACTAAGTCTGCTTGGGGCACTGCAATCCAACTACCAAAGCTGGCATAGTGCCTGAGCCAGAGGGCCCCAAAACCCAGACTCACTCAGTCCGAGCAGGATTCTGTTGAAGTTTATTGTTCAGGCTTCCATAGCCTCCAGGCACCAGAATAAGACATTGACTCCATTGGTTAAGTCACCAGGAGCAGAAAGGTATAACTGGGTATCCTCAGCATTCTGAAGATACCGCGCTGCATGGCAACAGATGATGTCACCCAGTGGATTCATGTAGATGTTGAATAGAAGAAGGGAGAGTATCAGGGTAGGGGCTGATCTCTTCTATCTGATCACCACCAACTGGAATCAACTTCAGAGAATACCCAGAGCCTCTCCACAAAGATATTATGTTGCTATGAGGTAAAGCAGACCAAGGATTTCTATCCTGCTCCCGCCAGAGATCATCCAAAAGCATCACCAGTGCCATTTCCATCCCCTACCCAGGCCTGAATCCTGATTGGGGGGAAAAAGGGGAGATGAGATAGTGGACAAATGTTGTCCAGTATGATGTGATCTAGTAGTAGCTTCTTAGGCAGGGGTCAGACCACCTTACTCAAGGAATAATTCATTGCCACAAGAGCTCTCCCACAAGATTCCTCCCTAGCAGTTTTAGTTAGCCAGAAGGGGCATGGATCTAAAGAGTAGATGGTTGAACTCACAATCATAATTTGGAGAGGGGAAAAAAGTATGGCTCTACTCAGGTAGCACCAGTCAGAAGTCTACTTTCATAAATAACTATTTTTTCCTTTTTCAAGGCAAATAAGTACAGAAAATTGTAGATTGTCAATAAAGCAGAAAATGCTGAAGAGAAATATTTTATTGCAGGACCAGACTACAGTACGAACTGTAGCATCAGCTACAACAACAAATGAAATTCGTAGGCAGTCGAGTAGCTATGATGATCCTTGGAAAATAACAGATGAGCAAAGGCAATATTACGTAAATCAGTTTAAAACTATTCAGCCTGATCTGAATGGATATATTCCAGGTAAGCTTTTTAAGCACATATGATACGATGAATAATTGTATAATTATCTAATATTACACCAATTTTACAAAATGTAGTTCAATTTTCAGTAAAGAGATTCCTGGCATCATGTAGTAACTAAAAATGTTATTAAAGCAGTTCTTTCTTTTCTTCTGCACCTTTAAGAAAACTGAGCCAGGGAATGAGATTGTGAGGAAAGAAGTCTAAAAAATTTCCATGCAGCTTTTGGTATTAATTTCTGCTAGATCAGAGGTCCTTCTGTTAATAGAGAAGATTCTTTATTCATAAGTGAGCCTATTAAATATTGTGTAAGTGCTTTTGTGAATTTCTTAGCTTAATCTTTTGTAATGATTTCCTACATTAGCGTTTTTGAACTCATTATGATCCCAGCCCCCTGCCTAGTGTATCTTTAAAACCTCACTAGCTTTTGTGTCATAGACAAAGTTTATACTAAATTTACAATTAATGTTATCATTCTAGTTTGAAAGTCAAACATTACCTGGGTAAGATGGGCAGCCAATATATTTTACAAATAAATAAATTAATTTAATATTTTTAGGTTCTGCAGCTAAAGAATTTTTTACAAAATCAAAGCTTCCTATTCTTGAACTTTCACACATCTGGTAAGTTAAAATATAATTACTTAAACTCAGCATTCTAAGAGCCCAAGTTATTTGGCAATAAAACTGAAATGCCTAGCAACTAACGCTACCGTTTATACTGAAACATTTTGTCTTACAAATAAGTGTAATTTAGAAGCGTAATCATATTTCCATTAAAATCAAGGAGTAAGTTTCCATCTGACATGATCTCATGTTAAATTTTGTTGTAATTACCAAGGAAATAAACATAAGATTTTATACTTGTATCCAAATTACAGGTAGTCTTATTTAGTGACCACAATTTGGATTGGCCATTTGATTGTTAAACGAAGCGATTGCTAAGTGAAACTGCAACTGACCTTATGATCTTACTTCAGCTTTGCTTTGCTTTAGAATAGAATAGAATAATAACTTTATTGCCACTTTGAATGTACACTAATTAGCATACATTAAAATGAAATTTCATTGCATACAGCTCTCAAAGGGTCACCACCTCTGATATACACTACATAAACATGACAAAAATAAATAAGTACAGAATTATGCATATACCCATACAGTCATGGCCGAAATTGTTGGCACTCCAGAAATTTTTCCAGAAAATCAAGTATTTCTCACAGAAAAGTATTGCAGGAACACATGTTTTGCTATACACAGGTTTATTCCCTTTGTGTGTATTGGAACACAACAAAAAAGGGAGGAAAAAAAGCATATTGGACATAATGTCAAACATAACTCAAAAAATGGGCTGGACAAAATTATTGGCACCCTTTCAAAATTGTGAATAAACAAGATTGTTTCAAGCATATGATGCTCCTTTAAACTCACCTGGGGCAAGTAACAGGTGTGGGCAATATAAAAATCACACCTGAAAGATAAAAAGGAGAGAAGTTCACTTAGTCTTTGCATTGTGTGTCTGTGTGTGCCACACTAAGCATGGACAACAGAAAGAGGAGAAGAGAACTGTCTGAGGACTTGAGAACCAAAATTGTGGACAAATATCAAGAATCTCAAGGTTACAAGTCCATCTCCAGAGATCTAGATTTGCCTTTGTTCACAGTGCGCAACATTATCAAGAAGTTTGCAACCCATGGCACTGTAGCTAATCTCCCTGGTCGTGGACAGAAGAGAAAAATTGATGAAAGGTTGCAATGCAGGATAGTCCGGATGGTGGATAAGCAGCCCCAAACAAGTTCCAAAGGAATGCAAGCTGTCCTGCAGGCAGGGAGCATCAGTGTCAGCGCAAACTATCCGTCGACATTTAAATGAAATGAAATGCTATGGCAAGAGACCCAGGAGGACCCCACTGCTGACACAGAGACATAAAAAAGTAAAATTACAGTTTGCCAAAATGTGCTTGAGTAAGCCAAAATCCTGGGAAAACGTCTTGTGGACAGATGAAACCAAGATAGAGCTTTTTGGTAAAGCACATCATTCTATTGTTTACCGAAAACGAAATGAGGCCTACAAAGAAAAGAACACAGTACCTACAGTGAAATATGGTGGAGGTTCAGTAATGTTCTGGGATTGTTTTGCTGCCTCTGGCACCGGGTGCCTTGAATGTGTGCAAGGCATCATGAAATCTGAGGATTACCAAAGGATTTTGGGTCGCACTGTAGAGCCCAGTGTCAGAAAGCTGGGTTTGATTCCGAGATCTTGGGTCTTCCAGCAGGACAATTACCCCAAACATACGTCAAAAAGCACCCAGAAATGGATGGCAAGAAAGCGCTGGAGAGTTCTGAAGTGGCCAGCAATGAGTCCAGATCTGAATCCCATTGAACACCTGTGGAGAGATCTTAAAATTGCTGTTGGGAAAAAGCACCCTTCCAATAAGAGAGACCTAGAGCAGTTTGCAAAGGAAGAGTGGTCCAAAATTCCGGGTGAGAGGTGTAAGAAGCTTATTGACGGTTATAGGAAGCGACTGATTTCAGTTATTTTTTCCAAAGGGTGTGCAACCAAATATTAAGTTAAGGTTGCCAGTAATTTTGTCCAGCCCATTTTTGGAGTTTTGTTTGACATTATGTCCAATTTGCTTTTTTTCCTCCCTTTTTTTGTTGTGTTCCAATACACACAAAGGGAATAAACCTGTGTATAGCAAAACATGTGTTCCTGCAATACTTTTCTGTGAGAAATACTTGATTTTCTGGAAAAATTTCTGGGGTGCCAACAATTTCGGCCATGACTGTATATATTATATGACAGAGAAACAACAGTTTAGTTCAGGTTATGTATACATGTGCATGGCTGAAAAACAAATATGGACCTGTGAAGGTCATAAGTGTGTAACTGGTCCTGAAAAGTTACTTTTTCATCACTATCAAAACTTTGAACAGTCAATATACAATAAACAAGGCAATCATTACACAAGGATTACATTTATTAGCTCCAATCAATAGAACAAATTAATCACGACTTCTGCCTTTTGTTTTCTGTATGAAGTAAATATAGTCTGACATAGTCTGGGCCCAATTATTGTTCAAATAATATTTTTATGCATGCCTTCATCTCACTCTAAATATTTGGGGCTACAATTTCATTAGTATTGTCCAGTAACTGGGACTGATAAGAGTTGTAATCTAGATGGCATCAGTTTGCCTACTATTTTTAAGTGACAAAGATAGTAGCTCAGTTTGATATAATTTCCATATTATCTATCACTGCAAGTGTAAAGAGGCAAGTGTTTTGAATGCTTCATTGGATAAGATGCTCCCTTCACATTCTTTAAGAAATAGTTGTCCAGATTTAACTTTTGCTGTCAAATAGTTAGCTTTTCTTCCACAGCAGAAAATTAGGGTTCTTTTCAAGGTTTCCACAATACTGAATGCCACAACTTTGATATTTTGAGTTAATATTATGTGAATAGATGGGATTCTGATACATTACAAACTCCTTTTGGCAAAGAGGCATGGAAAATGGTTTTTGACAGTTTGCATTTCCTAATAATTCTCCTGCATCACCTCTGTGTGTAGAGTACCTACCTATAAGCACTTTGGAGGAAATTTTCAAGGTTTTATTTCTTAAAAAAATATGGGGGAAATTAGGTTTTTTTTTAAAAAAAATTGGTTATTGCTCTTCATCCAGTAGGAGCATTCCATGAGTTCATGGATTCTTAGGATTCAGTTGATTGTGTTTTAAATGCAATATGCCAGACTACGAAAGGCTAATGTTTACCTAGTAAAAGTATCTGATATTTGCTAGAACTTCTTCAAAGTACTTTTTCTCAGTTTGAAAGACTTTTGAAAAATACAGAAAAGGGGGGGGGGTTTAAAAAAAAAGGACAATAAAGTTAAATAATTTCATTTCAGGGAGCTGTCAGATTTTGATAAAGATGGTGCATTAACATTGGATGAGTTCTGTGCTGCTTTCCATCTAGTGGTTGCTAGGAAAAATGGTTATGACTTGCCGGAAAAACTACCTGAAAGTTTAATGCCCAAGCTGATTGATTTGGAGGACTCAGCAGGTATTATTTTTTGTGTGTGTGCTCTGAATTAGTTGTTAAAGGATGTGTAACACAAACTGTACGGCTTGTGCATTGCCATTGTTTTATTTCATTCTCTTGTGTGTGTGTGTCTGTGTAAAACTGATTTTCTCTTTGAGACAGAAGCTTCTGTCCCTATGTATGTAAAATAAAATAGTTTATCAAAAATGTAAGTTGATCCTACTTGCATTTACTCGACGCCAGACATGTCAAACACAAGGCCCGGGGGCCGGATGCGGCCCGCAAAGTGGTTTCATGTGGCCCGCGAAGCCATCCTGGAAACAGTGAGGGAATGGCCCCCACTGCCTTGGCCCTGGCCCAGAGTCCCTCCTGCCAGAGACCCTCAGATGTTTCCCACTCCTGCCCAGGTCCCCATGGGCACCCTTGATGCAAACGATGTAGAGATGGCCATGCCCACCCAGTAGGCCATATGCACTCTAGCCATGCCCACCCAGTAGGCCACGCCCACCCTGGCCATACCCACCCGGCTCCCTGAGGGCAACCGCAATGCTGATGCGGCCCTCAATGAAATTGAGTTTGACAACCCTGCTTAACGCATTCTATTACAGAAGATAAAATGTCTCTTATTCAACTTTCAATTAATTGTTACTGCTTCCATTACTTTCTAAGATTACCCATTTGTCGATGATTTTAGACAGCTAAAGTTTCTATTTCCAGCTAGTTTGTTATTCTCTATCACGTAAATTATATGTTGAGGGGAAAATGGAGTTTCCATGAGATGTTTCTCTTACTGTGAAAAGTCCTTTAATTTTGGGGGGGTGGGGGGTGGGGTGGGACTATTATTCAGCTCGCTTCAAAATGTTTTTTAGATCCTTGTAATGCCACATGCTTGCTTATTGGACAGAAAAATATATTTCACCTGTAACAGCTCTGTATATGCTATGTTACAATTTAATCAAACAATTTAAAGTATAGAAATAAAGAGGATAGTTTGTATTACTAACAAAGCAACGTATACAATACCCCAAACTAGCAACCTCCTTTTTACAGCCAGGGAATAGCTATTTGTTTTGGTGATATTTTAGAAAAAACACACCTAAGGATTACGCTCTAATGCCATGAATAAGCTAATCTAGCAATCTTTTTTTCTGTATAACATAATACGTGGTCAAGGACTATCCTTTAAGGAGTGAGAACTTCTGGAAGAGGTTTCCATAAAAGTCTATTAATAAAGCAGAACTTTTGCACTTTCCCTATCTTTGCAAAAATTCTTGCAGTCTCATAGAATTTTCTAGACCCTGGCCAGTAAAGTCAACCCTATGATTGTTCTCATGCTAGGTAGCTATCAAATATATGAAACTAGAAAGCTGATTTTTTTTTTGCTGTTCAAAGAAAATATTATTTTTTCTTAACATTTGGAACGTATAAATTTATAAGGAAAACTTTTGAAAAAGGAAAATATTAGCTAATTTTGCCTTAGGGTTCTGAAATTTCTGCTCTGCTTACATAAAATAGTTTGAATTCAAAACATGAAAGAACTCTTCTTGTGCAATATAGCCTTTCTGGTTACTTCCCTCTTATATCAGAGTATCCAATATTTTCAGGCTAGTGGAGATATATCCAATTTTGATGTAGTTAAACATAAAGTACAATTTTTACAGGATGGCAAACTGGTAAGGCTGAAATAAAAAATAGCCTGCCCAAGAATTTAAGTACAGAGCTGACAAAACAAAATTGCTACTTTACGGCAGGTAAATTGGTCATGCTAAGAAATATGCAGCAGCGGCAAAGCCTATCCAATACATGTATCAAAACAAGTGAGGGGAATTAGCAGGAGAAATGTAAAAGTAATTAATATATCATATACAATATAGAGAATAATAAAAACATTCTTTCTAGCCCAAATATACTTGCTACTAGTTTATATTGCCTCTTTTCCCAGACTATATACTATAGTTCAAAATAAAACAATGGGCTACTTAACTACTATTTTATTAGAGTCATTAATGAGAATAGAATCTATGTGGTCAGTGATATTTTGGTTTGCTGTAAAACTGAAAGACTTTTTTTAATATAGTGGGGCAGAGAGCAGTACAACTCACTGTGAGTTGTGGGGGGGGGCAGGAAGGGAGGCTCAGCCATCTCAGTGTATACTTGGTTGTACTTTGACAATAAAGGTTCATTCATTCATTCAAATGACAGAACTGCCCACAAATGCTGTGATTTCCCAAATTTTCCATTGGAAACCCGTTCTAGAATATTTATAATGGAGCTAAATAAAGTAAATATAGCACAATTATTTGCATAATGGGTATCTCTGAAATAAGTTGATAAATGTTCATAAATAACAGATGTTATAAGCATACTTGCATACGTTAATTATGAAATTGCAATGTGAAACAAACTGTTAGCGCTCAGTTTTAAAGACATTACTACAGTGTTGTGTTTGGCTTTTTTAGTGGTTCCTGTTTCAGAAGTGGGAGATCAATCTGCTGAGGTAGGTTTTGCAAGTTCCCCAGCAGAAGCACCGCCAAGCAAATCACCATCAATGCCATCACTTAATCAAACGTGGCCTGAACTGAATCAGAGCAGCGAGGTTAGCAAAACATACTTTATTTTCTAGAAGTTCTTACTTTAAGAATGAATATATAACACAATATAGATTGGATTGTGTTCTAAATTTGGGGTTATGTTTTGTGTTCCTGTATATAGCCTTGATCCTTGTCATAACTGGAGATTATATTGGGATTGTACACAATAGCTCACTTTTTTATTTGTCTTTAAAACAAAAGTTATGCTGTCTGTCAGTGATTTCTGTTCTAAATCCTACATAGATCCTTTGCTAACTTCTTGAGGGTGATTTCAACTCTCTAACGTGGAAAAATTTAGCGAGGTTTCTTTTGGAGTGATTCAGTTTGTATTTTGCTGTTACACCACAGTAAAAGATAAAGTCCTTCTTGAAGTGACTTGGACTCTTAGCGATGGTTTATGTTTGCTTGGCAAAAGTATGGATGTGATTTGCCATTACCTTTTTTTTTGGTCTTCCCTTTCTTTGATTTCCCAGTCTAATCTAAAATCTTGGAAAATTTCTGGTAGTTTCCCATCCAAATGCTGTTTAACTTTCTGGGATTATTTCAAGTTGACTAGCTTCTACTACCCCTTCTTACGTAGACCAGAAAGCACCCTCGGGTCTTTTTGCCTATATCTAGTACAATCAGGATTCCAGTTAAATCAGTCTGTCCATTGACTGGGAATTAGATTTCAATATACCGTATATACTTGAGTATAAGCCGAATTTTTCAGCCCACTTTTTGGGCTGAAAAATTCCACTTCGGCTTATACTCCAGTCAACAAAAAAAACTTACCGAGGACTTGTGCGCGGCCGAGGCTTTGGTGCTTCCGGGATCGCCCGCACCTCTCCCAAGCCACCGCCGTCCGAGACCTGCCGAAGTTTGGGGAGGTTTGGGGAGGTGCGCGCGCACCTCCCCAAACTCCGCGCCTTGCCTGCCTGCTTCTTTCCGCAGCGGAAAGAAGCAGGCAGGCAGGGCGCGGAGGAACGGAGACTTGCCGACCTTTGGGGAGGTTTGGGCGCCTCCCCAAACCTCCCCAAACCTCGGCAGGTCTCCGTTCCTCCTGCCGACCTTTGGGGAGGTTTGGGCGCCTCCCCAAACCTCCCCAAACCTCGGCAGGTCTCCGTTCCTCCTGCCGACCTTTGGGGAGGTTTGGGCGCCTCCCCAAACCTCCCCAAACCTCGGCAGGTCTCCGTTCCTCCTGCCGACCTTTGGGGAGGTTTGGGCGCCTCCCCAAACCTCGGCAGGTCTCCGTTCCTCCGCGCAGACCTGCCGACGTTTGGGAAGGTTTGGGCGCCTCCCCAAACCTCCCCAGGTCTCCGTTCCTGTTTGGGGAGGTTTGGGCGCCTCCCCAAACCTCCCCAAACCTCGGCAGGTCTCCGTTCCTGTTTGGGGAGGTTTGGGCGCCTCCCCAAACCTCCCCAAACCTCGGCAGGTCTCCGTTCCTCCGCGCAGACCTGCCGACCTTTGGGGAGGTTTGGGCGCCTCCCCAAACGTCCCCAAACCTCGGCAGGTCTCCGTTCCTGTTTGGGGAGGTTTGGGCGCGTCCCCAAACCTCCCCAAACCTCGGCAGGTCTCCGTTCCTCCGCGCAGACCTGCCGACCTTTGGGGAGGTTTGGGCGCCTCCCCAAACGTCCCCAAACCTCGGCAGGTCTCCGTTCCTGTTTGGGGAGGTTTGGGCGCCTCCCCAAACCTCCCCAAACCTCGGCAGGTCTCCGTTCCTGTTTGGGGAGGTTTGGGCGCCTCCCCAAACCTCCCCAAACCTCGGCAGGTCTCCGTTCCTCCGCGCAGACCTGCCGTCCTTTGGGGAGGTTTGGGCGCCTCCCCAAACCTCCCCAAACCTCGGCAGGTCTCCGTTCTTCCTGCCGACCTTTGGGGAGGTTTGGGCGCCTCCCCAAACCTCCCCAAACCTCGGCAGGTCTGCGCGGAGGAACGGAGACCTGCCGAGGTTTGGGGAGGTTTGGGGAGGCGCCCAAACCTCCCCAAACAGGAACGGAGACCTGCCGAGGTTTGGGGAGGTTTGGGGAGGCGCCCAAACCTCCCCAAAGGTCGGCAGGTCTGCGCGGAGGAACGGAGACCTGCCGAGGTTTGGGGAGGCGCCCAAACCTCCCCAAAGGTCGGCAGGAGGAACGGAGACCTGCCGAGGTTTGGGGAGGTTTGGGGAGGCGCCCAAACCTCCCCAAAGGTCGGCAGGAGGAACGGAGACCTGCCGAGGTTTGGGGAGGCGCCCAAACCTCCCCAAAGGTCGGCAGGAGGAACGGAGACCTGCCGAGGTTTGGGGAGGTTTGGGGAGGCGCCCAAACCTCCCCAAAGGTCGGCAGGTCTGTGCGGAGGAACGGAGACCTGCCGAGGTTTGGGGAGGCGCCCAAACCTCCCCAAAGGTCGGCAGGAGGAACGGAGACCTGCCGAGGTTTGGGGAGGTTTGGGGAGGCGCCCAAACCTCCCCAAAGGTCGGCAGGAGGAACGGAGACCTGCCGAGGTTTGGGGAGGCGCCCAAACCTCCCCAAAGGTCGGCAGGAGGAACGGAGACCTGCCGAGGTTTGGGGAGGTTTGGGGAGGCGCCCAAACCTCCCCAAAGGTCGGCAGGAGGAACGGAGACCTGCCGAGGTTTGGGGAGGTTTGGGGAGGCGCCCAAACCTCCCCAAAGGTCGGCAGGTCTGCGCGGAGGAACGGAGACCTGCAGAGGTTTGGGGAGGTTTGGGGAGGCGCCCAAACCTCCCCAAAGGTCGGCAGGAGGAACGGAGACCTGCCGAGGTTTGGGGAGGTTTGGGGAGGCGCCCAAACCTCCCCAAAGGTCGGCAGGAGGAACGGAGACCTGCCGAGGTTTGATGAGGCGCCCAAACCTCCCCAAAGGTCGGCAGGAGGAACGGAGACCTGCCGAGGTTTGGGGAGGTTTGGGGAGGCGCCCAAACCTCCCCAAAGGTCGGCAGGAGGAACGGAGACCTGCCGAGGTTTGGGGAGGTTTGGGGAGGCGCCCAAACCTCCCCAAAGGTCGGCAGGAGGAACGGAGACCTGCGGAGGTTTGGGGAGGCGCCCAAACCTCCCCAAAGGTCGGCAGGTCTGCGCGGAGGAACGGAGACCTGCCGAGGTTTGGGGAGGTTTGGGGAGGCGCCCAAACCTCCCCAAAGGTCGGCAGGAGGAACGGAGACCTGCCGAGGTTTGGGGAGGTTTGGGGAGGCGCCCAAACCTCCCCAAAGGTCGGCAGGAGGAACGGAGACCTGCCGAGGTTTGGGGAGGCGCCCAAACCTCCCCAAAGGTCGGCAGGTCTGCGCGGAGGAACGGAGACCTGCCGAGGTTTGGGGAGGTTTGGGGAGGCGCCCAAACCTCCCCAAAGGTCGGCAGGAGGAACGGAGACCTGCCGAGGTTTGGGGAGGTTTGGGGAGGCGCCCAAACCTCCCCAAAGGTCGGCAGGAGGAACGGAGACCTGCCGAGGTTTGGGGAGGTTTGGGGAGGCGCCCAAACCTCCCCAAAGGTCGGCAGGTCTGCGCGGAGGAACGGAGACCTGCAGAGGTTTGGGGAGGCGCCCAAACCTCCCCAAAGGTCGGCAGGAGGAACGGAGACCTGCCGAGGTTTGGGGAGGTTTGGGGAGGTGCCCAAACCTCCCCAAAGGTCGGCAGGAGGAACGGAGACCTGCCGAGGTTTGGGGAGGCGCCCAAACCTCCCCAAAGGTCGGCAGGAGGAACGGAGACCTGCCGAGGTTTGGGGAGGTTTGGGGAGGCGCCCAAACCTCCCCAAAGGTCGGCAGGAGGAACGGAGACCTGCCGACGAGCCGCGGCCACACAGGGTATTCCTGTGTATTCAGGCTTGCAAAATGGCGGATCGAGCCTCTGCTGGCGGCAGAGGCTTGCAGAACGGCGGATCGGCTTATACTCGAGTCAATAACTTTTTCCAGTTTTTGGGGGTGAAATTGGGGGTCTCGGCTTATACTCGAGTCGGCTTATACTCAAGTATATACGGTATCTGAAAAATGTATTTTTTTAAAAAATATGGTTTTTATAGTTTTTTATTATAGTTATTATAGTTTTATGGTAATTTTGTTAAAGATTAATAAAACTAATATAAACTTAAAAAAATAGAAGGTTCAGAAAAAATAGAAAAGGAAAAACAATATAGTAAGGAAAAAGGAAAATAGACATATAAAGGACTTAACTCTTCGTCACAAGCATAAACAATCCCTTCTCTTAAAATACAAAAGATCTCTTCTTTCCATGTCTCACCTCTTATCTATAAACAAAGCTTTAGAATCTCATAATTCAGTCTGATCAGCAAAAATCTATTAAGAGTACCAGAGTTAACAGTATATCTATTTTAACCTTGATCAAATAAACCAACTTTATATTCCTTCATTTTACTTTTTACAGTCCTGATCTTTAATCCCTTCAAATAATGTGCTAGAATTTTGTTTCTTTTGATTCCTCTGTCTCTTCTTCTAATGTTCCTTAAAGCTTTAATAAGCCTCTTTCATAGGAAGATTATCCAGGTCACTCTCTTGGTTTGTTATTTGTATCTTCCTTTTAATTATTAAGACATCCACTGAATCCGTTGTATCATCCTTTTCCATATCATTCTTGTAATTTATCTTTTTAAGTTCACTTTTAGATAAGTCTCAGTCTTGTCAGGTAAAAGTTCTTCCTCTTCCCTAACATCTTTTAAATAGAGGAAGAACCCTTTGAAATTAATTTTTGGGTCCACTTGTTCAAAAATAGCCTTTAGTGTATCCAGACTTAAAATATTTTGCTTCATTCTGTATTGGTAAATGAAATATTCTTTCCTTTTAATTGTAATCTTTTAGTTCCCTCTAGTGTCCAGTCTTTAAAATCCCATCTATCATGTTTTTTAAAGAATTCCAAACAAAAACATTTTATCACGGGAAGGATTCTTATAATTAATTTCAAAATTGTGTTTCAAATCTATCTATAACTTTCCAAAATCAAAATTCTAATCATCCTTTTGCTGTTTATTCAAAGAAAATTCTTAAAAAGTCTATTTAAAATTTCTTTTGCTAAGGATTGAAGGAAACTTACCTGTTGCAGTAAATTAACCTGTCAATCAGTAGCTGAATTAATAAGCAATTTTCGAAAGTGATTGGAAAAGATGTATGCAAATTCAATGTCTTTCAATGGTGCCAAACACAGTTTGAGCAAGCTGGCTATCCCTTGATCTCCGAGAGCTTCTAAATCCATTGCAGTCTCTTCATGGGGAACAATTGTCTAGAGAACTTGTCCATTTCTTGTCCAGAGAAAAATTATGAAGATCTGGTGTACTTAACCAGCTCTTTATTTGATCACAATCAGCTCCTGCTTTCAGTGGAGCTTTAGTGGAGCTTTCTTCAGCTTATCATTTGGAAGCTGGAAGATTTACGTCTTCAGTGAAATTTCTGAGTTTCATTCAATTCTGAATTTCCTGAATCTCTTCTGGAAGCTGAAAGTATCTGAGTGAAATTGGTAAGGCATAAATTATTTATAACATTAAATAGCTTGGGCAGTGCTTGTATTGCAAAATATATTAGTGTGGTGCTAAATATTTGTCTCTTCAAAAATTATTTGCCACTCTCAGTTCAAATAAATATTTGTATATGTCTTTCCATAGGCCAGTTATATTAGAATTCAGAATTACAAGGATCTCCTAGTCCAGGGGTAGGCAACCTTGGCTCTTTTATGACTCGTGGTCTTCAACTCCCAAAATTCCTGACCAGCCATGCTGGCTCAGGAATTCTGGGAGTTGAAGTCCGCAAGTTATAAAAGAGCCAAGGTTGCCTATCCCTGTCCTAGTCCAAGCAGTGGTTAGTGTTATAGGTTTCTGCAGTATCTCAAGCTAAATAGTTTTAATGACAAGTAGCAGTTACCACTATGAAAATTTACCTTATATTTAACCACTTTTGGATCTCTGCTATTGCCATTACAGGTTATAGTTTGAACCTGTGGAGTAGCAATGGATAGGTGGTATCTATGAACAGGTCTACCCACCAGCTCTCTATCCCACCTGAATGTTTTATTTTTATTTTTATTTTTTTGATTAATTTAATAATAGGTATGGTAATTCTGAGGGTCTACAAATGGGAAGCTGATAACAATTTTACCAATTCTCTAAAAAGTCGTTTTTTGAGTTTGTCCTCTGTATTAGCTCAAAATTCCAACTGCATCCACTGGTCTTGAAAAGGTTGCCTTCCTCCATTTTGGGGCAACAGACAATGGGAAATAAAGGCCCGAACCCTAAAGAGGAAAAAAAAACAAACAAACCTTCATTACAACCATTGGCTAATTAGATGGCTCAGCAGTCTAAGCAAATACAGATAGTCAGTGACTATTTGAAACTATGATAGCATTGAACGAAGAGTTGATTGCTGCCCAAAGTTACTACCACTGCAGTGCCTTCACAGTCATGTGAACGAAATTCAGACTTTGGGCAATCTATCCACCCTTACAACTGACCAGAGGGATGCTGCAGCCTGTCTTTTTCTCCATCCCACCCCGCTGGGTCCCTTGCTGTCTGATATTGCTAATTTCTGTCAGGATGAATCTGGTACTTGGGTTGCTTCTGGAGGGAAACAGAGGATATATTGAAAGTTAAAGGGGGATCTGGCTAACTTATTGGATGGTATACCATTTGAAAACAAAAGAAAACACGTTATTGCAGCAGTATGTAGAGAGAATGTGCTGTTTCTTGACACAGGCAGCTAGATTCCTATAACCCCAAAACATTAGGTAGCAGTCTCCAGTTAGACCTTTTGTCACAATTCTTCTGGCCTTCAGCAGCAGAGATGGAACCAGAGTTCTTGTTAGGTTGGAAACATTGGTGGCAGAAAATGGGGTGGGGATCCCAATAAAAGAGGCCAGTCCTAATTCCTGGTACATCCAGAATTATTCAAAAGAGCAAGCTGGAGCAAAATCTCCAAAACATGAGTGTTTTGTTTCACATATGAAATATTTGGGATGACTTGTTTTGAGCTCATAATGTTCTGTTCTGACTCTAAAAACCATAAATCTACTATTTGTTGGTTTATGTTGATCTCCTAAAAACTTCATCACTAGCTCAACAAATTACTTCTTCCAGTCTCTTGGTCTCAAGAAATGTGTTATTTATTTATCAGTTAAATCTGCGTCCTGCTTTTTATGTGTGTAAACTTTCTAGATGGCTTACAATAATTAATGTGAAATATAGAAAAATAATGGTAAAATTAATACAATTAAACTCAAATCAAATATTAAAGTCAATATAATTAGATTGTTACAATAATGAACGGTCAAAAATCTTGCTAGAAACCTTCCCCACATTAATTCACTCTTAATGGATGAGATATATCAACAACTTTAAAAATGATCTTGCAGAGTTGGAGCCCATTAATACAATACATATCAGAAATTAGTAGGCTTCAAATGTGAAGAGGCTCAGTAAAATAAGGCAGTACTGCCTATAGTCAAATTCCATAAGGTCCTTTGCATATTAAATTGATAACACAAGTGGGGCAATAAAAACAGGCTGGCATCATCATGGAAGCCTGAAGTACAGTGGAAATTGAGAGAATTACAGCGACTGCAGTTGAGACCTTTGATGTATATATCAAATTTCATTTCAGTGTTTTCTGCTTGTCAGTAGAAAGTTGTTTGCTGCTTGCGAAGTTCCTTGTTTTCTCCTGGAAAAGTTGGGGGAGGTGCTGAACTGCTTTCTACTCACCATAAAAATCTTAGATTATACAAAAGATAATATATGTAAACAGACAAACAATATTGGATAATATCAAAATATATGATTCACGCAAGGACATTTTACAGTTCCCGCAGAATTCCTTGAATTGCTGATTCTGTGCAAATTGCAGATTGCTTTTCAAACACGCCAAATTAAGTTTAGGAAGTTGCTACTGAAGAAACACAAAAGTTTTATTTGCTAGTCTTGCTCATGGTTCTTTGAATTCTGTCCATTATATCTAATACCGTATAATTTTTTTTAAAAAAACCCCACTATATGGTACATTAGATTTCTACAGTATTATCTCTGGATTTTTTAAAAATTTCTGAAATTCTTCAAAATATTCATATAAGATATATTAGATTTTAAAGTTCTTACTAATGACAGAACAAGATGTACCAATATTATTCACATTAACTTTACTTTGTACACTCTCCCAGCTAGATTTAATTTATTTATCCAAGAGCAACTGTTTCTCTAACTAGGTCCAGCCCTTATGATCAGCTGAGTTCTCTCCCAGCTATGCAGCTCCTGATTTTCTAGGAAAACATACTCAGTCCATTTGTTTAAATGTTTGATATGTCTAATAATTAACTCACCATTCCACTAACAGAGATATTAACATTTCATTCCATGAAGTAATCTTGAACATTGAATCTTAGACCAAATCCTTCATTGCTCGGAAACCTGATTATTTCTGTTTTGCCTGTGTCTTAGTTTATGCATGGGGAAAAAAAGAATTGGCAGTTATATATTTCAACAGGACATGTCTTGGATCTTACTGAAATGATTGCCAAAGCAGTTTTCCTTTCACATTGAATAGTTTGAATTTGCATTATTTCAATTGTCAAATATATATTTAATTTATGTATAAAATGTACTTTATTAGAAATGCTTTCAGGTATAGAATAGCAGTGGCAATTTGCATGTGATTCTTTCATTTTTTTTCTAATATAAAGATAAATTTTATTTCTGATCTTATGTGAAGAAAATTTATATTAATTTTCATTTAAATGAAATAAAACAAAAGATTCTAGAAAAACAAGGACTCTTACATATTGGTAGCAATAGCAGCAGTGACTTAAAAGCCTCTGTTTTGTATAGTTTGATTTTGTTAAAAACTTCTCAATCAGTATGCTTGCTTTCACTTTCAAATTGGTTTGTTTAATCTGTACAATATTTCACGTTGATTTAAAAGATTCTGCAAGACAAAATCTGAAAACTGTTGAAATGTATATTTTGGCTCCCCCCCCACCCCCCCAAGAAAAACAACTGCCATTCCAACCTCTGAACTATGCTAAATCTTCTCCGGGGATGACTCTATTCTCATTTTGTCTCTCCTCTGTCTGTTTAGCAGTGGGAGACATTTAGTGAACGCTCTTCCAGCTCACAAACTCTGACCCAATTTGATTCTAACATTGCACCAGCTGATCCTGTAAGTCAAATCACTTAGCTTGCTTCTTTGAAATTAATTTTATTAACTCCAAATTTTCATTAATTGTTTTGGTTTTGCATGTTTAATGTGTGATTCTAAAGTGGGGAATGGTGAACGATTTAATAATTCGATCTGCTTTAAAATTCATTAAATTGTCTATCACTACGACTAAAATAGGGTATTTTAAAAGTACAAAAATAAAATGAGGTCTGTTCTAATATCTGCTCCAATATTTTGAGATTCTTATTTAACTCTGATTTTTTTAAAAAGATGGTAAAACATATTAACTGAGTTTTTATTGATAAATGTGTTGGAAATAAAATGAGTAAAAATTGTGACTTGACAAAACTGTGAACATAGACATCCAGGACCATCTGGTTTTTCTGGATGCAGTTCTCTTTCTGTTACACCCAAAAGCTTCTTACATGCATACGCCCTTTGTAGACCTGTTTCATAATTACACAATTTAAATCTTTACTTTACCCACATTCACCTTGGAAATACATGGATGCCATAGGCACTATCAGGCATACATGCTTCATCATATGATCTTGCACACAAGACAGCTAAACTAAATAAAATAACTTATCTCCAAAGAACCAATATTTCCCCTCATATTATTTCTCAGAATTTACTGTTGCCAAATGTATATGGGGAGGAACCACAAAAAATGCTCCATTGATGACCAGAGTGTATGTTGCAGATTATAGAGGAGTCATCAGTTCAGTAATGGCTTAGCTATAAGCTTATAAATATTTATACATGTTTATCAGCACCTTGAATTGGACTCAGACAGCAACCAATCAGGAAAGAGGTTGCTTTATTAGTAGGATAATGGGAATCTAGGAGGCACCACTCACAAATTGTGCTGCAATTGTGCTACTACACTCAGCCACTTGCAGTATCTTAATCATCCTCAAGAGTAGCCCAGCCTGATGTTATTAGTTCGTGAATCACCAGATCCAGAGGTGATAAAGGGCCTCTTTGCAATTTGTGTAAATGTCAGTACAGTATCAATAGTGATCCAAAGCTACCCCGGATTGTCAACTTGTTTTAAAGAAGAGCGTAGCTCCATCAGAAGTGCTGCTTGTCCAAAGTCTGATGTTAAGCATCCAGAATCAGTATTCCATTTTGTCTGAGTTCAGTTTCAGCTTTATTTCCCTCAGAAACACTTGAAGCACTTCTTAAGGACTTAAATTTTCACTCACGCCTTCTTTATTTGAATGTTGGATGAATGATTTTTGCTTCTATTCTTTTTTTCTTTGCATCACCTTTTTATTCTGTATTTTTATTTTGTGCTTTATCCAATGTAACCCACTTTGAGATCATTTTGTAAGGGAAGTGAAAATATGTTATCCACTAGTCTATGCCTAGAAATGACTAAATTGGAATAGAAGTCCACGTTGTCATTAAAAGAGATCAAGAACAAGTTACTTGTCAGTCATTTCTTCAAACCAGGATAAGTAGTGGGAAGAAAAAGAATTAAAATATCAGTAATAAAAGGTTTTCATATAACCCCTGTGTTTGCAAGTTTGTTGATTACTGTGTTCTTCATTGGAAGCAAACTAGCTTGTTCTTGACCTTCGTATTCAGAACTTTGCATCTCATTCATATAAAAAAGGTATACATAAAAAGGGGAAAGTAAAAATCTAATAATAATAATAAACTGCAAAGAAGCTGAAGAAACAGTGGACCACCTATTATCAGAGATCATGTTATAGATTGACTACAAATAGAATGGATAACAAAGTGGCAACAATGGTACATTGGAAGTTCTGCAGGCAGTACAGAGCCTTGGTGGATCAGTGGGCTAATGCCTCCTTAAGTAACACCAGTTGCCTGCAATTATTGCAGGTTCGCATCCCACCAGGCTCAAGGTTGACTCAGCCTTCCATCCTTCCGAGGTAGGTAAAATGAGGACCCAGATTGTTGAGGGCAATTAAGCTGACTTTGTAATAATGCCACTTGGGTGTGTGAAAGCCCTAATAAGCAGGCATATACATAGAATGAAGGCTACTGCTAAGCTTGTAAGCCGCCCTGAGTCTTTGGAGAAGGGCGGGATATAAATGGAATTAAAATAAAAAAATATCTGCAAGCAAGAACTGAAGGGACCACAAAATAAAGAAAAAAGCTAAAGCGCTCATGAATTTTAAATTCAAACAGACAAGCACATGCCACATAAAACCTCAGACCTAAACATTGTTAAAAAGAAAGACAACGAAGTCTGGAGAGTGGATGTTGCAATACCTGGAGACAATAAAATTGAAGAGAGAGAATGGAAGAAAAATCACAAAACACAAATCATCTATTCTGCAAACAGAAGTAGGACAAGTAAGGCAAAAGAAAGCAAACAGTATCAATAATAGTAGGTGCCCTGGGTGTAATCCCAAAAGATGTGGAGCACCACTTGAATACATCAGTATTGACAAAATCACTGTCAATTAATTACACAAGGCAGTTTTACTCAGAACAGCTTACACTGCAACCATAGCTTTAACACCATCAAACAACAAGATCTGCCTATCCCATGTTCTTGGGAAGAACTTGACAATTGGATAAAATGCTACATCCAATCTAAACATTTGGCTGACTGCAACCAACCATAATTTGTGCTTCCTGCTCAAGGCCTGTCCTCAACAATCTAAGAATCAGTCCCCTAAAGCAGAGATTCTCAAAAGTGTGGGCTGGAGGTCCCCGAGAACCTTTGAGGAGGTTCACAAAGTGAAATAAATGAACATTTTAAAATGTCTCCATTTTCATTTCTAGTACAGTAAATAATAATAGATACAAGGCACATAAGCCAAAGCTCTTTGTGTTTCTCAATCATTTTTAAGAAAGCAAAGGGGTTCTGAACCAAAAATAGAGACCAAAATATTTGAAACCACTGACTTACAATCTCTTTAGCCCTTTATTTTATGTAATAGTGTTGCTTAGCAACAAACCTTTTCTGGAACATGGAAATATTTATTCTATGAGTAGTCCTCCAATGTACCATATTGAATGTAACTATGCTACTTCAGATCACAGGTAGCAAATGTTTGCTTCCGTTACTTTAATTCTTTGAACTTTTGTCTAACACACGGAGCCGCATGTGGCTTTCAGCCTTCTACTGTGGCTCCCAGTCCTCCACCATTTGCAGAGAGAGAGAGAGACAGAGACAGAGCGAGGCACTTGGGCTTCCCTTCTCTCTCCCCCCCCTCTCTTTTTACTTACTTAGTGGGGGCAGGAGAGAGCCAGTCCAATAAGAATGTGTGTCAGCTTGTTGGAGAAGAGTGTAAGGCCAGCTAGCCAGGTGAGCAGAAGATCGGAGAGAGGAAAGAGAGGGGAGAAGAAAGGGAGAGAGGAAAGAAAAAGAGAAAAAGAGGGAGAGGAAAGAGGGAGAGGTAAAAGAGAGGCAGAGGGAAAGAGAGAGAGAAAATATGAATATGTATTGTCCTTACTGGACTTTTAATAAAGAATGTTTAATGAAATACTTACTTAGTGGGGGAAGAGGACTGGCAGACCAAGGGCTGGAGAGAGCCAGCCCAATAAGAATGTGTGTCAGCTTGTCGGAGAACAGCGTGAGGCCAGCTGGCCAGGTGAGCAGAAGATCGGAGAGAGGGAGAGGAGAGAGAGAGAAAGAGGGAGAGGGAGAGGAAAGGGGGGAGGAAAGAAAGGAAAAGAGAGGGAGGGAGAGGGAAAGGAAAGAAGGAGAGAGAGAGAGGGAGAGGAAAGAAAGAGGGAGAGGAAAAAGAGAGAGAGAAAAAATATGAATATATGTTGTCCTTACTGGACTTTTAATAAAGAATGTTTAATGAAATATTTTGATTTTTTTTAATTAAGAGATGAGGGGACAATTATGCTGTATTTAAAGATGGTAGATAAGCTACTAAAATTGTTTTCACCTGCTGGGAAGAAGGAGAAAGGGTTTTATTTCCCTCTTTCTCTGGCATAAAAATTTGTTTCCTTTGTAGCAGTTCATTGATTTCGTAAATGCAACACGCTATAGTTTTTTTATACATAGCATAAAGGTAAAAAAGGATATATGCAGTGTTATCTTCATTTTAGAGGTCAAAAGGGTTTTGTGGCTCCCAGTGTTTTCTGTGAGAAACGGGTCCAAGTGGCTCTTTGAGTGTTTTAAGGTTGCCGACCCCTGGTCTAACATGTTTTTTTCTGTAGCTAGCCCTTCAAAATCAATAAGAGCAAGCAACAGCAAAAAGAGAAAAGTGAAATGGGTATGGATATGGGTAGTAAGACCGAGTCCAGTTTGTCCATTTAATTTCTTATTTTTAACACAACATAGTTTAATATTTCAGATTTTAACATAAAATGGTATATAGCAACCAATCTATTCAGGATAGAATAATTGGTTTAAATAGTTCCCTTTCAAATCCCTTTCTGTTTTAGGATACTGCTATTGTTCACCCTGTTCCTATTCGAATGACACCAAGCAAAATTCATATGCAAGAAATGGAACTTAAAAGAACTGGAAATGGTAAGAGATGCTTGTCACTTTTTTAAGAGCCAAAAATCACTTCCCACAGTAATTAGCTATTTGTTAAAAGCCACAAAATTAAAAGCTCCAAGGAAAGATTGTAATCATCTTGTTACTCATTATATATTTCAAAATATGCCTATTTTTGATCTTGGTGTACTTATGAGTGTTTTTGGATAATTTTGACTCTTCCATTAATGTTTTATATGAATATCACATATTGCATTGGAGTAATGTAATGGGATTCAAAAACACAGGAAACTCTTTCACTTTAAAAATTAACTGAACCAAGAGTCTTGGAAAAACTCTTTCAAGGACAAACTGAGCCTTAGTTTTAACTCATATTTTTCTTACTAGATTGCTTTTTTCTATAGACTAAAATATTGCATATTATTATACAGAATTATTGCACAGAAATGCTTAAAATGTTCATAAATTCCTAATATTTCTCTCTCTCTCTCTCTCTCTCTCTCACACACACACACACACACACACACAAACGCACATGCACACACACACAGAGATGTATCATTCCAGTTAGAATTCCTTCTTGTTTTCATATTTACTTATGATTTTATATTTAGTTAGTTTTAATTCCAACGCTACTGCTGTTTTCTCTTTCAAAAATGAATGGGTATTCAGCCTTTGTTACATGCAGGCCATATCTGACTCCTTGACTCTCCCTGTCTGGGCAGTGACCATAGGGTGGGTGGCAGTAGCAACTTGGCAAAATTTATTTATTTATTTATTTATGGGATTTGTATGCCGCCCTATCTCCCAAGGGACTCAGGGCGGCTAACCGATAAAAACACAAAATACAAACATTAAAACATTAATTGCCTACTTGTATACAAAGGTATAAACTAACAAAATGTTCCTGATTCACTATGAAACGTTTTGAACTCTGTGAAATCACCAATATAAAAAGAAAAATGCCAGGCGGTCTGCTAGTTGGTGTGTGCGCGAGAGAGAAAGAGACAGACAGACTGTACCAGTGTATCTGTATCACACGATGATGATTAAGGCTTGTGACAGACTATACAGCAGACATGTCAAACACAAGGCCCGGGGGCCAGATCTGGCCCGCGAAGTGGTTTCATGTGGCCCACGAAGCCATCCTGGAAACAGTGAGGGAACGGCCCCCACTGCCTTGGCCCTGGCCCAGAGACCCTCCTTCTACCAGAGACCCTCAAATCTGTCCCACTCCTGCCCAGGCCCCCATAGGCACCCTTGATGCGTATGATGTAGAGCTGGCCACGCCCACCCAGTAGGCCATACGCACTCTAGCCACGCCCACCCAGTAGGCCATGCCCACCCAGGCCATACCCACCCAGCCCCCTAAGGGCAACCGCAATGCTGATGCGGCCCTCAATGAAATTGAGTTTGACACCCCTGCTATACAGTGACAGACTGCAGTGGCAACATAATTGATTATCCTCAGTTACTCTTCTGTGAAGAATCGAGCTCACCTCCGACATAGTATAGATCTTAAATACTGGAAGGGTGACAAAACAGTTCAGGTTTGGTACTTATGGGAAGTTGAGTTCACTTTGCAATACACTTTTGTAAAATAATTTTATTTATGTTTGAAAATATATTTTTATATTTTAAAGAAGCACATAAGGTCCCTGATTTTCTGTAATGACAGTTAGAAAAACAGTGCAGCTCAAATTGTATAGCAAATTACTGAGCAAATGCAAAATCAATCATTGGGAGAATATTTACCAGGAGTAATCAAAGTTGTATAAAAGCATGTACAATTTCTCCAGATCTCTTAGTGACGCAAATAAAGGACAATGAAGAAACAAACTGCAAAAGTTAGGTTAGACATTTTAAGACATGATCTCTTTTTGGGTTGCCTTTGAATAAAAATTCAGGATCAAAATTGCAGCATTCGGAGTTCTAAATTTCCCATGCAGTGTCTGTCTGACTTCATATACCAAAACTAGTTTAACATACCATTTTTTTTTCTGTTTTCTTGTTTCAAAAACAAGCAGAGAAGCTCACCATTATTGTTTAGTGGCTTTCATCAAACTGCACAATTTTAGTTTCAATAGTCGAAGTAATTACCTAAAACTGTACTGAATGTTTTTAAATTTCTTTCCAGATGACACAAATCCTACAAGTCCCCTGCTAGTGAAGTCCCCAGATCTTGCAGAAGAAAGTAAAATAAGTTCATCAGTAAAATTCACAGGAGGAAATACAGCTGGTAAGTATTGGTATTTATTTTTCAATAATGTATTGAAAAACACGTATTCCAGTCAGCTAAAAAAAAAAGTATAAGTCCTTTTCAGCAGCTGTTTATAAATGTGGTGTTCTTGAATTGTCTGAGATGTTTGTACATTAATTGCTATAACAAAAAAAATAATTGGTTTGTAGTTTTTATATAGTCATAATGTTTTCTCCTAGTACATACATATGATTTAGTTCAGTAAATATCCAAGCCCAAATATGGCAGGTGAAGAACTTTCCAATTTTATGATTCACACAATCCTTTCTAATAGAAATTCATTCATGTAACCTTCCATGTGGTAGACTATGGATTTCTTAAGCCTAGCAGTTTTATGTGACAGTCTGCTCACTTAAAATTATTTACTGTGACTTCTTTTATGCCATAGGTTTCCATTGTGGGCCATCTATCTATATACCCATAAGAATATACTCTCAGTGGTAGTATCAGGGCTGGACATCAGAATTCCTCTGATGGGTGTAGAAATTTATCTTATGTCAAATGTTATATCAGTTGGGCTCAATTTATTATTTTTTAAATTCTTAAAAGTTAAAATTTTAGTTCTATAGACTGTGATGCAATGTAATTCATCGTAGACTGTAATGCAATGTAATTCATCAAGGGTAAGATTTTTATTTTAATCTATTCCAGCAGATGGTTACAGCAGCTCAGATTCCTTTACTTCAGATGCAGAACACATTGGAAGTACTGTAACTAGACAACGGTAATTAGCTGCTTAAATATTAAACACATTAAAGCAGAAGGCTGTTTGCCTGAACTGGTCACTCTGTAGCCTGTTTGCAGAACATACTTTAATCTGGTAAAACTTCGTGTGATTCTATGATGGTGATTCAAGAGTTTATAATATTTCCTGGTATTATTGCTCTACAATTAATAGCATTGTGTTTATTTTTCTGTGACATTTAACAGGAAAACAAAATGAATGTGTACTACTTTTCAGAGTTATCATTTCAGAGGACTTGCAGTATTTTAGGCTTTTAGAAGTTAAAACCCTCACAGACTGTTTAAATAATTAGGTGATTGAGTTCTAGGCAAAATGAAATGGATTAATGGACATACACAGTCATGCTTTGCAGAATGTGTCATTCTGTTTCCAGAAATCTCATTGTCCTCAGCTAAATTGTCACTCTGTTTCTCTTTTTGCTATTAACCTTTTTTTAAAAAAATTGTTCCGTAAATAATACCACACTCTATAAGAGCCCCTGCTAGTTGTAGTCACCTGATTTTATTTGCTTATTAACAACATTTTATCCTGCTCTCACGGAATAAAACAAAATAGGTACAATATACAGCTGCAAAACAAAAGCAGGAAAATGGTGATCAGCTCCATCATCAGTCCATAAAGTTACACAATTCTTATAGCAGATAACATCAGTGGAAATAATAAGGAAAAAGGGGAGCTTCCTGGAGATGCCGTTTCAGCAAAGCACTCCTCACCCTTTTCTGTGACCTGATAGAATAACTGCTTTCCAGTCAACACCTTGGGCCTTAATCTGCTGTTTTCAATTTCCCTGACTGCATAGGCCCAGATTTCTCCTCGATTGTTGAGGAAGGTACATACAGTACCTAATATGAGCTAATTTCAGCAGGTCAAAACAGAAAGGCCCTGTTTGCTCCACACTTGGTTAAAGTTTTTAATTCAGCCTTTCCTCAGCTAGTATTCTCCAAAGTCCTTCCGGGTACTACGGGGGAATGGTCTGTTGGATGAAGCGATGCGTCTAGCACATCTTGACGGGGCATCAGGTTTGAGGAACACTGCCTTGATTTTTAACATGTCCATTTTAAAATGTTAATGCGTAAATGAAAAAAGGCGTAGCTGAACCTTTGACATACGGTAATAGAAGTTATAATAAACGCATCCAGTGTGACAACGCAAATTTAAAAATGGACCGTTTGCATTGTATAAGATCAGCATTTGCTTTAATCCAAGATGGCGGGATATTAGTTTGTAAGTTGACGTGTTACTTTTTTGGTCTTTGAAAGTTGCAGTTTGCAATAGAATTTCTGTAGTTCCATTGTTTTTCAGGTCACATTCAGGGACTTCTCCAGATAACCCTGCTCCTCCTCCACCCCCTCCGAGGCCTCATGCCTCTCATTCCCGATCGTCATCTTTAGATATGAATAGGACCTTCCCAGTTACTCCAGGTGGGTGTAGTTGAAGTGTCTGTGTGTGTGTGTGTGCGGGGGGTGTTTCTGTTGTTGTGAATTAATGCATTTTTAGAAATGTACATGTTGCTTATGAAATCATTTAGATTTTTTTTCAAGTAGTATTAAGGAGATCTGATGAAAGTAGTGAAATATGTTTAATACTGCTACTACACTTAAAGAAGCACATTAAATGCTACAAGACTGTTTTTTAATACGGAAGAAAAAAATAACTTTTGAAGAACAAAATTAATGGCAGTTTTTAAAAACATTACATATTCAAGAGTTCACAATTCTAAGATGATTAGTAATGCATTCTATTCCTCGAGACCTACAATTAAAATGCTATTTATTATATTTCCTTAGGGGTAAATTCCTCAGTTCTTAATATTCCCTATGCCAGTCTTGGCAGTATGTTTTTTAACAGAGGAGTTTAATGTGATATTGTTAGTATAATTAAACTCTGTAGTCTTCCATTTTAAATCACAGGAATGTCAATATAAAGCTCAAAGGAAAACACCTCTGATACGGTTTAGCAAACCAGGGTTCCCACTTGTTAATGACAATCTATATTTGAATTTGGAGAATACGATATGGATATTTTTTACCATGAGATGTGGTGTTACCATAGGTTGTGCAGGCTGTCAGCCTGGCTGGCGTCAGAAATTTATGGAAATCGTGGGGACCGCTGGCTATTGGTCTTAATGGCAGTGTGGCTGCCTCTGAAGGCCATCTGCTGGGAGACTAATAGACTTCTTTATGCAGTTGCTTGTCCGCTGAGAGAACAGATGGCTGGCCTAGATGAGCCAGAGGTCCACTGTTTTATGTTCTTACAGAAATAATTGCTCAAGAGTTATAGCCAAAACATTGATTTACCACCACCATCCAAAAAAATTAATAAAACCATGCGAAACAGGATACTGGCAGGTGCCAGTTGTCACTGGGCACATTACAAACTATGGGCACCTGGTGATAATGGTATATATTAGGTTATGAATGACTTAGGTACTTTTTTTTCAAATTTTGTGTGGCATTCAAGGCACTGTCAATTATAATTGCAACCTGGACTTTGTATACATTTCAGAATAGTATAGACATTCTAAAACGTAATATTGAGACAGTTTAAAGAATGTCTGTGTCAAGCAATAACATACGTCAGAAACCTGACAGTCTGTCTCTTTGATACTGTATAGAATTAATAGAGGGCTTTGCTTTTTGCAAAGTTTTAAAACCTATTAAACAATTGTGTACCCTTAAGACGTATGATGGGCTGAAATAAAGCAACAGATACTACTGAAGTATGACTCTAATTGACAGAATACTGTATATCCAAACAACAGCTAAACATTTTCCAGAAATTAATATGATTAGTTTATTATTAAGCCAGACATTTTTCAATCTTACTGCTTTTTAGGTCAACAGCAGACTGGAGTGATTGCTTGTCCCCCAGCAGTGCCTCCAAGACCTCAGCCCGCACAGGTATATTTGAATTTCTGTTCTAACTTAGCAACGTATTCTTCCGACATTCTTTTCGTGATTACATTTTTCTCTAGGCCAGGGGTAGGCAACCTTGGCTCTTTTATGACTCATGGACTTCAACTCCCAGAATTCCTGAGCCAGCATGGCTCAGCATGGAAACCTCTCCCTTTCCCCTCAGTGTGGCTGGTTCAGGAATTCTGGGAGTTGAAGTCCATGAGTCATAAAAGAGCCAAGGTTGCCTACCCCTGCTCTAGGCCATGAAATACAATTACCCTCTTTATTACAGAATTCTTTGCCAGTGCATAGCTCACACTAGGCCTGTCTTGGAGAAAGCAAGCAAGAATTTTTTTTATTTTTTTTATTTTAATCCCATTTATATCCCGCTCTTCTCCGAAGACTCAGGGCGGCTTACAATTTAAGCACAAACCAATGTGCTTAGCAATAGCCTTCATTCTATGTATATGCCTGCTTATTAGGGCTTTTGGGCCCCCCAGCGACATTATTACAAAGTCAGCTTATTGCCCCCAACAATCTGGGTCCTCATTTTACCTACCTCGGAAGGATGGAAGGCTGAGTCAACCTTGAGCCTGGTGGGATGCGAACCTGCACTAATTGCAGGCAGCTGGTGCTACTTAAGGAGGCATTAGCCCACTGCTCCACCAAGGCTCCTATATTATGTATTCTCAGAATGATGAGCTCTCATAGTATGAAAGGGCCACAATTTGACTCAGTTGGTGATGTCTAGGTTAAGGGTACAGTAGCAAACTTTCTCAATCAACTTTTTGCGTTTTGTTATATTTTCAAAAGTTCATTTTTTTAAAACTGTAGGCTGGAAGCCATGTTCATCGATCAGCAGATGCTGATGGTCTAATAGTGCATAACAGTACTTCACCTCAACAAATCCCAGAACAGCCAAACTTCGCAGACTTTAGCCATTTTGAGGTTTTTGCTGCATCGAATGTAAATGAGGATGGTGTTGAAGAAATTGAGAAACTTCCAGAGGCGGTCCAGGTTAGCACATATCAATACATCTATAGCTATAGCTATATTAAGTACCATGAGTCCTATCCTTCCATAAATTTGAAGAGCTTTTTCATCCTTAGCCATGATAAGTTTCTGGAATATGTCTCTGACTCTTTAGGTAGAAAAACCCTCTGATACTTCAGGATCTATAAGAGTTGCCAAAGGAGATGGAAGAATAGAAGACAAAACAGTGTCTACTACCCCTGCAAACATGGTATGCAACATACTAACAGGTGAACATATCTTATAAAATGTATGAATCGTTGCCCAGAAAGCAATTCATTCAGGGTTTTTTTCTTTTCACCGTTTATAAATAATGGAACACAGAGCCAATAAGCTTTTCTATTAAGGAACTGAAGGACCGTGGAAAATCAAGGAATTAGGATGAAGTGCATATGGCTGCTCATTTTTTTTTGCAGCTGAGATCTTCGGAGAGGTTTATGAAAATTAGCTGCTTCTTCTGCCAACCTAGCAGTTTGAAAGCACGTAAAAATGCAAGTAGAAAAATAGGAACCACTACAGTGGGAAGGTAACAGCGCTCCGTGCGCCTTTGGTGTCTAGTCATGCCGGTCACATGACCACGGAGACGTCCTCGGACAAGCGCTGGCTCTTCAGCTTTGAAACGGAGATGAGCACTGGCCCCTAGAGTCAGAAACGACTAGCACGCATGTGCGGGGGAACCTTTACCTTTACCTTACCAAGTGAGATGACCTCTAAGAAAAGGTCCTCTATCCCTAGGAACGGCTACCTTACAGCTTGTAAGAATTGTGTGTGGTCTCTTATTAAAGAGACTTACAGAAAGATCTTTTTAAAAGCCATAGTTAATTGCACTAATTAGTTTAATTACTAGCTATCTGTGTGTTTGTGTGTGCCTGCCTGCTTGTCATCAAATCGGTGTTGATTCCTGGCAACTGCATGGACTTGGCAAGATTTTGGAAGTGCTTTGCCACTGCTCTCTTTCAAGAACTGAGAGAAGGGGGCTGGCCCAGGTAACCTACATGGCTTTGCGCATAAGATGGGACAAGAACTCAGTCTCCTGGTTTCTAGCCTGGTGCCTTAACCACTACACCAAAGTGGTTCTTATAGCTTAAATAATTAGTATTTGCAATTACTTAACCAACTAATTTTTCTGAAGTCAGGTGAAACTTACCACAGTATATATTCACCAACCACAGTGACTCTCTTTTCAGGCCAAAGGCACTACACCTCTAGCACCTCCACCAAAGCCTATCCGCAGAAGGCCAAAATCCGAAGATGAGCTGAGACCTGAGGTTGAGGAGCATGCGCAGAAAACAGGTGTCATAGCTGCTGTTCTTGCTTCTCAGCCATCTATTCCTAGGTAACCCAAGACGTGCATGAGTATCTCTTGATACTGAGATATTTTCATTTTAAATAGCAAATAGGTGTATTAAAGAGGCCTATAAATGGTCTGTGATGCTTGAATCCTTGAATGGCTAAGAAAGGCAGTATAAACAAACTTTGATCTGCACACAGGTTTTACTCTTGAGGCTACAGGGGAAATTACTGAAAAATATTTTGCAAGCTACTTTTGCAAGGTGCCTATTTATTAAAATTAAATAAAATATCTGTGTGTTCTGTCAAAGAATGGCATGAAATGGCTCATGCAAACTAACCGATGCACACACACCCTTTTTTATCATGTGGAGCTTTTAGACATATATATATATATATATATATATATATATATATATATATATATATATATATATATATATATATATATATATATATATATATATATATATATATATATATATATATATATATATATATATATATATATATATTTGTTTTCTGAGGTTTTCGCGGGTGCCTGTATGTGGATCCTTGGTTTTTCGGGTTTTTCCCCGCGTAGAACTAAAGGTGTAGGCGCAACGTTTCGACGAAATCCCATCCGTCATCATCAGGCTAGTGGTTTCTGCTTCCTTCTTCTGGGAGAAGTATGTGAAGAAAAACAAACAGCCACATACTTCTCCCAGAAGAAGGAAGCAGAAACCACTAGCCTGATGATGACGGATGGGATTTCGTCGAAACTTATATATATATATATATATATATATATATATATATATATATATATATATATATATATATATATATATATATATATATATATATATATATATATATACATATATATATATATGATTGAGAGAATGCCCAACTCTTGGGGTAACTTTTTCCATTTGGGTGATGTTCTAAACTAAAATTGGATTTTAAGGTGTGTCCAAGGGGAAGGGTGAAGATTGAGATCTTTGGTATTTTTCTAAGTTGCAGTGGTCAAAGTGCAGGATAATGTACTTTTGATTTTGTGAACTGTTTCCCTGTGTAAAAAAAAAAACAACCTGTGATTTTGCTTCTTAATTTGGGGGGTGTTCTGGGCAGGCCACAAAACAGGAGATTGGAAAATTCATTTGGCCACCACCTACATTTACACAGTCATATAAACTGGTACTGTTTAAACCAGGCATGTCAAACTCGCAATGTCACGTGACGTATCGGGACATTTCCCCCATTGCCGGCAATGGGGTGGCCGTGGTTTCAGTGTGACGCATTCGGCCCGTGGGCTGGCAGTTTGACATGCCTGGTTTAAACATGTTCAGTGATTTTTGAAGCTATAAAGTTGTGAAATATAAAGGATTCAATCCAATGAAATGTGCAGACAGCGGCTTTGTTGTTTCATACACTTGAAAAAAGCTGCTGTATATAATTGGGCAGAACCCAGACTCACTGACACTGAAGTTGTTACCCAGATGGGTAATGAAACGTCTGCAAGCAAACAAAGGAAGTTCAGAGAGCAGCAAGGATTCCACAGTTCCTGAGCTACAGATATTCTGTTCTGTTGGAACTTGCAAAATAGAACAATTCAAAGGTGATTTTGAGTTGTTCAACATGGGATCTCTTCATAGAAAAAAAAAGTCTTAGAAAGTGCCAGCAAACGCATGTAAGCTTTAAATACTTCAAATATTAGCTCTGTAATCTGAGAAAACGGAAGGCCAAAATTATAAAAGCCATTTTCTTTACAGTTGTACAATTAAGCATGTTACAGAGCTAAGGAATTTAACAATATCGTGTTCAAAACAACTTGAGCTTTTAGGGGAGAAAAGTTTTCCACAGTTCCTGAAAGTTGTTTCATGAAATGTCTCCTCAGATCAGTGGGAAAGGACAAGAAAGCTATTCAGGCATCAATTAGACGCAATAAGGAGACCAACACTGTTTTGGCCAGACTGAACAGTGAATTGCAGCAACAATTAAAGGTAAGATAATTGACAAGTTATTATGAGACGTTTTACAAACATACATTCTTCTTTCAGTACTGTACTTTCTGTTTAGCAAACTTGTAAAGAAAATCCCAGTATGTTCTTTTAGAGATTCAGCTACTTCATATAGCCTAGGTTAGCTGTATTCAGGCTCCAGAGCATGTTGGAAATACTTAAACTTAATTACAAGATCCATGACATTAAAGGGGGGGGGAGGGAAAAGAGCCATTCAGTTTCACAAGCCACATAAGTGTTCTATCTATGAATGAAGATGTTGACAGTTATATTCTCCGTCATCTCACTGAAATGGTGGAACAATCACCATTAGAAGATTTTGACTGCAGATTCACAGAGAATGTAAGCTTTTAATTCTCAGTACATTTTTCCAGCAAAATAGGTTTGCAGCATTAGCTGCATTAAAGACACAACTACTCAAGACAATAATGAATTTGACTACCTATAAACTGACGTCATATGCAGTTCATACATCCAGTAATAATAAAAAAGCTGACAAACTGTACTCAGCGAGTACTCCTCAATGACACTACATCCACATAGAGAGAAGCAGTGGAGTACCACAACACACCGTCTTAGGCCCAGTACTTGTTAATATCTTCATCAATGACTTAGATGAGGGAACAGAAGGGGAACCCATCAAATTTGCAGATAACACCAAGCTGGCAGGAATAGCCAACACCCCAGAAGACAAGCTCAGGATTCAAAAAGATCTTGACAAACTTGAACAATGGGCCCTGTCCAACAGAATGGGTTTTAATGTGGAGAAAAGCAAAGTTTTACATTTAGGCAGGAAAAATCAAAGTTTTAAGTACAGATTGGGCAAGACCTGGCTTAAAAACAGAAACTGTGAGAGGGACCTTAAGAGTCCTAGTGGACAATCACTTGACTATGAGCCAGCAATGTGCAACAGCAGCCAAAAAAGCTAATACAATCCTGGTTTGTATAAACAGGCATAGAATCAAGATCACACAAAGTATTAGTACTGCTTTATAAAACCCTAGTAAGACCACACCTGGAATACTGCAACCAATTTTCATCACCATACTACAAAAAAGATGTTGAGACCTTGGAAAAAGTTCAGAGAAGAGCAACTAAAATAATAAAAAGCCTGGAGCCTAAAATATATTAAAGAATGGCTGCAGGACTTGGGTTTGACTAGTCTAAAGAAAAGAAGAAACAGGGGCAACATGATAGCAGTATTCCAGTATTTGAGGGGCTGCCACAAAGAAGAGGGCGTCAAACTATTTTCTAAAGCACCAGAGGGCAAGATAAGAAACAATGTTTGGAAACTGTTCAAGGAGCGAATCAACCTGGGATTAAGGAGAAAGTGAGGAAAATTAACCAGTGGAACAGCTTGCCTTCAGAAATTGTGGGCGCTTGATCACTGGAGATTTTTAAGAAGAGACTAGACAGTCACTTGTCTGAAATGGTATAGGTCAGGGGTAGGCAACCTTGGCTCTTTTAGGACTTGACTTCAACTCCCAGAATTCATGAGCCAGCGTGGCTGGCTCAGGAATTGTGGGAGTTGAAGTCCACAAGTCATAAAAGAGCCAAGGTTGCCTACCCCTGGTATAGATTCTCCTGCTTGAGCAGGGGGCTGGACTAGAAGACCTCCAAGGTCCCTTCTAAATTCTATTCTATTCACTAAATGTAAAATAGTTTTGTTGAAACAGTTTGTTTCAGTATTTCTTTACTGATTTACTTTTTCACTTGCAAAGAAATCACAAGTGTTCCTCCCTAAACAAGATTATTGAACATAATTGCTGACTGATGTTGTTTTTTTAGGCAAAAATTTTGCATACTGAAGTAAACATTGTGTCTAACTTCACTGTCTTATATTATTTGTATAAACGCTTCTCTGCATAAAACCAGCAAAATATGTATAATTGTACATGCATGTGCACGCGTATGGTAATGCACTTTCATTGTGGTATCTAAATGGCAAATTTCTCCTTTCTAGGATGTCCTGGAGGAGAGAATTTCACTGGAGGTTCAACTGGAACAGCTTCGGCCCTTCTCTCACTTATAAACCAGTTGCCATTAACTGTGAAATAATTAACTCTGAAACAGAAAATTGGGTAAAAGGCCTAATTAAAATCCCATATGTTTCACTCAGTGCACTCTTAACATTTTTGTTGTGATTGATATGTCCTCTGTCCACAGCTGTATTTAAGTAACTTTTTATAATTTTAATACAAAGAATGAAATAAGTGTTTCCTTGAATGTTCAATATATTGGCACTGCCAATCTTCCCATTTTCTTGGGAGGACACAATTTTTAAGTTGAAACCAGATTTATACAACTTTAAGTGGCCTACATCCCAAACTGGAACTGAATACTGAATGAATTTTCTATATTTCACGTCAAAACATCATAAATAAAAGCATCCCAAAAGCTACCTTTATCACAGAAGCACATATATTTAATCATACCTTTTACACATCTGTCTTACTGTGTAAATGGAAAACTAGCCAGCTGTGGTCATCACGGATCCCCAAATCGGAGTTTGCAGTCTTGCAAATCATTAGTAATTTCAGAAGCCTGTTCTTTTTGAGTAACCCAATATCTTCCAAGTCCAGCCTATGTTCTTTTATACTTTGCCATACCAAATTCTGTTGTCCTTGCCTGTTGATAAACTTGTGTGTGTGACCACAGCTTGACTATTGTTAAAATGTTTGCATTCATGATGCCATTTTGCAGTCCGCCCACAACTGTTTCTCTTCTGTGAAAGGATCGGGTGTTGATCTCAGTCATGCACTTTTCCTGAACACCACATATAGCTGCATGCTTTGCACATTATCCTTTACAAACTGACACATCCACCAAACATTACTGTAACACCCTTTGTGGTCAAGAAATGTGTCAGTACCTCAACTCTTTCCCAGTCTTCCCCCTCTACTCCTCACCCCCCCCATCCCCCCACCCCAAGTTGTGTTTCTTAAAAAGTTGGGTTCTTATTTCTGTTCATGTCTCCAGGCATTCTTCTGCTTGTAGACAGGCTTCGTTATTAACACAAAATTTCCTGAGTGTATCCTGCTATTCAGGTTGATGTACTGTATTAGGATTTGTTGTATATTGTATAATACACACCCTTTTGATCTCATATGTAAATTTGCATTAATGCTGACTAACAGCAGATATTCTATTTAATGGCTTATTCTGGCTGTGGGATCATAGATGTTAAAATGCATGGAAGTATCTCAGCAGAATCAGAACTAGCAACTGTGTGATTTTTACAACAATAAAACAGCACAATATTTTAATTGGAGTTAATCCTTTTAATTTGGCTCAATAAGAAAAGACAATTGACTTTTGTACATTTTTTTTAACTGAATGTGGAGTCAGTTATTTTAAGGCTAGAACTGGGTGAGTTCATACATTATGGTAGGATAATATAAAAAAGACATGTTTAGCATTCTGTGGGAGCCAGACTATGTCTGATTGCAGAATTTCTACTAGTCTAAGATGACTACATGCTACTGATAGTCATATATTCACTAATAAAAAATGGAAACAAACTTTTTAGTAGAAAATATCAAACATTTAGGAAGAAGCAAAAAAAGTCATAAAAAGCACATGCAAAACAATATGTTCAAAATAAAATATAATGCATCATGCAGTTACATTAATGGTTCACTAATCTCTTTCTACATGTTGTATAGCGTAAACAGGATATCAAGTCATAGCAAATGTAATTTTATTATTTTACTAAACATATGAAAGGTCTAGAAAGGTAGTTACATCCCTTATATTCGGTCATTGAAACAAAACCACTTTATTTTCACAAATTTATTCTGAAGCTCGTGAGCACTTGGATATAGTGTGCGCCTGCCTTATGCTCAATCCTGACATTCCCATATTCAAATCCAAAGATTCCAGATCTTATACAATATTTAGTTCGTAGATTTCCTCCAGCACTAATCAGCAGAAGTGTGGCAGATGCCTATCCAGTACTTGTGCAAGATACGGATGAGAGCATAGTGATAGTGTTTGAAACAATTTCTACTGCAAAATTGAAATTTTCATATATAATTTTTTGACTGGATAAGTAAAGTCCAAAATCAGCCAAGACGTATCTTATTGGTGATAAGGAAGTATTCCTTAAAAAAGCTCTTGATGTCTATTTTGATAACCACGTTCATAACCTATGACTCAACCACAACCTTCTGTCATAAATCATTGTATATACTTATTTTATACTAAATTTGCTTATAATTAAAAAGTTATTGCAGTTAATGGTCACGTCCACCATGTCCCTAGATCATGAGCAACATACATGGAAAGTATGCAGGCAGTCCTCATTTAGCAAACAGCAACCATTTGCAGTTATTACAGGGTTGAAAACTTAGTGACCAATTGTCACATTTACAACCCTTGTAGGTATATAAAACAAAGGAAAACTGAAATAAGATCATAAACACAGACATGGGTTTCACTTAGCAACTGCTTCACTTAGTGACAGTTGTCAGTCCCAACTTCAGTCACTACATTGCCTTATTCAGTTTACATCCTCACTGATACTACAGTGAATTGCTTTTTGTAACGCAGAAAACCATACAAACTTGTCTTCATCTGTAGAACAAGTCCACTGATGCCTGGGCCCTTGTAAAAGAAAAGCATTCTTGATATCTGTGAAAATAAGCAAACAAAAATTGTCATTAATTTAGATTCCTTAAGAATGTTTCTTAAGTCAGCATGTGCAGCAGTTAAAAATTGGAATGGACATAAGTTGCAAAAAATTCTCATGATAACATAAGCATTACTTGTTCAGTGTTCGCAAAGTGGCTATTGTGAAATGAATTAAAAATTGGCTTTCTAGCTAAACCTAGATTTGTCATAAGAAGACATTACAGGCATCCCTGCATGGAATGCCTGAAAATTCCAACCTGTATGAATGTATTAAGAGATTTATATGGCTGCCTACCTTATCTGTCATAACGCTTGAGCAGCTTACAACAAAACATAGATAAACTAGCCGCCAGAGATACAAAATTTATCCCAAAACAATACTCCCCAATACATAAATGATTGCAATCTGTGAGCTCCAGCTTTTCCCTATGCTGAGCCTTTCAAGGCCTTTTGGAAGACTAAAAGGCTCTGCTGAGGAGACCAACTTTCCAGGTCTTACTAGATCAGGGGTAGGCAACCTTGGCTCTTTTATGACTCGTGGACTTCAACTCCCAGAATTCCTGAGCTAGCCATGCTGGCTCAGGAATTCTGGGAGTTGAAGTCCATGAGTCATAAAAGAGCCAAGGTTGCCTACCCCAGATAACACTTTTTTTAATCCCATTTATATCCCGCCCTTCTCCGAAGAAGAATCTAAATCTAAAGCACAAATCAATGTGCTTAGCAATAGCCTTCATTCTATGTATATGCCTGCTTATTAGGGCTTTCCCCCCCCCCCTCAAGCGGGAAGGGAACTGGAGCACTGACTATATCTGACCTGTTGGCACAGGGTCAGATCCACAGATATCTTCAGAGGCAAAGTTCTGCATGTGACCTGGCCCATGCCATGTATTGAACCATACGTAGTTTCAGCCTTCCTGTCAGGTTCATTGGGAGAATGTCAGAGGTAGGTAAAAGACTTGTCTTATCTGTCTCTTTCCAAGATGCATAGGAAATTTGTCCAAACTGACCTATCACCGGTAATAATTAAATGTAAGACTAAAGTGACATCCTATTTTTCTTCCCATTCTCCCACACCTCCAATAAGAAATATTTAAATTATAGTGCTCCCAAACATTTCTCATTTTAGGAACGTTTTTTAAAAGTGTGTTATATTTTCCCTGAGATGCACTACTCCAAAATTAATAACTGAAAGGTGAGGATTTTTAGTGGGCATGTGCGCACACGTATGCATGCCCATACATCAGTTGTACTGTAACTGAACTAGTCCCCTCAGTATTCTTGGCAAGATTTTTGGTTTGCCTTTTGCTTCTTCCTAAGGTGGAGGTGGTGTGTTTGGCACAATGTCACCCAGCTAATTTTGTGCCTAAGGCAGGATTCAAACTCAGTCTCCCAGTTTATTGGCCAATACCTTAACCGCTACACCAAACTGGCCTGTCTAGAGGTGAGATCACTGGTGGGTGGACTTAATCATCTAAAGGAAATGACTTAGGAAACTAAAACACAGAAATTTACTTCCTTTATGATCTACTGGCTGGAGTCAGATGCTGTTTATCTGGCTTTAAAGGGAAATCCAATTTGAACCGGTTGAAGGATAGTAAGGGTGCATACGAATGATCAAGGAAAGTACCAATAGCTTTCTCAGCTTCCCAATAAAGGCAGTTCTGGATTTGTCCTGACATATCCTGACTGCAGAAGTAGCTACTCTAATCTATAAATACTGGCTAAACAGGAAACACATATGCCAAAGTGAGGGGGCTTTCCATCCAATGTTTTGCTTTGGGTTGTGTGTGTGTGTGTGTGTGTGTGACAGAGAGAGAGAGAGAGAGAGAGAGAGAGAGAGAGAGAGAGAGAGAGAGAGAGAGAGAGAGAGAGAGAGAGAGCTGTTAATGATTGGAGTCAATGATCTATTTGTCTTAGAGCAACAAAAAGCCCCAAAATGCCACCTTCATATTTGGTAGTCCCTGATATACAACCATTCATTTAGTGACTATTCAAAGTTACAGACACTATAAAAAGAGAGAGTTACAACTAGTCTTCACACTTAGGATCATTGCAGCATCCCCACGATGAAATGATCAGAATTCAGTTACTTGGTAATTGGCCTGGATTTAGGAAGGTTGCACAATCATGTTGCCATTTGCTGCCTTCCCAGCCACCTTCTGACAAGCAAACTAAAGGGGGCAACTCCAGATTCACTTAATGACTGTGTGATTCACTTAACAACTGCAGCGATTTGCTTCAGCATGGCAGAAAAAGGTGGTAAAACTGGGTGCAGCTTACAAAACAATCCCCTTCCTTGCTTCTGTATAGGACCACAACATTAAGGCCTTAGATCCTCTTGCCAACTGAATACCCTTCAACCTACTCCCTATCTTTAGAAATGACAACTTCCCCTCCAAAGTGGTAAGGATTGTTACAAGAAGCTTTAAGATTTTATAAATCTCAGTCCAATAAAACCCTTCTAAAAAATTTTCCAGTCATCGTCCAAGATATTTGAATTCTAAATGGATTACATAAATTCCATAAGATTTTTGAGTCAAACCGTCAGGTTGGGGCTAGGCCAACTCGCTGTGGCCAATTCGCTGCAGGACAACTTGCCAATTGTTAAATTTTAAATGTTCAGCTTAAGTCTGACTTAGTTTGATATCTTTAGTAAGGATGACTGTGTGGTTATTGACTTCTAGGTGTTTGGCTTAATTCTGGCTCTACTTCTAAAATGTAGTCGGGATGGATCCATCTTTAGATACAGTCATGGCCGAAATCGTTGGCACCCCAGAAATTTTTCCAGAAAATCAAGTATTTCTCACAGAAAAGTATTGCAGGAACACATGTTTTGCTATACACAGGTTTATTCCCTTTGTGTGTATTGGAACACAACAAAAAAGGGAGGGAAAAAAGCAAACTGGACATAATGTCAAACAAAACTCCAAAAATGGGCCGGACAAAATTATTGGCACCCTTAACTTAATATTTGGTTGCACACCCTTTGGAAAAAATAACTGAAATCAGTCGCTTCCTATAACCATCAATAAGCTTCTTACACCTCTCACCAAGAATTTTGGACCACTCTTCCTTTGCAAACTGCTCTAGGTCTCTCTTATTGGAAGGGCACCTTTTTCCAACAGCAATTTTAAGATCTCTCCACAGTTGTTCAATGGGATTCAGATCTGGACTCATTGCTGGCCACTTCAGAACTCTCCAGCGCTTTCTTGCCATCCATTTCTGGGTACTTTTTGACGTATGTTTGGGGTCATTGTCCTGCTGGAAGACCCAAGATCTCAGACGCAAACCCAGCTTTCTGACACTGGGCTCTACAGTGCGACCCAAAATCCTTTGGTAATCCTCAGATTTCATGATGCCTTGCACACATTCAAGGCACCCAGTGCCAGAGGCAGCAAAACAACCCCAAAACATCATTGAACCTCCACCATATTTCACTGTAGGTACTGTGTTCTTTTCTTTGTAGGCCTCATTTCATTTTCGGTAAACAGTAGAATGATGTGCTTTACCAAAAAGCTCTATCTTGGTCTCATCTGTCCACAAGACGTTTTCCCAGAAGGATTTTGGCTTACTCAAGTACATTTTGGCAAACTGTAATCTTGCTTTTTATGTCTCTGTGTCAGCAGTGGGGTCCTCCTAGGTCTCCTGCCATAGCGTTTCATTTCATTTAAATGTCGACGGATAGTTTGCGCTGATACTGATGCTCCCTGAGCCTGCAGGACAGCTTGCATTCCTTTGGAACTTGTTTGGGGCTGCTTATCCACCATCTGGACTATCCTGCGTTGCAACCTTTCATCAATTTTTCTCTTCTGTCCACGACCAGGGAGATTCGCTACAGTGCCATGCATTGCAAACTTCTTGATAATGTTGTGCACTGTGGACAAAGGCAAATCTAGATCTCTGGAGATGGACTTGTAACCTTGAGATTGTTGATATTTGTCCACATTTTTGGTTCTCAAGTCCTCAGACAGTTCTCTTCTCCTCTTTCTGTTGTCCATGCTTAGCGTGGCACACACAGACACACAATGCAAAGACTAAGTGAACTTCTCTCCTTTTTATCTGCTTTCAGGTGTGATTTTTATATTGCCCACACCTGTTACTTGCCCCAGGTAAGTTTAAAGGAGCATCACATGCTTGAAACAATCTTGTTTACCCACAATTTTGAAAGGGTGCCAATAATTTTGTCCGGCCCATTTTTGGAGTTTTGTTTGACATTATGTCCAATATGCTTTTTTTCCTCCCTTTTTTGTTGTGTTCCAATAAACACAAAGGGAATAAACCTGTGTATAGCAAAACATGTGTTCCTGCAATACTTTTCTGTGAGAAATACTTGATTTTCTGGAAAAATTTCTGGGGTGCCAACAATTTTGGCCATGACTGTATATTTGATACAAATATTTTTGCTTTCACTGGAATATGTTTGGCCAAATTACTTTGCCCACAGTGTGCAAATTTATAAAAGGCTCAGGCTTTTATCCTTGAGCCAAAAAAAATTTTCTTTCTTTTTTCTTTCTTTTTTTCTTTCTTTCTCTTCCTTTCTGTTTCTCTCTTTCTTTTTCTCTTCCTCCCTTTCTTTCTCTTTTTTCTTCCTTTCTCTTTCTCTCTTTCCCTTTTTCTTTCTTTCTTCAATTTCTATAGCCACCCATCTCAGTCAATGACTTATATATCCTAAGAGAACCAGAATGAGGGTAATGAATGCATTCATTACATTACTGAGCAGTTGCTTTTGACTACCATCAGTTTGATTTGTATTATTCCGTTCTTTCTTTGTGTCTGAGTACACATACTAGTTTGTATTCTAAATAGACTTCCAGAATTTCAAATAAAACCTTGAGGGATTTGGATATGATTTAGCATCCATTCCAGTGTTATACGCTCATTTTGATAAATCTGCCACCCCAGCAGCAAATACTGAGACTTAAGGCAGATTCAAAGTGAAAATGTGTGGATATTTTCTCTCTCCTGCAGTACAGTATGTACTAAGGGAGACATTTCTTGAGTTTTGCCCCCTTTTACCTTTCTTGCCACTGTTGTTAAGTGAACCACTGCAGTTGTTAAATTATGAACACAGTTGTTAAGTGAGCCTGGCTTCCCCATTGACTTTCCTCGTCAGAAGGTCACAAAAGGTGACCCTGGGACACTGCTACCATCATAAATATGAGTCAGTTGCCAAGTTGATCTGAATTTTGATCACCTGAACATCATGGGAATGCTGCAATGGTCATAAGTGTGCAATACAATCATAAATCATTTTTTTCAGTAACTTTGGTCACTAAACAAACAGTTATAAGTAGAGGACTACCTGTAAACTGGCGAGGGAATATTCTATTATATAGGTAGTCCTCGACTTAAGAGTCACAATTGGACCAGAATTTCTGTAGCTAAGCAAGGTGGTGATGAAGTCAGCCGTGCCAGATTTTACAACCTTTTTGGCTACTGTTGTTAAACAAATAACTGCAGCTGTTAAGTGAATCACATGGTTGTCAAGCAAATCTGGCTTCTTCCATTGGCTTTGCTTGCTGGAAGGTGGCTGAGAAGGTTCAAATTTACATCACTCCAGGATGATGCAACAGTTGTAAATACATGGCAGTTGCCAAGCACCCAAATTTTGATCACGTAACTATGCAGATGCTACAACAGTCATAGGTGCAAGAACTGGTTGTAGGTCATTTTTCTTCATTGCCTTTGTAACTGAACTTTTGAAATGGTTGCTAAGCAAATGGTTGTAAATTGAGGACTATTGGAGAAGGTAAAACAGGACATCTGAAGTGAAGCAGAAAATCCAGCCCCATTTTTTCCCCAAAAGCTTTTCACAAGGATAGTTACAGAATACTTCTGCTCTTTTATACTGCGTCCTCATGAACAGAACAGAACATTACTATTTTTATCCACTCAAAATACTGTCTTCCCTTTCCTAAAGGGCACAGCTTTTGTAATCCCTGGATCCTGCCTTTCAAGGAAGTGGGAATTAAGCATCTCCTGCTACTTCCATTGTTCGCTGACCAAAGAAACACCACCCTAAGTCTTAATCAGCAGTAACTGCAGGGGGGGGAGGATGTGATTAAACTCAAGTCAAGATGGTCATGATGAAAGCATCACCAAAGTCCCATCCGTTTTGTATCTGCATCAACATCAGACATGCAGACAAGGGTGTGGAGCTTCAAGCATGCTGCCACAAATTGCCCTCTTGACCTCTGTTACCACCAGCACCTTCAACTGAGGCTCATATTCCCCATTTCTTTCTTATGGGAGCAAATGCACTTCAGAAATTGCACCCCCATTGGGCAAGTGGGCTGGAGATCATTAAAACAGAGCTTCTCCTGCTACATTTAAATAAAAAAATTCTTCAAAATTGAGTCAAGGGTCTTTGTTTCCTAAATGCTCAAGTCAGAACAAGCCTACTTTCAAAAGCAATGTTGTATGTAATAAAGAAGAGTGAGCCAGTTTGGTACAGTGGTTAAGGCATCAGACTTGAAACTAAAAGACTGGGAATTTTAATACCTCCTTAGGCAGGAAGCCAGCTGTGCAACCCTGAGCCAGCCCCTCTTTCTCAGCCCTAAAAAGAAGACAAGGGCAAAGCGCATCTGAAACTCTTGTCAAGAAAATTGCAGGAAGTTGCCAGATACACAGGTATCACATAGGTTTGATTCTGTGAATGTCTCTGAGATTTTGTAACCATATTATTGCTTTCATTAAAAAATATATTTTTAAAAAAAAAATTCTATGAATGCATTCAACATTTTTTTTTACTATTTTAGAGTAATGAAAAGCATACATTTAGAATCTGGAATATCTTCAATCTGGAGCTGATGGAGCATTATTGTTGCCAAAAACTGGTAAGTGACCTTGGGGATTCGTTCAAAGGGCTTGTAGGACATGCTGTGTTGTGAAATAACAAGGACATCATTGAACAGGAAAAGTCTAAGATCATGGGTATGCTCATACAACCTGGAAAATGGAAGGATTCATTTCATTATCCATGTTAATATAATTTATAAATCATTTAACAGCCACAGGACAACATTCAAATGCAGTAAACATTTTTTTTAAAACGCATTATAGTGAATGTTTATAAAAGTGTACTAAAAGAAAAAAGTCTATATACCTTAAAAAGTGTAAGATATCACAAAACACAAAATTTTTGGATCACTACAATAAAATACAAAAGTTAACAAGTTTCATCCAATTCAATACACATGAAATATTTCCCTAACTGCTCAAACTCAAAGCTCAGCAAGGACCTCATTAAAAAGGCTGATTTGCTGTACATTTCTGGAATGTTAGTGGCACACGTATTGTTTTGCCCAATGATATAATTATATCATTGTTAACTGTGGCCCTATATTTAATTTCTTTTTAATCTTTTTATTTATACATTTGTAAACCATTTCAGTCAAGATTACTCTAAGCGCTACACACAAGCAACAGCTGCAGCTAATGCACTGGTAACGGTAACATACTGTACAATAAGAAAAATGCAATAAAAAAGTAGATGTAAAATTAGGGTAAATATTTCTAGCAACAGGAGGATCTTAAGTCCCAAGGATTTTCAAATCTGCCAAATTCCTATGAGCCTCCAAAAGGACAGGGGAAGGGAAACTCCCCTTGCATCGGGGACCAAGCTGCTCCAGAATAGGGGAGTCCCTGTAGAGAATACTCACTTTTTTAAAAAAATCCCATTTATATCCCGCCCTTCTCCGAAGACTCAGGGCGGCTTACAATCTAAGAAGCACAAATCAATGTGCTTAGCAATAGCCTTCATTCTATGTATATGCCTGCTTATTAGGGCTTTCGCCCCCCTGCGGCATTTTTACAAAGTCAGCTTATTGCCCCCAACAATCTGGGTCCTCATATTACCTACCTCGGAAGGATGGAAGGCTGAGTCAACCTTGAGCCTGGTGGGACTCGAACCTGCACTAATTGCAGGCAGCTGGTGTTACTTAAGGAGGCATTAGCCCACTGCTCCACCAAGGCTCTTCAGACCTCTTGAGGATGGGAACCTTCAGCTATTGGTGTAGGGACTCTTTGTGCTCTTGAATTGGGTGGGCAGAATCTCCATGGATAAGCAGCCTCAAAACTACCCAGAGTTATACTGTAGGGTTTTATAACTGTGTTTATATACTTGTGTTTATGTTTATATTTGTATTTTTCTATTTATTTTTTTTAAAGATTCATTGCACTCTAAAAAGGAAAGTATGCAACACGACACATTATTTACACAATAAATAATTCAATACATTTAGCATTTATTATTTAGAAAGAAGAAAGCCTTTAAAAACAAACGGAGGAACATTTCTATAATGCTAGCCCTCATTTTGTTTATATTAACCTTAATATTTTTACTGATACATTTACCTGAATGGCAAATTCGTTCTCTGAGAACAGTTTAGCTGGGTCACATCTTGCACCATAATTAGATATCTACTGGCTTTCAATAACTGCTGTGAATTAGAACATTAAAAATTATTGTTACCAAATTGATTCATTATTTGTTAGCTATTTTGCATTTAATTGCAATACTTATAACTCACAGACTTCTAAAATGTTTCAACATCGTAAGTACTTTTTGACATATTGATCAACATTCTTTGCCTACTCTATTTCTTGTTTCAATCTGTATGGTCATCCAGTTCAACATAAAGATTTTAGGTGTCAAACAGCAATTTAAAAACATATCGACAAAACTCCAATAAATACATAAATGGCTGCTTCTGATTCACCAATGGATGGTTACAGTGAGGGATCCAACATCTGATCCATGGGCAATAAATCAGTACATCAATCCAACCATCCATGGGCTGTCTCATACAGTATATTCCAATTTCCAAGTCCAGTGGTACTGGCTTCTGGAGATAATTAGGGTCTGAAATAGGGAGAAAGAAACTCAAACTAACAACAGCCAAACCGTGACAATAGATATTTACTTGTGTTTATAAACATCAGGGTAGTTAACATTGAACCTAATGGTTCTTGCTAGGATCACAATCTCCCAGATTAAGTTAATCCTTGAGTTGGGAAAAGAACCTCTGTGTTGACAATTCCTGCTAAATCAGCATGTAGAGACTGTAGCCTGGGGGACCTATTCCTCAGTTTTGGCTGGCACAACAGTTGTAGTTTACCTACCACAATGAATTGGTAACAGTCACTTAAAGCCGATCCACCTTGCAGCTGGGCTATCACAATGAGCTCAGCATGGAGCTGCCTTTGAAGATGAGTCAAATACTATAGAAACCTTATTCCTAGTCAAGGACACTAATTACTATAGAATAACACAGCTCTTTGCTTGAGTGGGATTTTAGCCTAGTTAAATCTAATAAGTCAGCCACTGTGTTTTACTTCTATAATTTTTATTTTCATTGTTTTATTGTACACCCTGTCTTGTATTTGACACATTCCCATTTCGCGCTTTTAATACTTTTCTAATCAACTTTCCCATTCATAAAAGGCATTTACTTTTCTTTCTCACTCTACCAAAATATATTTCTTTGAGTAAATCAATTGGTTTTATCTTTGTCGTTTATTGTTGAGCACACAAAACTCATCTTATGGAAACATTTTCTGCCATTATCACAAATAAATGTCATACACTTGTTGGGCATTTTGGTTCATATAGAAAAAGCTGATTACTTACAGGTCCTCCTTGGATACACCGTTGCACACTCAATAGCTGATCATTTCTGCCCACATTCAGTTTCAACTAGAAAATTTAATATATGGGAATTAAGTAACTGCAAGGATCTCTTGAGAGGGCTATGCTACATAATTAAGAAAATATTCTTCGACTTCTGGTTTGCCATTGCGGCACCTGCAGATGCAGGAAGGCAAGCTCCATCTTCCGTGTCCGAATTTGTCCTGCTGGGGGACCCTAGAAAGGGTTGAAAGTTGCCCTGTAGGAGCGACGAGCAAGGAGGGGACCCCCCACTTGATCGCAGGAGGGCGGTGGCCCTTCTGTTTGATCCAGGGCAGCTCTCCAAACCAGTGGGAGAAAGACCAGCCAAAGCAATATGGCTCGTCACTAAGCTGCTGACAGCCGAAGTCAAAATCACTACCAAGCACCTTTAAAGCAATGTGGATGAAACTGGGTGAGATCTGATCTTCTTTTTAAGACTTTAAGTATCTTTTCCTGTAAAAGCTACCCAAAGTATTTTTTCCCCTGTGAGGAGAGAGGGAAGGGAATTTCATCCTCTAAGAAAAGTGGTGACTACCCACCCAGGGGAGCAACTGTAAGAACAATTTTAATCTAATTGGATGTATATGCTTTTGAAACTTGGGGACTAAAAGTTTTCCTATTCTTACTGGAGACATTTGTTTTTATCTAAAAAAAAGATAAAACTTGAAAAACTATTATAAAAACTTTGGACTTAAAAACCTTTAAATGGCATCAGTGACATCTTCTGGTGAAGTATGGTATTACAACTTGTTATTGATTAAAAGAGACTTGGCCTGAAGCCCAGACTCTACAAAAACCTTTTCTGACCTTGACAGATACCACCTGTGAACAACTCAGCTGCAAAGAAGGAACTTTGGGCAGTATATTTGGCCTGTTTGAACTATGAATGTAAACTTTTACTGACTTTTAGAGCTACACGTGGGAATTGCTTTCCTATTTCTCTACATGAGAAGCATTTGTTATTATACAAGCTGCTCTATTACCTTGGACTATAAATTCTTACTTGACAAACAATTTCCACTATAAAGACCACCTATAACACGTGAAATAGATGTCCCATACCCAGTTATAAAAAAAACCCAAAACTATTTTTAATGTTTGATTCTAAAGTCTTCAGCTTAATACACTATCAAGAGATTATGGATGAAGATCAGGAAAAAATCCTTTCCATGTTGAAATCAATATAGGAAACCATTCTTTCAGCTTGTGACAAAATAAGATGCAACATAAAGGAACAAGATGCCAGCTTAGATATACAAACCCAGATCTTGACTACAACTAAAGAACTAACAATGCAGAAAATAACAGGAGAACACCTAAATACTAAGACAGAGGACTCAATTGACCAAGAGATCCAGCCAATGGAAAAATCAGAAAAGGGAGTGACAACACTGAAAATGGAAAAGACTTTTTACATAAATCAGAAGAAATTCAAGGAAAAGGAAGAAGCACAGATTGAATGGAAGATAAACCTATCAGGATAATTGTGGGAAATTGGAGTAATAGGGAGGTGACCTAATGAATACAAATGGGCTTGTTCTTCCAAAAAAACTGCAACAAACTATCTTTCTTATTTCAAACAATATATATAATAATAGAGGGAGAACTATTTGATGATTTAAAAGCATTGACATGGAAGGCTAGTTGGCAAAGGAAGAAAGCCAGAGTAAGGCTGAAGAAAATTATGGTTTTGATTTATTAGAGTCAATTTCATATTACTAATTAGAGCAGGGGGGTCAAACTGCCGGCCTGCGGCCTGGACGCATCATCGGGAAACCAGGCCCACCCCATTCCCTGCAATGGTGAAAAAGTTCCGATTCGTTGCGCAACATTATGTGACGTCTCGAGTTTGACATGTCTGAATTAGAGGGTTGATTATGACGGAAAATAGATAATTTTTAGAAAATAAAGTAACATTATAATTGAATAGCTAAGATGTGTAACAAGACTAATAGACTTTGGTATGAAAAGGGAAAAAGGGAGAAGTTGAGATAAGGGAAATTTTGGTCACCTAATTTAAAATATTTGTAATTAGTTGAAAACAAGAATTCTGTTTGCCTAATATGAAATAATAGAGATTATCAGAAAAAGACAGGGAATATTTGAACTTTTAAAAATTTAGGGCTAAAAGAAAAAAAATTATGTATACTATTGATTTATTGGTTAACCAGATAATACATATAATGGTTCTGATTTATTAGAGGGGCTACTATATTATTAATTAGATGGTTTAATATGGTGGAAAATAGATAACTTTTAGAAAACTGAACAAGACCATACTCAGATAAGATGTGTACTTAGAATATTAGATTTTGTTTTGAAAAGGAAGAAGTTGAAATAAGGGAAACTTTGGTTACCTAAAGTTTGGAAATTATAAATATCAAATGTTAATTTGAATATTGATGGGAAATTAAAGCTTGGGGAAAAAGCAATCACAGGACATTGATTGTATATAAGGATTGAATGTAAACACAATTAAGCTATGCATAAGCTAAAAATTATTGATAAATGTAATAAGAATGTTTTTGATATTAAAGGGAAAAAAGAGGAAATATGTTGTAACTTGAGATATGTACTAGATTTATGTATGTTATTGAACTATTGATTAACTCAGTCACCACATTGCTTTTTAAATACTTAATTGTAAAATTAGAAAACTAATAAAATATGATAAAAAAGAAGATATTCTTTAAAAAACAAATGAAACAACTGTATGTTACTTTTTAAAAAAATGAAGTCAAATTAGCACAGTGAATCAGTCATGTATGTTTGGATTAAATTTTGAAAACCTATTTTATAATCCCTCAAAACATTACCTTCTGAAACAGATCAGCTCAAATTATTGTCTGCCAAGAAAATGTAATTTCCCTCATTTCAATATTCATATAAAGAGTCACCTGTCTGAAATCTTTGCATAAATTTAAAACAGCTAAGTAACCTTTTGTGGGAGAAGACTGCCTTCAGACAAATTCTGATGATTTATGTCTTACATGGTAAAAATTAACAGTTGTATGATGAAAGTGTACCACATGAACAACTGAGCATTTACATATTTGTTGTATTTATCGTGCAATCATAAATATATTACAGAGTACAAATATACAAACCTAAGAGAGATTGGAAAGCAAACCAAGAAAACTGTCAATGATGTAAGTAACAGAAGGCAGCTTATAAAAGAAGAATAGCATATGAAAAGTTGTGGATCCATTGTCCCTTGTTTTAATAGATGCTCCCAAAATAGGCAAATGAAACATATTAGCTATCTAACTGTATTGCTACCTGAAACCACAACATACAACTTAGGACTCACCCCCCAAATTGGAAATTGTATAAATAGGAATAAACATACAATTAATTCATCATTGCAGGGTCTTCAGAAAATCGTAGAAGGTGTAACAATTGAGAAAGATGAAATTATTACCTCATTTCAGGACAGAACACCCTACACATCTATGGATCCAAAATCAGCTATTCAAGCCTCATTATATAAAGTACCAAACCTTGTCAAGCATATAAACATTTAATAAATTTAATCATATAACCTAAAGACCTTTGCCTCTGGACTGACTTTCATTCTGATGGACAAAACAAACTAATCAAAGGAACCCTTATGGAAATTGCCTATCTCCGGATTCATAGCAAAAAAAAAAAACAGTCATGCAACATCTGGAAGCAATTGCCCTCCCACACATGCAATCCAAAATGCAGATTCTGTTAAGCGTAACAAAACACTTGTCATAATTAAAAAAAAGGTTACTTGGAAAACGCAACACAATCAATAACATCTTTAACAGAATCAAATTCACAAGAGAAAAAGATATTCTTACCAGCAAACAGTGGTATACATATCTAAAAAACAACAACATATAAACCAAAAATTGCATCAACAAAGTGACAATCCAAATGCCAATAAAAAACTGTGTAAATCTCACCAGCAGATTACCTGTTAGACTTTAGATTGGCCCCCATACCATGGAATCTCTCCAAGTATCCTAAGGCCTACCCACAATTCCAACAATTTAAGAAAGAGCAGAACTTATGTACAATACAAAAATGGAAAGATCGTGAAGGCCACTATGTAGGACAAAGAAGCACATACTGTTCACAAACAGCAGATAGCAGTCAGAAGACATAATGAACAGGCTTTAATTTTATGTCGCATAGAGCAATTTAACCACAAATTTAAGTGAGAAAGTAACCATTTTAGATCACTTCAAATCCAGCAGTACAAGAATATTCCCCAAAGTCAGGCATTGTGACAGATCAGCTGTTAACACAGAAAGAGATAAACCTGGTCTGCATTCTATTTAATGGGTTGGAGAATGTTCTGAAGAATAATCAAGTTGATACTAGGTAATTCTCCCTGTGATAGGAATTCTCCTGGCTATTACCATTGGTTGAAAAATAAATTCTCTAGTTACTGTCTGTCTAAACTTGAATTGTGAGCATATCTGGAAGAATCTACAAAGATGTAAAACTGAACAGCTGTGACCGGAATTCCCCAGCCCAGTTTGCTATTTTGACCTCCTATTAGCCACAGAGGAAATATCCTATAGTTATTTTGTGTTTGTTTTTTCCTTTTGCAACTAACAGCAGCTCCAGAATGTGACTGAAAACACAAATCCCATTGCATTAAAGGAGGAACCCCTACTTCATAATCCCAATTGGGATAATTAAACTAGAGGATATTCCATGTAGCATGCAATAAATCCCATTCATCCAAAACGGTGCAAAATAATCATCATGCTGAAGCAAATGTAAAAGACAGACCTGGTCTATATAATCTTTGAGTTGTTTCATTTGTTTAATTGCAGTGGCCAAGTCTTCATGGTCAGTATGTTCTTGAGGAGTGTGAAGTCTAAGAGCATAGAGGAGAGTGATGTATTCTTTGATCCTTTTAGAAGGGCAGAGCAGAAGTTCCTGTAAGCTACACAGCCAACATATACATTTAATGCATTGATTAGAAAAATGATAAATAAGCACAATCAAAATAATTTGCAAAGAGACTTAAATTTTAGAGTCAACTAACTCTTTAAGTAACTTAACTGCTTTAAAATCTTATCTATAAACTGCTATGATCTGCATGCTTGATATATTACTCTATTTTACTTTGCAAAGAAGATTGCTCTAATGTCAATGCCGCCATCATCACAACTTTAAAAGACCTCAGCACCAGATGTGCAGTTTGTTTAGCCCAGGGGTAGGCAACCTCGGCTCTTTTATGACTCATGGACTTCAACTCCCAGAATTAGCTGACTCAGGAATTCTGGGAGTTGAAGTCCATGAGTCATAAAAGAGCCGAGGTTGCCTACCCCTGGTTTAGCCAATAGGCCAAACTATCATGTCAAATACCTACCTACTTATCATTTCCCTTCCTTCCTGGGTGTGGGATACTCCCAAAATACATTGGGCCAGGTATCCAATGAAAGAAAAAGAAAGAAGGAAGAAGCTGGTGTTTATGTTCATTCAACTATGAGCCAAAACCTAGAGTTAAAATAGTTTTTTGCAGGCCAGAGAAGATAAGAATATGAAATGGAAAAAAATTAGTAGTGCTTCTGCTCCTACCCTCTATGCAATCGTAGAATGTTTCCTTTCCTCATATATGCAAGCAGATATACAGTACATATTTGCCAAGGCAATTGAATAGTGCGCATTTTCTAGACGAAAAAAGAATGTACTGTACTGATGTTATTCTGTGAATAAAACAAGGTTGAAGGGCTGGCAGTACTCTAACAGCTACCTGGACTTCCTTTGCAAATTGTTCCAGTTCAGTCAAAGGATTATTTATGGCTGACAGAGGCAGATCAAGAAAGTTCTGGGTCTTTGTCTTTCTAGAACTTTATGGATTAATCCAGTCCTGGATAAATTGCTCCTGAACAAATTTTCTGAAAAGCATTATTTGGTTGAGCCTAACTTTGCTTTTTTCCTTATTTACTAGGACTCCCTCTTTAAGTCAGAATTCAACCTCACAAAAGATATACTTAAACATTGAATAAAAGAAGACATGTGCCAATGTGTTGCTCCCAGGGCTATGACAATCCTTCCCTTATGAAGTTACCTTCTCATGGTGGTAACAACAGTCCGATCATGTCTCTTCAAGAAAGCACGGAATACTGGAATAGTTTCTCGGCACTATGGAAACAAGAGATTTGGATTACCATGATGGGAGCTGCAGCAGAAAATGTATTCAGACTATTGCCTTAATGAAGTTCCTAACACATTTTGCCTTCTTTGTTTCCCCTTTAGAGTTTTCTACAATGATGTGCATCCCTCTATTTTTGGACTACACCATTCTCCACCAGTCTGCACCCAGATGTGTTGGATTATAAAGCCCATCGTTCCCAATCAACACAATGATGAGAACTAAATTGGCTTGAGAAGTTTAGGAATTCTCTGTGTAGGCACATCAGATAAGAACAAAAACCCTCTGCCATCAGCCATGGTTTGCATGTAACTTTGTGCCAACTTGAAACTAGGCATTAAACTGCAATTTGCGCCCTAATCTGTGGTTGTGTGTGATTATGATTGTAAGGAACATTTTTATTTAATGGAAATAGATACCATTAGTTCACTGAACAGCTCAAACTAGTTAAGGCCATCCAGTTCACAGGCAGGAATAATAAGGATAATACAAATAATAAGGATAGTACAAAGAAGAGCAACTAAGATGATTAAAGGCCTGGAGACTAAAACATATGAACGGTTGCAGGATTTGGGTTTGGCTAAACTAGAGAAAAGAAAAACTAGGGTGGATATGATTCCAGTATTTGAGAGGCTGCCAAAAAGAGGAGGGGTTCAATTTATTCTCCAAAGCACCAGAGGGCAGGACAAGAAACAATGCATGGAAACTAATCAAGGAGAGAAGCAACCTGGAATTAAGGAGAAACTTCCTAGCAGGGAGAACAATTAATCAGTGGAACAACCTGTCTTCATCACTGGAGGTTTTTAAGAAGACAGTCTTAAAAACAGTCACTTGTCACTTGTCTCAAATGGTATAGGATCTCCTGCTTGAGCAGGGAGCTGGACTAGAAGACCTCCAAGGTCCCTTTCAGCTCTAATCTGATTCTGATTCACCATATTGATTATGCATCTGATACGGCAGGTATTGTTTTCCTTATATTTCCTTATTGTGTAATTTGATATCCCATATCGCTAAAATAAGCCAAGTGTCAATTCTGGAGATAAATCTGAAACAATCCTACCAAAATTGTCCTTTCATCAATTGATATTGTGTGGAATGGAAAACCTACATTGAATAGCAACTGGCTTATACTAGTTCAGGGGTGTCAAACTCATGACGTCACATGGTGTATTGCAACGTATCATGACTTTTTCTCATTGTCGGCAATGGGGTGGGTGTGGTTTTGGCGTGACGTATCCGGCCCATGGGCTGGCAGTTTGACACCCCTGTAACTAGATGAAAGGCGAACACAGCTATCTAAAAACAGGGAGATAGGCTACACAGTAAAATTAATTGAAATATCAAAATGGCTTATGAATGAGAAGGAAGCAATGTTAATCCAGAGAGATGGACTGCATCACTGGGAAGACACAAACGCTGATATCAGGTTAGAAATGAATAGATTAAAAAGAAACAACTGAACAGCAAAAACCTCTTGCCATAATACATGCTGGCCTCAAGGGAGAGGAATCTGAAAATCCTCCAGGCATGATGGTAGGCAGCTTCAAACCTATTTTCTGGCTCCATTTAGATGAGGAGAATTCCAGTTAAACCTGTTGTATGCATGCTAGCCAAAACCAAAGGCTTCCATCACCGGCACCATTTGAAAGTGGTAAAAGGGAAATGTCCATCATGTATTTTAAAAGAATTAGCGAGAGTATGTTTAATAAAATAAGCCTGCAGATAAGAATAAACCAGATCTTGGGAGATTAGTGCTTTCTTACCTCGTCTATAGTTTTCAGAATTACTGCATAGTTGTTGAAAAAATTTGTATATGTTTGAAACTGCTGGCCCAACTTAATGAATATGTCTCCTACGTTTTGGGCAGGGCTCCATTCATTAAACCTTCGTGTTAACTCAGCTAAAAAACACCTGTATTTGGAACAGACATAAGAAGGGTGTTTCTATCTTTCTATCTGGTTGCAGACAAGTTGCAACAGCTGGTGATGACATTATGTTTCTACATCTAAGGAGTTATCTCCCTCCCAGTTTCAATGAGGCAAGACTTAGGGCTTACCTTTAATGTGTCTGTCTCTACTTTAGTAGAAAAGATCCAAGTAAGGCTACCTAAAACTATTAATTTGTGATATTAAATTTATCACAGGTAAGCTTAATATTCAGTTGGCCAACCTTAAAACATTCTGTTCCTATAAACTGATAAATTCGGCACATACCCAAGTAGAAATCTGAAAAAGTGGTAGAATAGAAGCTGCCCCTTGGAAAATAGTTGGCCCTTCTAATTGCTGCTGTTCAATGCATATTTTATTAAGAAAATCCCCGGTATCCAGTTATCGCAGCCTGCCTTATACCAAGTGACTCCATGAATTACTACAGGTGATTATATATTAGAGCTATCCATATATAAACAAGAAACTCAGCTTTGTATAACCTTTAGCAAATTTGATACTTTGCTTGACCCACATTTGAAAAAAACACCTTTAAGCATTCAGGCAGTTACCTCTGGGAAATTTTGTTAAATCACCTGCATGAAGTTGAATGCTTGCTAATCCAGACTTGTCTGCAATAGTTGATGTTCTATCAGCTAGCAGCACCTGGCTAACCTAATTAGAGTCAGGCTTGAATGGCAGAAAAGGAAGCTAAGAAATCTCAGGGCTGTAGGCTAGATTTAGAAAGTGTGGAAAAAAACATCTTGGGAAAAAAGCAATGGCAAAGCACTTATCAAGAATACTGTGAAGAATAATCTAACTAGCTATTTATCTATCTCATTATCAAACCTGGCAAAGCCGCTGCCAACCAATTTACAAAGGAGAGGAGAGCTACTTAACTTTCCCAAATGTTCATCCTAAACATTATAATATAGTACATTAATGCTTTGCCACCCACTGTGGGGAACCACAGACTCCTACAATTCGAGCAGCCATTTAAATGAGCTATCAAATCCATCCCCATCCCCAGTGCAGAAATCCAAATTAAAGTATCACTGATAGCTAGCCATTCATAGTAAAGGGGAGCTCACCATCTCCCTTATTGGTTCCAGTGTTGATCTGCTGTTGCCATTAGGAGGTTTGTTCTACGTTCAGATGGAATCCACTTATCTTTTCACATTCTAAGATTATAGAGATCAGACTTTGACTTTGTGTGGTCACCCCTCTAGGTATTGGAGAAGTGCTTTCATAACCACATAAAACCTAATTATTGAGCTACGCAAACCATTTGGAAAAATTCATTTTGTGAAGAACATTGATGCACGTGAAGATTCCTGTTTGAAGTGTTGAGGCAACTCTGTCAAAAGGCAGTGGGGTTACACCAATGGCTTGCTTTCTCAGGTTGTTTGCTTGAATGGACACATTTCTGCAATGCTGGGACTGCTGGTGGAAGTGAGGTTCTTATTTGTGTGGTGATGACCAGAGAAAGCTCAGCTGTACCAAGCTTCCCAAAGGATATGACTGCATCGGTACTACAAGAGGAATCCTTCACTTGTGCCAATGTGTTTTGCACAGATTTTAGTTTCCAGTCTTCTAATCGTTCTTCTTGAACTTCTCCATACTTCTCCAAATTTCTCTGAATTATTCTTAAGGTGTTCCAAAATGGAGGTGCTCGGAACTGGAAGCAGGGCTGGGGTTTAACTTGTACAGAAAATAGTGGCCCTACTACTTTCTTTCATTTGGAAATTGACACAGTTGCTCCTGATCTGAAATGTCCAGCTTCCAATCCTGCTTTTCACTGAAAGCAAACACTTGGAGTCATATTCAATGTATACTCCTCTTTATGGCTCTTTAACAAACCACATTATAAAGCAGTTAGTTAACCGTACTGGAACACAGAGTTCCAGTTTGAGACAGCGGTTAAGGTATTAGAAACTGGGAGACTGTAGTTCTAGTCCTGCCTGAGGCACAGAGACAGATGGATGATCTTAGGCCAGGCATGTCAAACTCGCAACGTCATGTGATGTCGCGCGACGTATCGCAACTTTTTCCCCATTGCTGGCAATGGGGAGGGTGTGGTTTCATTGTGATGCATCCGGCCTGTGGGCCGGCAGTTTGACATGCCTGTCTTAGGCTATTCACTCTTAATCTTAGAAAGAGGCAATGGCAAACCACTTCTGAAAAAACTTGCCAAGAAAATTTGTCCAGGCAGTCACCAAGAGTAAACACTGACTCAAAAGTCCGTCTATCCATCCATCCATCCATCCATCCATCCATCCATCCATCCATCCAGATTACAAAGAAATTATGTCTACAGGAAATTTATTAGTCACTTCAAATTATTATATTTCCAAACCCTTGAGTATTTATTAAAGCTGGGTTGCTAGGAATTGGCTTTGTTTTATGTCTAAAACCTTTTAGTAATGGAATGGTTCAAAAGAGTCAATGAAATATACCTGTTTACTTGTAAAATGTCCAAGACATCAGAAAAGATGAGCTGAATACTTATATCATTTAGGATGGTCTGACGGGATGCCAGTGCTGCTTTTAATGGTTTTACATAGATATCTTTCACAATTTCCAGAATGCGGACATAGTTTCTCTCACTTAAGAGAAGTTCTCTGGCAAAGCTTTGGCGCTTCTCTATCACATCTTGAGGTTCATCTATCTAAATGTCAAAGAAAGAAACAATTATTTTTTTTAAAAAATGTGCTTATCTTAACCACCTTAAACCTGATGTAGTGCATTTATATCCGATTTCTGGCTATGCAACTTAGAAGCTTCTTTTCATATATCCATATCCAGATATAGTCATATATATATATATATATATATATATATATATATATATATATATATATATATATATATATATATATATATATATATAGAGAGAGAGAGAGAGAGAGAGAGAGAGAGAGAGAGAGAGAGAGAGAGATTCAAGCATAATACTATTACTTCAAAAGCCTCTTCAGATTCAACACTACATATGCTTACCTCATATTAAACCTTATTGGGCTTTACTTTTGAATCAAAATGTATAGTACTGCTAGCTATTTGTTCTCATAAGTAAGACATTATACAGTTCATTCATCTCAATATGCTATGCTATTTTCAATATGCTATTTAGATATTTGTTTGCATGAGCTATTGAAATAAGCTAGTATTAGCACTGATGATGTTACCTAATTAGGGTAATGAAACATCTGCAAGAAAACAAGCAAGCTCAGAGAGCACCAAGGACCCCTATTGAAATAACTTTGGCTTGCATAGCACCAGCTAAAATAGGCCACTTTAATCACTAAACTTTCCATGCTGGAAACATATACATTATACATGAGTTCAATTTTATGAATTCTGAAGCAGAGAATTAGAGTGCAAATATCTTTTTAATAAAATTACATATTACCTTCCTTTCAATACTAGGATATAAAATTATTCTAACAATACCATCTCAATAAAAAAAATTCAAGTAATGATCCATCAAGGACCTCAAATCTCGTGACAAACCACTTACGGTATCTTTCACTTTGTCAAGAAAAAGGTTTTGAACAGAATAAGGACAAACAAAATTACAGGAGTAGTGAAAACCCAACACTTGATTCTTTTGTACCTTAAGTACAAGCCCTGATTCTGAAGTGCCCTCAGTCAAGAAATCCTGGTTTCCAAGTTCTTCATTCTCACATTTCTTCATGAGGAAAGATGATAGAAATTCCAGGCGGTTTCCCTAAAGAATCATACAAATAAATGCTTAAAAGAACATGCCTATCGTTTCCTTTCATGCAGATACAGCCATTGCCACATCAACTAGTAAGAGAGGAAGTACAGATAATGTTTCAACTATTTCCTTTCATTTTAATAAATTAAGTCCAGGCTGTACCAGAGTAAAAAGTTATGGCATGATTCTACATTTTCACGAGCTAATTCATCTTGAATAATTTCTCCCACACAAAACATAAAGAAAGGCAGTGAAAAAACATGACATTAACAAAATTGTCAAGTTGGTACTTCATTATCCCATGCTAAGAATAGTGGCTATCATGCGCAGGCAGCATCAGTGCGAAAGATGTGGAAAAACATATGGCAAATCAGCTTCATTCAGCTGTTTAAGGAAGCTTCCTTTTGGCAGTGTCCTTCCCTGCAATACAGTATTGGTGGCAATTTGTTCTCAAAACAACAACAGTTGAGAGCAACTGTTCTCAGGCAGACTGTAACAGGGCACTGTGTTGACCTTTATAAGAGCCCATGGACAGGAACATACATTTTGGTTGGCTGCTCAACAAAGAGAATTCTTCTTCATTAGCTAAATTAAATTAAAGCTATTTGCATTGTGTCAAAAAATAGAACTCCTAGCATTTTTAATCACTTTCCTGCTTATCACTGCATGTCTCGGGAGAAGTACAACTCTCTTCAGCTGTTGTCTAAAAATACAGCTGCGTGCAAAAAAAGGAAGAGATTAACATGTCCTTCTGTTTTTGTACATACAGCTGACTGTGTATACAGGTGCTGCTTTGTAGCTGTGGCACTGAGTACATAAATGCCATAGTGCTGGAGGCACCACAGAATCCTATGTGACGTCAAGACGCATGGACTCTGAGCTCCTTTATAGCCTTCTGTGTATAATCAACTTATGAAGATAATCAGCTTATGAAGAGAACTGTAAGAAACATTAGGTAGATCTGAGATGGTGGGTTTCTGGTCTGCTAAAATGGATGCTAAAATCAGTCACTTGGCAACATAGATGCTGCCTTTTCCTGTTCTGCTCACATCCCCCTAAAAGCCTTTCGGAAAAGAGACTATCCGACTAGTAAGTGAATTCACAAAGAGCTTTATCCTAAGCACTAATAAGAACATATCTAAGCAAGAAACAGCAGTGCTAGGGGAAATACAGTGGTGTGGCCCTCTTAGTGATAGTTTGTGCGTAGAGCCAGGGTTTCAACTCCTGGTTTTCAGGATCACCATAAGGGAGACAACCCACCAAGTTGTCTTAAAATAGTACAATGATGCCAATGGAAGGACACCAAATAAGCCCTGAAGTCCAAACTGATGCCATTGAAACTTATTTTTAATATATAGTGCTTTAAAAGATTACACTTATCATACGTGATTTCCTCTTGAGAGTTCAACTAATCCGTCAGCCAAAGTCTGGATTATTCTTTCATTGTCTTGAATGTTGGACCAATTCACAGTATTAAACATAACTTGACCTGTGTACAAAATATTGGTTACTTTAAGATGTCACAGGGTTGCTATCTAGTCATTTCACAGTTTTGTTTAAAGGGGGACAAAAATAGGAAATCCCTTTGTAAACTGGATTACTTGGATATTCTAATTACCCAGTTACTTGCACCTGCACATATACAGATCCAGACAGTTACTTGGCAGCATCTAGTCAAATCTAGCACACAGCTAATCAGCATTGAGTATTTGAACAGAAATCAAACTCAGCAATGAGATTTTATACATACTGTAAATAGATAGCCACTTTGCTATAGTGATTAACATACCAGGCTAGCAAACAGAAAAATGAGTTTAGGTCCCACCTAGAGCATTAAGCCAGCTGGGTGACCTTGGGCCAGTCATTGTTTCTCACTCCTAAAAAAGATGCAAGGGTAAAACTGCAGCAGCATGTCCAGGCTATTGCCAGGAGTCAACATTGATTTGAAGGCATGCAAGCATGCACAAATACACAACACACACAAAAATCCACATATATAATGTTAACCCAGGCGTCTATCTTTGTAGTAAACTGAGCACCATTGCTAGAGAGAGAGAGAGCATTTTTTGTACTGACAATAAGTCTACCGTGTCCAATGGAATTCTTATTTCAGACATACATAGAAGACTACAATGAGAAAAATTTACCAAGAATTTTGCCCGCCATGTTCTTTTGCAAATCAAAAAAATATGGACTCAGCTTTTTCCTGACAACATCCAGTGCCTCTTCCAGCAACTCAGTGAATCTGAGCCATATTTGCAGTTTTACTTCAGTGAGGTACAGCAACGGAGGAGAACTTTCTTTCTGATTTCCCAGCCATTCACTGAGGACTGTAATAACACAAAAGTCATTTCCCTCTCCATGGACTATTTCTTATGTTCCAGTCTCTCCCCTTCCCCCACCCCCCAAAAAAACAGAATTATCCAAGATTTGGGGAGAATCAATATGCTATCAAATAGGAAACTGCTGATTTTGTGTTCTGTATTAAAAACCCCTGGAAAATAAAGCAATGCTGCATATAAATGATGTAGTAGGAACATGGTGGCTCATGAGGTTAGATTAGAACACTGAGCTGATGTTCGGCAGCCTCACGTTCAAGACCCGTTGCTGCTCAGGGCAGGGTGAGCTCCTGTCACTTGCTCCAGTTCCTGCCAACCCAGCGATTTGAAAGTGGGCAACTGCAAGTAAATAAATGGGGAGCCACTTTGGTGGTCAACATCATGGAGACACATAAGGGCAATGATGATGTCACTGGCAAATCCTTTTGCCACGGAAGCACTTTGGTATTTCCAACATAGAAGTATTAGTATTCATGATGTAAGTAAATTTGTTTCTCTTTCTTCCAGTTTCCCCTGTTCGAAACCTATTGCTTGGACTTCTTGCAATTTAATAACATGTGGAAGAATACATGCATCTTACAGAGAAAAGTGTTTTACAATGGCATCTTATAGTTCATCCAGCAATTTCAATTGTCCTCTTAGTATTGCTAAGAAGATCTAGAAGAACCTGCTGCTGCTTGTTTAGAGTCTTTCAGGATCCCATTACAAAATACCATTTGCATCTGTTTAATTGTGCCAAGTCAGATCACTGATCCTTAAACTTGATACATCAGTTTCTGATTGGCAATTGTTCTTTGCTAGCAAATGTCATTGCTCTCTTCTAATCTATTAGCAATCTCATCCCCTAAAAATGTAAGCCATATACAGTATTGATTCTGCTGAGGCTTCTGCCTGGGCCCAGCAACTTTGAGGAAAATAAGATGGGATGCAGCTGATTTAAAATATGGCCACCAGTCAAATATCTGATGTAGATCTTCCCAAATATGTAGGAATTTTCTCCACCTACTGTGCTGATAAGACCCGGTAGCTATTCCGGTAGGAGTCCTGAAGAATGCTCCAGTGAGACGAGTCAGCTGTGAAAGCATCTCTTTTCCTGCCTCTGAAAATGAGTAAAGTAATCGTCTAAAATGTAGCATGCATTTGAGGATAAGATGTTCTTTGGAATGTTGTGGATTAGAGCTGGTCTTTTGTGAAGGAAAAATGTTTGCTTCTGTCATGTTAAATTTGGGGTTTTTTAAATTTTGTTTATATTAGGATATTGGGACCGTTTCTTGACTTTCAAATGGTATTTTGTTATACAAGCAGTCCTTGACTTACAACCGTTTGTTTCATGGCCATCCACACTTACAATGGTGCTGAAAAAAGTGACTTATGATTGGTTTTCATGCTTATGATCGTTGCAGCGTCCCTATGGTCACGTGATCAACATTCAGATGCTTGGCAACTGGCATGTATTTATGACAGTTGCACTACCCCGGGGTCACGTGATCGCCATTTTTAACCTTCCCAGCTGGCTTCTGACAAGCAAAGTCAATGGGGAACACCAGATTCACTTAACGACCGCATGATTCACTTAACATGCTTCATTTAAGTGTAGCAAAAAAGGTCATAAAGTAGGGCACAATTCACATAACAACTGTCTTGCTTAGCAACATAAATTCTGGGGGGGTCAATTATGGTCATAAGTCGAGGGCTGCCTGTAGCTACAAGGCAAGATGTGGAATGTTGAATTTTACATATGTTGATGAAAAATGTAGACCTCTGCTTGGCTCTTTTGCTGGTAACTGGATTGGAGACATAGTTACTTATTTGATTTGCTGTTGTTAAGAAGTAGGTTATGAGATGAAGAGTTTTATATTTGTTAGCTAAGAGAAGGTAAAGAGATTAGGGAATTGTTTACTGTCTACTTGCTATGAAGAGGGTGGGGAGTCATTTCTTTAGGGAGAAGGTGTTTTTTTCCCCTTTACACATTTATATTCTTGCTTTTTTTTCTTTTAGTCTTTATTATCTTTGATTGTTTAATTCAAACTTTTAATAAACATTATTTGAAAAAAATGTAGGATATAGCAATTGCAACACTAAAATAAACATCAGCCTAAGAGTGGATGAATGCAGTTGCCTGTTCCTGCTGAAGATGGGAAAACACATGCTCTGTATTGAGCAATGAATAGTCCACAAGAAATGTGGTATTACTTTTTCCCAATTTAATTTTACTGCCTGTTTGAAAGAATAAGGCGAAGGAGATCTTTCCTTGACCTAGTTACTGTGATCTCCCAACATCGCTACCCCTTCTGGAATAGATTCACAATGAGGTGTTATGGCCATTACAGAAAAAAACCCACTTGGGATAATGTTTCTGTTGATTGAGCCTGTACCACATAACTCTGTGTGATATGTACAATACTGTGATAACAATACTATGTGGAGGTGGAAATCTCTATAATGGCCTGTGAATAATATTTTATTATTTCACAGGGTGATAAAGACTCTTCACAGGACACCCTATAAATAGGTGGAGGAGAAAGCTAGGGCATAAGAGAAAATTGGATTGCTGGATGTTTTTATCCATCAGAGAAGACTTCTTTCTTTTTTAATTTCAAAGTGAAAAGACACACAAACAATATTTTAGTCTTTGGTCCATGAACCAACTCTTAGGATCTTTGGCTCTTGAAGACCAATTCTGTACAGCTGAGGATAACCCAAATGTTTGCTAGGTGAAGCTAAATTAAATGAAGATATACTCAGGGGTATTGGGGGAGGGGGGAGTTGGAGATCCCAAAACAATCATACTCACACACACACACACACAAGTCTTGAGGCTTCAATCACATGGTTACAGCCAACATATTGACTTTTTCATCTATGTATGCCTCTGGTTATGCTTGTACTGTGGAAATGACTGGAAAGCATGAGTAAGTGGCAATAACGCCCACTTTCTGGTTAATATCTAAAAGGCACAACCCAAAGGAAAAGGGTTTGGGAAGGAAGAGGGAAGAAGCAAAACCATTCATAGTTTCTGGCCAGCAATTAACCAGTGCATAACATATGGTAGCTCCTTTGAAGCCCAAACAAATCAAAGGAGTTTCCTGTTTGATTAGATCTACTGTAAACAAAGAGAAAGATGGCAACTTTTCAGGGTGGCAAGTTGGACTGACCTGAAGCTGCCAGAGGAACAAAGAGGTCTATGCTTCCCCCTTCTTCTGGAGACATAATGCAACTTTTTAAGTGCTTCCAAAACTCTCTCACCTCAGGTTGAAGAAGATTTTGGGTGTTGACTGTGTAACCTAAATAAAATTAAGCAAAGGATGCTTTTAAGGTGAATGGACAATATTCAGGGTTCCAACTGTCTTGAACTGCAAAAAGATTCTCCTAATTATACTTCACCAGGAACTATTGACTTATTCAATTTTTTCCCCCTAGAAGACGTATATAGTAAGTAACATGCCAGACTCTGATTTTCCTAACTTTACTCTCGAGATGCACCAACTCCTATGATTTATTATTTTTTTAAGAAGTAAGATTGAAAAACAAAGTCATTCTGGCATGATTGAGTTGGAGCCTATCTCTTAACTTTAGAGCCACAACAATCTTTTCCTTGTATAGGAAATGTGTAAGAATTGTCCTGTTTCCCTCTTCCTGCTCCTTTTTGTATATATTTTTAGATTCTAATCAAACTGAGGCAGGAACCAGCAAAACCTTTATCCTAGAGCTCAGGGCAAGGATCTCTCGTTACACTCAACATAGTAAATAAGAATTTTGTAAGTTTTTAAATCTTGGGCTGGCAGGGGAAAAAAAACCTTTTCTTTGTGCTTTCTTCTTGTCTAACACTTTTTTCTGTTCTACTTTCCCAAATATTCTTTTATTTTATCAGGATCTCTGTTTTGTTTTTTAAAAAAAGTAATTAAAATCTAATAAATCAAAGAATGCCGACTGGTGGCCCCCAGGGGGAGAGCGTTCTCTGTGGGTGCACCGGACTTATGGAACCATCTTCCGGTAGAGCTCCGGATGGCGCCCGACCTCCGCTCCTTCCGGCGCGACCTTAAAACTCATCTCTTTAAGGAAGCGGGCCTGGCCTGATGGGACGGGGTGGGTTTGTTATTACGACTTTAATTTTAAATTTGTACTATGGGCATTGTTTAATCATGTTTTAATAATTTTAACTTTTGTATCTGTCTTTTACGTATTGCCCTGTTAACCGCCCTGAGTCTCTTGAGAGAAGGGCGGTATATAAATTAAATAAAATAAATAAATAAATAAATAAATAAATAAAAGACTGACGAAAGATTCGACTTCTATATGAAATACTGTTTGTATTTTTCCTAAGTAAGGAGATATGCCTTATATTGAGCAACGGAAGCACATCAAGTTACTGGGAAGTGAAAAAAAAATAATGCATTTTTATACCACTACACACTTCTATCACTAAAAGCCGCAGAAATATGTAAGACTGATGATTGAAAACTAATTATGAAAGTTGTGATTATCAAATATATCTTGCTATACTTTATGGTCTTTAAATTTCAGTGGAGGCAAGAGAAATTTAGAGAAACATTATTAGGTCAAGTAAAAAATAATTAAATTTCCACACTCAGAAGATCTTATAACCTCTTAATCAAAAAAAAAAAACCCCACAAAAAATGTTGTAAGAAGGGAAATTTATCATCCTGGAATTTCCTACTAAAATTTGGAATTTGGTCAGTTTCAGATCTGATCTGGTTTCCTATTCCTCCATTCCCTAATCAGTTCTCCATTATTTGCTCCAGTATCTTTCCACCAGAAATGTTTTTAAAACCTATACTTGACTACTTCTTTTATTTTATCAGGATCTCTGTTTTGTTTTGTTTTTTTAAAAAAGTAATTAAAATCTAATAAATCTAATAAAAGACTGACGAAAGATTCGACTTCTATATGAAATACTGTTTGTATTTTTCCTAAGTAAGGAGATATGCCTTATATTGAGCAATGGAAGCACATCAAGTTACTGGGAAGTGGAAAAAAAATGGATATGTTTGCTGGTTTCTGCTGGGGTGGTGGTGGTGTTGCTGTTGGTAATTTAAAAAAAACCTTTTAACAATAATATTTCATATAGTTATCTTTTTTCTGGAAGAAGTTGTTTCCCATAATCAGCTAGAAAATAGGTAAACCATTATAACTTGCAATATAACTCAGAATCTAGGAAATTCACTTCCACGTATTTCAACTCTTCTGTGTAATATTTCAGCATGAAAGATTGTGTCAGCTACTCAAGATTCTTATTATTTTATCTTAACTTTACCTTGAAGCAAGTTAATCTCTCTGGAATCTCCATCACTAATTATCCCAATACTCTTTGCTATTTGGCCATCCAAGGCCTTTTCTACTGAATGAATGAGGCTTTCCAGTGTGGTCCCCGTATGCTCATACACTACCAGAACCACACCATGCTTAACACTGTCCACAACCATCTGAAATAAAATTGAAAGAAAACAACAAGTAAGAACATCGTTTTCAAATTAAAAGAAAATGTGTTTAGCACAGTGAATGAAGTGAATGAATTCTACCAGTTCAAAGACGTTCTTGCATTGTTATATATTGGAAGTTCTTGTTAGTAGATAGGATTCACTTTTATGACTAGAAAAGGAAAATGTTAAAATTATATCCACAAAATGAATTACTCATAGAAAAACAGGATTGAAAACAAAGTTGGAATCATCAAGTCCAATCTGCTGAGATTGGTTCCACTATTAAAGTACTCTTACTCTCAGGATATTTTCCTTTTGTATATTCTGCCTTCCTATAAATTAATTTATCCGTGATTCTGATCCATATACTCTGGTATAAAAGGTCTATTTTATTTATTGGTTGGTTGATTTTTATGGCAGTTCTAGGTCACACTATACCCAGCAGATTAGTTAAACAACCAGTACATTAAGACTGCTACAAAAATCATAAAACTACTCATCATGGTATCCCTATTCAGTTAGGGCTAAGGACTTGATGGAATAAGACTGTTTTCACTTGCTTACAATGTCACATGTAGCTCAGTGGAGAGATATTTATAAACTAAGTTATTGCTAAGAGGTCCTGCCACCATGTCCAACTTTTACTTCACAAAGAGATGAAGACTCTCCCACCACTAAGTCATGTTAACAATTTTCTAATCGCCAAACTAGGAAAAAAAGTAAGACTATTGTCTTGGAAATAGTCTAATAACTATACTTTGTTATGTCTCCTTTTCAAAGCTACTTGCACTTCTGATGCTTAGGTAAGTACTAAAAGAATTCAAAGAATACCCCTCTCCCACATACACAGAGTAAACCACGTATCCCTGTTCATGCTAAGCCACAACTGCAATTAGCCAACAAAAAACTATTATAAACTGTGGTTTACTCTCCTAAACTATTTTTAAATTCAATATTGTAATAAAATAAACCACATACAAATATGGAAGAGTGGAAACAAACCCTGCCATTACATGTGTATGCACAGTTTAAACAACATACTACCTGTTTTAGATGGCATCTTTCAAAGTTTATTGTTTTTTTGTGTGTTTTTTTTAATCCCATTTATATCCCGCCCTTCTCCAAAGACTCAGGGCGGCTTACAATCTAAAGTACAAATCAAATGATTTTATGATTTTTGTAGCAGTCTTAATGTACTGGTTGTTTAACTAGTCTGCTGGGTATAGTGTGACCTAGAACTGCCATAAAAATCAACCAACCAATAAATAAAATAGACCTTTTATACCAGAGTATATGGATCAGAATCACGGATAAATTAATTTATAGGAAGGCAGAATATAGAAAAGGAAAATATCCTGAGAGTAAGAGTACTTTAATAGTGGAACCAATCTCAGCCTTGGTGGAGCAGTGGGCTAATGCCTCCTTAAGTAACACCAGCTGCCTGCAATTAGTGCAGGTTCGAGTCCCACCAGGCTCAAGGTTGACTCAGCCTTCCATCCTTCCGAGGTAGGTAAAATGAGGACCCAGATTGTTGGGGGCAATAAGCTGACTTTGTAATAATGCCGCTTGGGGTGTGTGTGTGAAAGCCCTAATAAGCAGGCATATACATAGAATGAAGGCTACTGCTAAGCTTGTAAGCCGCCCTGAGTCTTCGGAGAAGGGCGGGATATAAATAGAATGAAAATAAATAAATAAATAAAATGTGTTTAGCAATAGCCTTCATTCTATGTATATGCCTGCTTATTAGGGCTTTCGCCCCCCCCCAGCGGCACTAGATGGTCTTTCTTCACTATTTACTTATGCATTAGAAGAATGCCCACCACAAAAATGAGTCAGAAGGCTCTGTCAATCAGCAAACCAACTTTAACATACTTATTCAGCTTAAGACTAGCCTTTAAACTCTTCAGCACAAGGCAAATATTTGATGGAAAAGACTACGGAGAACTAACTAGATTTCTTTCTGCTTTTCACTCTCCCCATTTTTAGCTCATACATTATTATTATTATTATTATTATTTATTAAATTTTTATACCGCCCTTCTCCCGAAGGACTCAGGGCGGTGAACAGGGCATATCTTAAAACTACAAAAATACAAAAATTAAAAAAGAATTAAATTATTGCCCACAATAAAAACAATAAAAATATATATAAATATTAAAACCCTAAGTGATTCCCCATCAGGCCAGGCCAGCTTGTTCAAATAAATGGGTCTTTAACCCGCGACGGAAGGAGCGGAGATCCGGTGCCATCCGGAGCTCAACCGGCAGCTGGTTCCACAAAGCCGGAGCGCCCACAGAGAAGGCCCTCCCCCTGGGGGCCACCAGCCGACATTCTCTGACTGGAGGCACCCTGAGGAGGCCCTCTCTGTGGGAACGCACGGGGCGGAGGGGAGTTGACGCCGGCAGCAGGTGGTCCCCGAGGTATTCCGGACCCATGCCATGTAAGGACTTAAAAACCATCACTAAGACCTTGAACCTCACCCGGAAGACAACTGGTAACCAATGCAGCTCGCGGAGCAAAGGTGTAACATGGGAGTACCGGGAAACTCCCAAGACAACTCTCGCGGCCGCATTCTGTACCAGTTGGAGCCTCCGAGTGGTCTTCAAGGGAAGCCCCATGTAGAGAGCATTGCAATAGTCAAGACGAGAGGTCACGAGCGCATGAGTGACCGTACACAGGGCATCCCGGTCTAGATAGGGCTGCAACTGCCGCACCAGGCGAACCTGTGCGAAAGCCCCCCTGGTCACGGCCACTACATGATCTTCTAAGGTGAGCCGTGCATCAAGGAGGACTCCCAAGTTGCGAGCCCTATCTACGGGGGGTAAAGACTCACCCCCCATAGAAAGTGATGGAACGTTTTGAATGTCCCGGGATGCCGGAATGTACAGCCACTCAGTCTTGTCAGGGTTGAGTTGAAGTCTGTTCCTCCCCATCCAGACCCGAACCGCCTCCAGGCAACGGGACATCACAGCGAGGGCATCACTGGGGTGGTTTGGGGTCGAAATGAAAAGTTGGGTATCATCAGCATATTGATGATACCCAACTCCAAAACCACGAATGATCTCACCCAGCGGTTTCATGTAGATTAAATGAGTTATGAAATATATTTTCATTTTGTTTCAGTCCTTGTGTTTTGTCATATTTCACCGAGCAAATTTTCTGTTGTTCGATTGGTTGGATATATTTGATGCATCTTTCCTCCTTATGTGTACAAAACAGAAGACATCTCATTCAGTCCCATGGGGGAAAGCAGGAAAGATGGATTCCATGAAGTTTTACCTCATATGCAGGCACGTGGGAAGATATCAAGACCAGGTGTGGATGGAGCAAATACTTCCCATTGGGGTATCCTTGGGAAATAGGCTGACAAAATCTGTGAGACAAGGTAAGACAAGAACTGCTACAAGTAATGTTCCTTCTGTACAAATAAAAAGTTAATATTACATTTGAAGTTTTATGATTATGAAGATCACGGTCAACAGTGGCAAACCTGTGCAAGCTCTGGATTTATGGACTTAATATCTCCAGAAGATAGGTTTAAGATACAGAAGGATCTTGACAGACTTGAACATTGGGTACTATCTAACAAAATGAAATTCAATGGTGAAAAAAGTAAGGTTCTATATTTAGGCAAGAAAAACCAAATGCACAGGTATAGTATATGTGGTACCTTGCTCAATAGTAGCAACTGTGTGAGGGATCTCGGAGTCCTAATGGACAATCACTTAAATATGAGCCAGCAGTGTGCTGCAGCTGCCAAAAAAGCCAACACAGTGCTAGGCTGCATTAACAGAGGGATAGAATCAAGATCACGTGAAGTGTTAATACCATTTTACAATGCTTTGGTATGGCCACACTTGGAATACTGCATCCAGTTTTGGTCACCACGATGTAAAAAAGATGTTGAGACTCTAGAAAGAGTACAGAGAAGACCAACAAAGATGATTAGGGGACTGGAGGCTAAAACATATAAGGAACGGTTGCTGGAATTGGGTATGTCTAGTTTAATGAAGGGACGCGGTGGCTCAGTGGGTTAGGACGCTGAGCTTGTCGATCAGAAGGTCGGCAGTTTGGCGGGTCGAATCCCGAGTGCCGCGTAGCAGAGTGAGCGCCTGTTACTCGTCCCAGCTTCTGCCAACCTAGCAGTTCAAAAGCACGTAAAAATGCAAGTAGAAAAATAGGGACCACTACGGTGGGAAGGTAACAGCGCTCCGTGCGCCTTTGGCATCTAGTCATGCCGGCCACATGACCACGGAGACGTCCTCGGAGAAGCGCTGGCTCTTCGGCTTTGAAACGGAGATGAGCACCGGCCCCTAGAGTCGGAAACGACTAGCACGCATGTGCGGGGGAACCTTTACCTTTACCTTTAGTTTAATGAAGAGAAGAACAAGGGGGGGACATGATAGCAGTGTTCCAATATCTCAGGGGTTGCCACAAAGAAGAGTCAAGCTAGCAACCTAGAACTAAGGACAAATTTCTTGACAGTCAGAACAATTAATCAGTGGAACAACCTGCCTCCAGAAGCTGTGAATGCTCCAACACTGGAAGTTGATCTTGTGGCCTGGACTGAGGGGGTTTCAATTTTATTTTAATTTTAATTTTAATTAATTTTAATAATTTTAATTTTAATTTTAATGTTAATTTTATTTAATTGTGGGCTAGTCTTATTTAATTCTATTTTAAAGTGTACTTATTTGTATTGTTTTAACTTGCCCTGTAAACCGCCCTGAGTCCTTCGGAAATAGGGCGGTATATAAAATCAATTAATTAAATAAATAAATAAGTTTTTAAGAAGAGACTGGGGAGCCATTTTTCTGAAATGGTATAGGGTTTCCTGCCTGAACAGGGGGTTGAACCAGATGACCTCCAAGGTCCCTTCCAATATTATTATTATTATTATTATTATTATTATTATTATTATTATTATTATTATTATTATTATTGACATCAATCCATGGTACAGCCAGGTGGAGATAGAAAAATATCTGCCCAGCACTCTAGAGATCCTTTTGCCAGTCTGAATGGATAATACTGGATAATACTGGATTAGATGAATTCATGAATTCATTCTGGGGCAGGTTTTTAGGTTCTGCATGCAGCTGCAGCAGCAACAACAGCAACAATAGTAGCAGTTCTCTGCACAACAGAGGAGACCTAGGCTTGTAAACACAAGGTTGGACAGGCAACACATCTTCTCTTGTCCTGAAGTTGCAACTAGATAAGGATCTCCCTGTGATTTCTACTTAAAAAGCAAAACACAGATATGGAAACTAATCAAGGAGAGAAGCAACCTGGAACTAAGGAGAAACTTCCTGACTCTTAGAACAATTAACCAGTGGAACAACCTGCCTCCAGAAGGTGTGAATGCTCCAACACTGGAAGTCTTTAAGAAGAGACTGGACAGCCATTTGTCTGAAATGATATAGGCTTTCCTGCCTGAGCAGGGGGTTGGACTAGATGACCTCCACGGTCCCTTCCAACTTTATTATTATTATTATATGGAACGTCCAAACTTCATTTGTTTGAGATGAGTGGAAACAGAAATTAAATGAATAAATGAATAAATTAAACAAGCAAACAAATAAATAACAAACTTTGATCAATCTTATTTCACACTTAACTTTTTCAAATGGCCATTGCTAAAAACAACAGCACAAACAAGTCATCATGCTTGCTGAATGGTCTCATGATTTTCTGGCTCCTCCCTGAATTTCTTTAGGTGGAAAGTTCTACCTGTTTAGCAGCAAATCTGTCAACTTGGATTCCAAAGCCACTCCCCTAATATTTCAGAGGCTGCCTTTTTTTTAATTAGCAGAGATAAAAGTTGTGCACTCAGCTTCCAAAGGTCATCCTGGGGCTACATCCAGACTGAAGTCTCCCTCTAATATTACACCAGCAGATTTCCTCTCCTGCAACAGGATTTCCTCTGGTGTGTGTGAAAGCAACATATCTGTTCAGGAAGCTTCCCCAAACTCCCAGAACAGATCTGAGGAAAATGCAACAAGTCTTTCTGTTCCACTGGCAGGCAGAAACAGACTAGATAGTATGCAAAGCATTGTTATCAATCCTTCCTTTGCTGAATCTCAAAAAGAGTGCTCAGAAAGGAATACCACTCTATTTCCTGCAACAGCAAAGGTTCCCTTGGTCACCAAGCTACACCACTGGAAACAGAAATTCTAAGGCAAATGTTTTAAACTGAACTGTATACTCATTTTCTCAACCTTGGCAACTTTTAAGATGTGTGGACTGCAACTCACAGAATTCCACCACCAGCCATGCTGCATATAAATCTCTGTAGCACCCATGGACAAAAGATATCTCCAGAGGCATTTCTTGGCTATTTTTGGCAGAACAGATTAGCTGTGGCACAGCTAATGGTCCTACGATGTCCCCATCACAAGGCAATTAATAAGCAAGCAATTTTCTCTCTCAGACTGGACATTGTATGCTGTATACAATTTGCAACACAGAAATTGAATGCCACTAGTGGACGGAAAGACAAGGAACAGAGGGAAGGGGAGAGGACAAAGAGAGGAAACATGTTTTTCCTCCTGTCTCTTAGGGAGGGCAGAGCTATAGACAGATAACTTCAAAGTTTACAGCTTTTAAAAAATACAGCAGGCAAGCAGATGCTGGAGAAACACCGCTACAGCCTATATATAGGTCTATTGTCAAACTCCCATGTTGCAAGGAAACACCACTTCTTCCCCAAGACAGGGGGATTTTTTTCTTAATTCAGACGATGAACAGGATAAGACACGGTTCCCTTCTACCTCTAGTGATGCCCTTGACGTGATGTCCCAGTGCCTGGAGGCGGTGCGGGTCTGGATGGGAAGGAACAGGCTCAGGCTGAACCCCTCCAAGACTGAGTGGCTGTGGATACTGGCATCTCGTATTGTCCAACATGTTCCACCTCTTTTGATGGGGGGAGCTATTGCCCTCCTCAGAAAGGGCCCGCAACTTGGGTGTCCTCCTGGATTCACGGCTTAATTTGGAGGATCATCTAACTGCTGTGACCAGGGGGGCCTTTGCACAGGTTCGCCTGGTGCGCCAGTTGCACCCCTTTTGGGACTGAGATGCCCTATGCACGGTCACCCATGCCCTTGTCACTTCTCGCCTGGATTACTGCAATGCTCTCTACATGGGGCTGCCCTTGAGGTGCACCCGGAGGCATCAACTGGTGCAAAATGCGGCCGCGCGGGTGCTTATGAGAGTATCTCAATACTCCCATGTTACACCACTCCTGCGTGAGTTGCATTGGCTTCCGGTCGCCCTCCGGGTGCGATTCAAGGTGCTGGTAATTACCTTTAAAGCCCTACATGGCTTAGGCCCGGGGTACTTGCGAGACCACCTGCTGCCAATGTCAACCTACCATCGCCCGGTTCGCTCCCACAGAGTCGGCCTCCTCAGGGTGCCGTCGGCCAGGCAATGCTGGTTGGTGACCCCCCAGGGGGAGAGCCTTCTCTGTGGGCGCGCCAACCCTCTGGAATGAACTGCCTCCGGAGCTGCGGACAGCCCCTGACCTTTGATCCTTCCGCCGTGACCTGAAGACATGGTTGTTCCAAAAAGCGGGCCTGGAATGATCATGGTTTTTTAAATTTGGTTTTTATCGGCTTAAATTGTCCTTTATTTTTTTATTTATTGTTTAATTCTTTTTTAACCTTTGTATTCTATGTTTTTTAATTTTTTATTGTTGTGAGCTGCCCTGAGTCCTTAGGGAGAAGGGCGGCATATAAATTTAATAAATAATAATAATAACAATAGTTCTGAACCCTTATAGAAACTTTTGTTGACCATCTTCTCTTCTTCCCATATGCAGAAGAGACCTTAATTTGAAATGGCATTTACCTTTCTGCTAGAGATTTCCCAGAAGACAAAATGTATGGCTTCTTGGCTTCTAGTCTGAAGCTTGAGGCAGATTTATTCTGTTGAGAAATCTGTTTGAAAAACAAATTATTTGTGGAAAGTACTTTTTCAATAAAAGCATTTAGAGAGTGGGATTACATGGCATATTGAAGAGGAACCACAACACCAAGGATGATAGGTGTATACTCTAGAATAGTGCTTCCCAACCTTGGCCTTTTTCGAGCGTGTGGACTTTAGTTTCCATAATTCCAACAGCCTGCAGGGCCATCGATAAGAGTTCTGGCAGTTGAAGCCCATACCCTGAAAATGGCTAAGGTTGGGAAACACTGCTGTAGAAGAGGCAAGTCATCTGGGTGCTAAATTCCTGCAGGAGATATAGATTACCTGCTGAAGGATGAAGAGTAAAGATGACACCATCATAGAGGCAGAGTAGGAACAAAAGAAATCTGCCAAGGTCAAGCCTCCCAACTCAGGTTTTCAAGAAAGGTTTCTCCTCTATATATTGTTTCCCTTTCCTTTTCTCAGCATGACAAAAAGAAATGGAATAAATCTATGAGCAATTGGAATCTATTTGTTGAACAAGAAAAGAAGTCACTGTGTAGTTTGTCCCTTGGCCTAGGCCAGTGACGGCGAAACTTTTAGAGACCGAGTGCCCAAACCACAACCCAATGCCCACTTATTTATTGCAAAGAGCCAGGGCTGCATCAGCATTGTGGTTCCCTTAGGGAGGGCGGGGTGTGTGGCCAGGGTGGTCACACCAGACTGGGTGGGTGTGGCCAGGTAGGCGTGGCCACCTCGATGCTCTAACACCCCTACTTGAGCTTGCTAGCTGGCCATTTTGCCTGCTTTGTGCTGGGCAGGGCTGCTGCTCCAGGCGGCAGCAGAGGCGCCTTAAGGGACCTGCGTGAGCTGCTAGTGGTGGCGGTGTACGTGCCCACAGAGAGGGCTCTGAGTGCCGCCTCTGGCACATGTGCCATAGATTCGCCACCACTGGCCTAGGCCTTCGCAGTCAAGCAATGTTTTGTGATTTGAAGGCATTCACAACTCTGAATCCCAAAGGCTGTTACAAGGATACAGCCGCGAGGAGGAAAGATAATATACTGTCATTAGCACATTGACATTCCCTTTTACAATTAAATTGCAATGGATCTTCCTGCATTTTCTTTTTAATGAATTGAACTCTGGGGATGTGCGGGTGAGGAGCAAGTTAATTAGCTGAGAACAAAAGAAAAGGGTAATATTTTTGATTAATACAGATCCACAGACCATTGACATTTAATTTCTCTATTGTTGGCTAAACATTTTAGACCTCTGCTACAAAGATTCAGATTGAATTATTGGAGCCACTTGAGTGGCTTCTGAAGAATCAATTTGCTGCTGTTTAACCAACTAGATCTGCAACAAGTCTAAAATGGAAAACAGACATAAAATGTAAATGTTTGAGGGGGAGGGGAAATAATACCTTCATTAATAATTCAGCTGATAATTTAGCCTGGTCATAGATAGATTGGGACGAATGTGGTTGAAATCCAGACTTGTAAAATCCTGAGCTCCGGGTTCCACTTATCCAAGGTGGACGAGCTTTGAATAACTCTTCTGAAAAATAAATCCCATTCAACTATATTATATGTTACTTTCAAAAGGTGATTATTTATGCTCCCTTTTTCATTGTCAGGTTATAGTATTAATTTAAAAATCTATTTTCATTTACAGCCGGTTCTAGATTTTAATAAGCTGTGCAAAATTCCTAAACAGAAGAGAATTTATGTACAAATCCATGGGCCAACAACTAGACTCACATTTTGATCTTTATAGACATGTGGCGCACAAAAAAATGCAAATTGCTCTACTAAAAAGGGCAAACCTTTCATCATATTTGTCATAACAGAAGATTGACATGAGTTGTTCAATTTTGTCTCCCTATTTTCTTTTGTCACAATGCCAGTAATGGGAACATGCCATGGGGGTGCAAATAAAGGATTTGGCCAACAAAATTGTGCCCAGGTTGGTTAAAAAAAAAGAGATTACTAGGTGTAAAGGGTGCAGCTACACTCTTTGAGGGAGGTGGACAGTTCAGAAATGTGAAAAATAAATAAAGCTAAAGGGTGAACTACTGGCATCCAAAGAAAACTCACAGACGAAGAATCAAATTCACAGGAGCAACAAGGGACAGAGGGAAAGGAATGACACATTCTATAAACTGCATTCCACTTCTGCAATCATTTGATACTACATATAGGAATCATTCATTAGAGTATTTTACATTCAAGCCCCACAGAAAATAATTATATTAATTGAGGAAGGCATCCACATACTTCAAAGAGAAGACAATGCCATAGTATTCTAACACTTTGCTACATTTGTGAAAAGAGGTCAGACTCAGCTAAACCTTTTCCATTTTTCTGTCTAATGTAATTATTTAAAAAGCTATTTATTTCAGATTTTAGTCCTTGGGGCTTGCTAGGCACTCCTATGCATCTCACATATTCCTGAGCACTTAATGACTGCCAGCTGCTAAAGTCAAAATATGGGATCCACCCTACTAATAACTGAACCAAAACTTACTTTTGTGTACTGCCAGTCTCCCTCGAATAAATTTCCGAAGATAGTTTGCTTGCCCTCTTTCTTCTTGCTCTTCAATTTTTGTTTTGAGATCACTGGTAGTCCTGTGGTATGCAGTTCTCCTAGAAGTTAGATAATCCAGGTTGGTTGCACAGGCAATATAATACCGCTTCCAAGCGCCATATTCATTCTTTTCAGGAACATAGGGAAGAAACCATCCTAACTTGAGGCATTTTGGCATCCACAGACAGTCCTTTAGTGAAGGAAGTGAAAACATGCTTTATTTTCAAAGAGAGGTTATTATCAAAGCTTATCAAATCAAGTAAAGCATGACTTGTTGATGAGTAACATCAGATATGTAACAGAAGCAGATCTATGGGAATGAGGTACACAAATACCAACTTCTCCCTTTTCCTTGATTTGGAAGGTACATGCAATCTGTTTTATTTAAAAGCAATTTAAAGATAATTTTTTTGGATTTTAACTCAGGAGCCTCATCATTTGGTTTAATTATAAAGATCATGACAATGCATGGAAATAGAAGAGATTTAGAAAACAATAAGTAAGATTGATAAATAGTACAAAAATAAATAAATATAGAAGGAAGGTTATATTTAAATTCTGCTAATTGGTGAATGGATCTGACAGATGCCATCTGAATGCAAAATTAATTATTGCCAATTTTTGTATTGGTATCAAGCGCACAGACATGAAGTTTTAAGTAAACTGATTTATTACTATTCATGCCTATGCACAGCAATCTACTCAGTTAAAGGTTAGCACTATTTTAGCAGTAGATAAAGGATCACCTAAATTCAAGAAGGGTTGGTCTTAGCCCATTTGTGGCTACATACACTCTAGGCTGATTCCTTTTTTTGACTCTGCCCCCAGATTCTACCACTCCTTCTCCTCCTTCTCCTGACACTCTTTCTCCTACAATTGATGGTATCCCACTTTAAATCTGAATAAGGCCAATGAATTTTAATCGTTGAAAACAGGACCATTTTCCTTCCATAGGGAATAAGAAAGATACCTTCTTCATCTAACGATTCAAGATTAGAAAATAAATGGCTATAATTAAGAGACAAGTAACACAAATGGGAAACTTCACTAGAGAATGTTACAAATGTTCATGCCATTTCAAATCAATGAGCATAAGAACATTTAACTTGGTGTTTAATTGGGATGACTACAACGTGTAACCCTCAGTCTCAGTTTTGAACTTGGTGGGGCTCATTCAAAGGGTGAAGGAGAGATGAGGAGCTACAGTCTTTGAATGTTGCTAAACTGCAATTCCCAGTATCTCACCCTGGGTCACATAGCTGAGAGTTGAAATTCACTTAGATCATGGGTGTCAAACTCGCCACGTTACATGACATGTCACGATGTATTGCAACTTTTTTTGCATTGCCGGAGCTGGGGTAGGCGCGGCCTCCATATGATGCAACCGGCCCGTCGGCTGGTAGTTTGACACCCCTGATTTAATGGACCATGGTTCTACAACTCTAGCATATAGCATTGGCTTATCTGAGAACAAGGCATACGCTGATACTACCTGTTCAGTTAAAAATTTCCAGTGCCAATTGATTTGGGCTGCAGCACAAAGATCCCTCGGACTGAGAAAGGTGAATATATATAAAGATATGAAACGTGGCAGCAGAGTGGTGAAATCTACATGGCTGAGTGGGATATTTTCTACAAGCCATTTTTCAGCACACCTATGCAACAAGGAAGTAAAACACAACAACAACAAAACCAAAGTAAATTATTGGATCTAGGGAAATGTTTACATTTATTGCTAGGAGAAGAAGATTGTACAAATGTGAACTATGAACATTTAATGGGTAAGCCATGATTTTGAGATTCTTCACCCCCCTCCCTTTGCCTCATCTATTCAGTTTTTCATGTTAACTTTCATTTTCATGTGGCAGCACCTTCTAAGGCAGGGAAACGCTACTATTTTTGTCAGTGTCTGCGAATTGGCATGATTATAATCTAAGGAAGCTTGTGGACAGGTTCAACTTTAGAAAAGGCCAGGCTTAACACTAGATATCTGGAGGCCAAGATTTTAGGCCCCAGAGGCAGATCTCTATCTGATGTACTTTTCCCATTTTGGCCCACCTTCCCCCAATTTTTTGGAAAATATGGGACAAAATGTATTTTACATCTCCCTTAACTCTTTTGCTTCATATTTTATAAAATAAGCCTATATCTTGTCATCAATACAGAAGTAATATTAAGGTGCTCGTGTCACTGGCTTCCATGTACATATTTTATAACAACCATGAACAAAGTTGCTAAAACCACCACTACCCCAAAGACCCACAACTAAATCACAACTGTTAACTGAACAGGGAGAATTATTACATGCCTAGTAAATAACTATATTCACAACGTTAAATTAATTTGAAATAATTTTACAGTATATTTAGTTTCCGCTTTAGCACCAGTTACTTTTTTGAAGTCTAGATCCCAAAGGTTGAATATGCCTTTGGGCCCACTCAATTTGTGCACCCACATTTTACAAAAAAAGTACTTCTAGATTTCTGTATGGAGATCTCAATGAGCTCCAGCTGATTAGGATTGGACTCCAGAAATGGCAAACAATGTGCAGTAAATAATTCATATTATAGGAGGTGCCCTTGCATAATCTACTTTTTATTTTCACAAAGCATAGTATTAAAACAAGTGGCTCACTTACTTCAGCTGTGATTTGCTGCACTTGTTGAATATCAAGAGGAGAAACTGCTTGCGTTGTTTGTCTGTCCACATGTCAAACCAGTGGCTTATAAGTCTGATTCTTTCCTGATAAAGCTAAACAAAGCCACAAGCTTTTTTAAAAATAAAAAAGACAGTTTGATAACATACAAGATTAGACCATTCCATGTACAGTACTGCTAGTTTTTCCATTGCAGGGTCATTTTATAACCTTATTAAAAGATGCAACTTGGGTAAGAACCTTAGACATTGGTTAACTTCAGTTTTCAACAGCCCTCAACATCGGCTGTGTTGGCCAGTGCTAATGACTTTAGCTACTACATCTGGAGGGTCACAGATCCTCACATATGCTTTGTTCAAGCTTTTGAACAAAATCATTTATTTCAAATGAAGTTTTGGTTAGCCGAATTATTTCCTTAAAAAAAGCTTAAACTAGGGGCAGGAAATCTTTACGGTCTGGGGACCCCACTGGAATTTCCAAAATAAATCATGTCCACCCTCACAAAATGGATGTCAATCACAGAACACTCATTTTCTTTCTACTCTGCTGTTTTTTTTATCATATATAGGCAGTAAGCAGACCCTCTTTCAGCTGAGCTCCATACTTTTTAGGCCTAACTAGGATCCTAATATATTATTGAAAATTATCATTAATAAATATACTACTAATAAGTGTAATGCTAAGAGACAGCGTTTAGCTTTGTTGCGTCATTTTGGTTTATTTTGGGGGGGGGAAAGCCTGGTAACAGTAGTTCTTTATTATATCAAAAATCCAAAATATACAAAGCAGAAAATTAATAAAATTGCTAAAATTGATGTTAATGCTCTTGATCAATCGATTGATTTAAATTTTGAACCTGCCTGATTCTATACAACTCAGTGTGGCTTACGTTGTAAATAAAAATAAATAAATAAAAGCAGGAAGGAAAATCATTGGGGGAAAAAACCTAAACATCCTGAAGAACATTATAATTTGGAGACCATCAGAGAAATGGACTAATGTTCCGGCTATAGGTACTAAAGACAAAATAAGTCTGTATGGATGTCCTTATAGATAATACAGTGTAAAAAATGGATCATTCTAATGTTTATATGGTTTCTTTTCTTGTATAGTATATAAATAATACACTAAACAGTTGCAATTCTCTATATATAATGCGCATATGTTTATGCCCCCACATACTTTTCACTTATTTTTAAGTATTCCTTATGTATTTTTATAATGTATTTTTAAGTTTTATTCCTTTTTTCTTTTTTGTTATTATTTTAAAAGCAATAAAAATTATTTTTTTAAAAAACAATGCTACATCATTGTGATTGTGGTAAGAAAACCTTTTGGACATGAGACTGATTTAACAGATTTTTAGCAGCCAGAAAAGAAGAAAGAAAGAAAGAAAGAAAGAAACAAGAGCTGTATTAGGAAGCTGTATTTTCACAGGTCAAATGTGCATCAAAACAATCTTTGCGTTCCAGCAGTAGGTTTTTGCTTCAGGCAGCCTCTAGATGAGCAAGTGCTAAAATAACAAACTTGTTCTCTTGGTCGAAACCAGAAAGCAAGAAGCAGAACTCAAATCAGTTTTTATAAAGGCTTATTATGATACTCTTCAGTTATAGGAGGAACTAGATGCCACAATTTCATGGAATACATATGCTTGCTACAACAAACTGGCATAATAGAGCATTTTTTTCTGGAAACATTTAAACAAATTATACAACCAGCCTGCTGTTGATGGACAAGTGAGCTATGAAAGTTTTGGGAATATTAAATTATAAAGTAAATTGTTTAGCAGTTTAAATGTTAAGTGTTAAAATTAACTCACCTGATTTTTAAGTGATTTGTTTTCAATTGGTGTCCAAGAACTGAATCGTGTACGTAGGGTTTCCATTGCTGACTCAGATGCGGACTCTGACTGTCTCTTGTAGGGTATCCTAAACTTTTCAAACGTCACCATGAGGTATATATATTGTATGAACTATAATTATTCAGGTAATAGTCAGTCTTCTCTGCTGTTAATTCTGCTGTACACATCAACTAGATTCCTATTAGTAGCTAGAAATGGAATAACGGTGTAATTTTCATGCTCAAGAGTAAATGCTGAGTTCTAAATTCAGTTAAAATCTACATCCTAATTTCAAAACCCCTAAAAACAAGCTAAACATTTGGACTGTGTCTTCAGTTTCTTCATATTATTCTAGGTCCCCTCTATCATTTTTTGTAATATTTATGATTATAAAATAAGAAACACATCACATTTCATATGTATGGTATTAATGTTATGTATTATTAATAGGGGCAGAAACAAATGATGGGCTAGTATTTGATTAAAGTAGGGCCACACTATAAAATAGAGGCAGTTTATTGTCATAGGCACCAGGATAAAAAACCCAGGAAATTAGGAGTACCAATCCTGCCTTAGATACAATACCTGTTCTGTAACTCTGGGCCAGTCACTCTCTCAGCCCTAGGATGAAGCAATAGTAAACCACTTCCAAACATCTTGCAAGGAAAAACACAGGAACTAGTCCAGGCAGTCACCAGCAGTCAAAACTGCCTTTAAAGCACACACACAAACACACACTGATAGGTATAAAACTTGGATTGATTTGTATAGTCCAGCTGGGTGACTCTGGGCCGTCACTCTCTGTCAGTCTCACAGGGTTGTTGTGGGGAAAACAGGAAGGCAAAGGTGTATTCAATATGTTCACTGCCTTGAGTTATTTGTAAAAGTAGTAAAGGCCGGATAAAAATAAAATAAATATTGTAATCTGTAATCTGAGATGGTGGACCTACAACACCCATTGTCCCCCTATCAAAAAGGGCATTGTTTGTGCAAGCTGTGGGAGGGCTATAATGTGCAGAAGGGGTTGAAGTATGCATACTGAATTGGGAATGTTACTTCATGGGCAATCTCTAGAAGCTAATAACTTTATCAGAATGAGCATATTTATACATATTTATATTGTATAATTATCCTTCTCTACATCCTTCATTTTCAGATATTACTTGGATCCCCATCAATCCATGTTGAGCAGGACACCAGCATCAATTAACTTACATTATTATGATTTGGCAACATGAGAAAATATAGTGATATTTTAATTTTTTTAATGTAAACTGTGTACATGAGTGTTGGGGCTCTTTTCATTAACCACTGTTTAAAACATGGGGTTAAATGCAGGAAACAAATCAGTGACTACTGTCTGTGTGTAGAAGGAAGGAAATAAAATAATGAGCTATTCGGGGGGTTTATTAAAACATACACTTTTATTTTTCAAAAGCTCTGTTGTAGATTTTGTGGTTGCATTTGAATGCAATTACACATGTAAATCTGAGTTAAGATAAATTCTATTAACCTCTAGAATTATATTACAAATTAAGCTTTTGTGCATCAGTCTCAAGATTCAGTATTGTGTTTTGTTCTTCTCTTAGACTAAAAATACCAACTCTGCAGTTTCCGAAACACAACACACACACTACGCACCCCGGACCCTTCAATATCCTACCATCAATTTCACACTTTTGAACAAATAAGTAATCACAGGTAGATCTACTACTTTACCTTAAGAAGTGGTGGATCTTTCCCTTCTGAGAAAAGCCAGAAGTACTGTTGGCTGAAGATCTTCTCCACATCTCCATAGAAACCAATGTACACAATACAACATACCTTGGGCTTTCAGCCAACGTTGCTGACTCAGGACCAGAGGAAAATACTCTTTGTCCACTATGAATCTCTTTACAAGGACCTTGGATTTGTGGGAGCACTGTAGCACTAAGTCTATCAACCTGTGTACTTATATGACAGTATTTCTTCTGGTGCATCTTTGATTTAAAAAAAAGAGAAAGAACAAGAGAGATAAAGCTCTTCCTAAAAAGGGAGGTCCAGTAAAAAAGAAAACAACTCCAAACTTTAATACATTGTTGTTGGTACAGAAGAACAAAACTTGGCAATTCTTACAAGATGCAAAAGGGTGACATAAAAGGCTGATGTACGTAGTCTTATAGGTTTCCCTGCTGTTTATTCATCATATTTATGTGGATATCCATCTCACAAAATATCACTCTAGGTGGCATACAGTAAAAAAAAACCCTATAAAATAGTACTATGGAAGCAAATAATTAAAAAGTATTATAAAATAGTACTATGAAAGCAATAATATTAAAATTAATGTTATGGTTACAAGCCAAGGAGCAACAAATATTAACAACAATGAAACTTAGCTCGGCAACTCCCCTTTCCCTTAATATCCCCAAGCCTTTTGGCACAATCAAGTTTTGAAGGACTTATAAAAATAGGGAGGGAGCCAAATGTAACAGCAACTTTAACTTACTATGCTCTTCTTCCTTGCTAAAAAAAAACCAAGAAGCAAACGTCTGCAAATTCCTTCCGCTTTTTCCTTTTCAAACAATATCAGCTTGGATTGAAAAAAGCCCCTTGAATTAGTGGAAACCTGCTAAGTAGAAATGAGACTTCTCCAAATAAACCATGAACATACAGTATGAGTTCTTGTATTCTGTAGTAATAGAAGCTGTGGTACACAGGCAACAAAAGCAGTGTCTGCAGAAATAGGTATGGAAAAGCAGGGAGTAGTGCTTAGGAAGGGCTGTTCTTCTAGAGAGTTTAATGTTCTTTGTAACTTCTAAGCAAGGCTACTCCGACTTTTCCCCTTTCCTATCCAGTTACTCCCCTCTTCCCCTCTTATTTCAGTTTTGTTTTCAGCTTCTCTTTCTCCTTCGCAGTGCATCTATCCCTTTTTTTTGTTCCAATTCCATCCTGTTCTTTTGGGTCACCTATGCTAAGAGGGAATTGCACATGTGTGCTTTAAGTGGGGAAGCTGTGTTCTATCCAGGATTTTTGCTTTGTGTGTGTGTATAGTTTATCAACTCTACTTAGCAGTTGAAATCATTTAAATATATAGCATACTATATATCACCAATGCAATCCTATATATCTCTTTCAAGAAAATCTCCTGACTTTCAGGATTAACAGAAAGGTTTTATAGAGATATAAAAGGTAGGGAGAAAGCAATCTGAAGAGTCACCTTGACTACTTCAGTTAGATCAAGGATCAATGTGTTCCTTGGCTTACCTAGACATCAGCTTCCTCTATTAGTTGACCACATCATCTGTTAAGATGCGGCACACTTGTCATGGAGTCACCATGACATGAAGAGGTTTCACATCTGTAGTGGCAATTTCCATGAGTACCAAGTATAGGAATAGAAATCCATATTGTTACTAATTTTAACACATGAAACTGCAATACAAAGTAGGGATTCAAACAATTTTCTAGAAAATTGAAACAACTTACCACTGAAGTAACACCTCAGAAACAATTAAAACCTGCCAATACTTAATACTAGTGAGAATTACTGTGTGGTCCCCATTTATATGGAAGGGACCAGATCAGTAAAGCTCAGCAGAAAAAGGGAGTTATTACGCTGAGAATCAAGCTACGATGCTAATCAGTCATCAATATGATCTCCGTATGAAACCACTCACTTTCACATTTTAATTTCTTGTTCATCAATCATCTGAAAATAGTAAGACCATACAGATATATAAGGCTAATTACCTGAAAGTTGTTGGCTGCTTACAGACAGATGTCTGAGGCTGTTTTCTCACCCAAGGTTATTAAATGGGTGAGATCAATGTACAACTGCAAACTCGTTCTAATAACAAGGTCTCCCAAGGGATAAATGAAATGTAAAGCTGTAATGAAAATGTAGTGCAATTCCTCCCTTGCTCCAAGAGCTGTTATGCACAGGATATGAGCCCATCTTCAGCCATTTCTGCTTAGCCAGCTTAGCCGCCCAAAGTAGACATGCTTCAGGTTCCCAGAGGCAGAGTTATCTAATGGGACCTAGACTCCATGCCCTCACTGTTCACTGCATCTGCTCTTTGGGATGAGCATCTTCCCCACCCCTGACGTGCAGGCACCCCAATTCTACTACTCTTTTGTAAATATGCTTTTCTCTTGTGTTTTGGGCCAAGATGGTAACTGAACCCACTTGATTATGAGGAGGAGTGTTTATTTGAGCCATGAGGGCATAGTGGTTAGAAAGTAGTATTCCAAGCTAATTCTGCTGACTGCCAGAAGTTCGATTTTCACCGGTTCAAGGTTGTCTCAGCTTTCCATCCTTCCTTGGTTGGTAAAATGAGGACCCAGGCTGTTGGGGACAATATGTTGATTCTGTAAACTGCTTAGAGAGGGCTGTAAAGCACTATGAAGCAGTATATAAGTCTGAGTACTATTGCTATTATTTTCAGCCTTGATTACCAATGTACTGGTGTAGTTTATTATGTTGGTTTTATATTTATTGGACATTTTCTTATATCCGCTGCCCAGAGTAATAAATTATGAATTTGGCGGCTTTATAAATTCAATAACACATAAAAAACACTCAATGGTAACATAAATTCTGTAGAAAACAGAAATCTTTTAAAATTACTTTATTGCTAAAATAAATTAAACATTCATTTAATGGCATCACCGAGCATGTGCTGATTGTCTACATTGTGGAAAAGGAAGCAGGCACACCATAGTTCATTATTAACTTAATCAATACTGATTTTTTTTTCCATTTTAGAAATGCTCTTTCAAGTTTCCCCACATTTCACAGAGGATAAGGCAACGATACAAAGCATAGCAGCAAAACATGGCCATACTGTACCCTAAGCTTCAAGCCTGACAAGGCTACAACAATGCACGTCTGCTAAGAGGAGTATGTGCACATATTAAATATTTTCAACTTGTTGTTACAGAAGCAAGGAACAGTCTGCTGGAAATTAAATACAAGAACTTGGATCCCCCGTACAAGGAAGAAAATGGCACGTTTAGCTTCTGCTGGTATTCGGAAGATCTTGAACATCTGCTAAGTGAAGTTTCTGTCTGAAGCAAGGAGTCAAGGAATAGCATTTGAGGAGTTTGAGCTAAAGGTAAAACCCCTTATGCTCTTCTAAGATTACATGCATTTCAGAAGAAGCAAGTTTTGAGATAATGTCTGGAGAGGTTTTTAAGAGGCTCCAGGATACATAGAACTTGTCATTTCATTTATTCTGAAAAAGGACCCTGAATAGCAGGTGAGCATGAGAAAAATGGGACAAGTTACATTTCACATGAAACATGCAACTTGGCATTGTAGTACTACTTCACTAAAGTTTAAATCACAGCCATAGGCAGACGTAGTGTGAAGTATTTAAAAAATTAAATGGCTTCTTTCTCTGTGATAATCCCAGAATAAGTTCTCCTCTAAATACTGCAATTCTCAAGTTGCTGATTTATTCATTTCACTTATATCTGCCTTTTCCCGGGGAGCTCACAGTGGCAGACATGGAAGCCTTTTCACCTTTTATTTCTCACAAAAGAAAACGAATGAGGTAGGTTGAGTTGAGAGCAAAAGTCGCCCAAAATCACTCAGGGAGTTACAGTGGTAGAAGGTGGACTTGAGCCTGATTTAGTTCAGCATCTTAACTACCACACTGAGTTGCTACTAGATTATATCAAATGGGAGTTTAGAGGGGAAAATTAGGCACATTATAGCCCCAGTTCGTACTGATCTTTAACATTTTTAAAAATAATGCAAAATCAAAATTATGTTCAATTAAATTTCACACTCGGTATTAGGATTGGGTCTTCACAGACTTGGTCCAATATTCTGTCTTTTCCTTTCAATATTATTATCTTTACTATCTTTATTATTAAGCCGTGGTGGCACAGTGGTTAGAAAGAGTATTGCAGGCTAATAGTGTCGACTGCCAGCAGTTCGATTCTCACTGGCTCAGGGTTGACTCAGCCTTCTATTCTTCCAAGGTTGGTAAAATGAAGACCCAAATTGTAGGGGGCAATATGCTGACTCTGTAAACCGCTTAGAGAGTGCTCTAAAGCACTATGAAGTGGTGTATAAGTCTAAATGCTCTTGCTACTAGAAACAATAGGAGTAAGGCAATCAGGTTGGGAAAGGTAGGCATTAGGAAAAATGGTATGAAGCATACCACCTTTTAAAAAAATCTACATAGTAACAGACACACAGAACAGAACGCTCACCCCAAATTATAGTTTATTAAGCCATGTGGAGAATAGTATTACTGTGCAAAAAAATGACACTTCCCACTATTATTCAGGTCTATATTGAGGAGTTTTGTGAGAAACGCTCGAAATCAAATTATAGCCCAAACATGCAGTAAATCACGCTGTTTCTTATCAAATTCTTAAGTTAGTTCACATTTGATACAACCAGTTTCCATTCCAAGCCACTAAGGAAATACTGCTCTGTTCAAAAATTGAGTAGAAGGCAAAGTAACCAGGTAAAGTTGTAGATGTACAGAGACAGGGAAGTGAAAAGAAATGGAGGGAACAAAAGGGGGCGGGGAAGTGAGTTGCATGCTATTTAAAATAACTTGTAAATCATGAAGAAATGTTAAATGTTTCTGGATTACAGGCTTCAAAAGAACAGATCAAATGGTTCTTAGACTGAGCTGCAGTTGCATCACATGCACTCAATTTTACCCTTTGTATAAAATGAGCTACTATATTTAGACAGCTATTTGGTCAAGACTGGACATTTCACAAAAAGGATACATAGAAGAATTCAGTTCTTCCAGCTACAGTAGAAGGAAATATAAAAAGTTGCACTTAATATATTAATTGTCCAGATAATTTATTAGTAAGGCTTAATTGCATTTATAAAAGAGACTGAGATATAGTGGAACCCCAACTGGGGAAAGAATTGGATGTTAATTTCCCACAGCAATGTCCCCACACTGTTCTGCACTGTTTCTAAACTCTCCAGAACAGCTTTTCATCAATGATAGAAAAATAAACTGAATTTGGTTTTTCTCCTTGAGACTTCTACTTCGGAAACAACAGTGGACCACCAATTTCATATTTTTTGTTATTCAAATATTTGTGACAGCACTAAACTAACCTTACAATCCACATTAGATTCAACTTTCATCCTTTACCAAATTTCCAAATGCAAATGTAATGGTACCACAGACAGAATGCAAAACAAATATTTGAACCCTGTCAATGCCTCTTTTGTTGCTTCCAGAGATTGCAAAGCTGAAATTTATGAAAATTTAATGGGAGGGGTTAGGAGACAAAGGACGGAATGATAACTTCCTTTTTAAATGTATTCTTCTGTTTTTTTAAAAAAGAAAGGCTGCAGTGTTTTTTCTTTATCAATAGAGGGTAGTATAATATTGGGAAAATGTCTCATTGTCAGTGCACACTCACTTATGAAGGAAAAGGTTACAGTTTGAACAATGTAATTTTGTTATTATGCAACCCCTACAGAAATAAGAAAGCCGTATATTTTTATAGGATAAAAAACAGATCTGAATTCAAGAATTTTTGCATCCCTGCTATCAAGTAGGAGTGTGAAAAGTCATTCTGAACAATTCTGAACATAAAATTTCACAAAAGTACAGGGTTGAGTGAAAGGCAGGATGTTTTGAACATGGTGAGACAGTTTTGCTGTTAAAATGGGTCACTCTTTAAAATTTGGTGCTCAAAATTGTTGGAAGCAAACAGAACTGAAGAAGCTTCTTCGATAAGAAGCAAAACATCTTCAAGGAAAAACAAGGTCCAGTTGCCTTTTGAAAAAGCACCTTTGGGGCATGCGAAACAAACCTTTTCCAAAATTCTATTATAAGCTTCTTGTGCCCTGTTTATACTTACATCTGACAACAATCTATCCAGATTAGAGTCACTAGTTAGTTTTCTTTTATCTTCAGGGAGTTCTTCCAACTCTCCATAAAGTTCCAAGTTCAAGCGGGCCAACTTCTCTTGCATTTCTCTTACATGTTCCATTTGCTCAATAGAACATTCATTTCCTGAAGTAAACAAAGGTATAAAAATGCATTAAGTCAAAGATTTGATAATAATTAAAAGTATTAACTTTCTATCATGCTAAGAGACGGATCAGAACTGCTACAGGAGGCTTAAGAAAATGATCAAAGGGCAACATTGCAGTAGTGCTTTACTCTTCAGAAGTGAAGGGCAACATTACCTCACAAAACAGCTTCAAAAGAGTACTTTACTTGAAACAGCATAGAAACAATATTCCCCTTTGAAGATCTGATAACTCCTAATTTAGCTCCTCTTCATAGTAATTTTCCCTGAACCTGTCCTTCCATAAATCTTGCAGGTGGTTTTCTGGTTTCTTTAGGCTATCGCAAGCTAAAGATGTGGCATCTCTGGAGATTTTGAAGCTACACATCATTTTTAAAAAGTGGTTTTGTGGGGTGATGAATAAATATGATTTATTGGGTTTACCTCAACACATTCAAGAAGGCTCTTGTCAGTTTACCCTTTCCATCAATATACTACCATAAAACGTTCACAGTAAAAGAGAGAGAAAAATTACAGTCAACCAACCAACCCTGAGGGAAGTTTATGACACCAACTCAAATCTCAAAAGCTCTGTAAAGCTCCACTTTAATAGCTTACAGAAAATCCGAAGTGTGGGGGTTGACATAATTTCCAGGAAAAGGCTCTTCCAGAATGCAGGCACACCAAAGGACAAGCAAGCTCTGAGTCTCCAACCCTGTTCAACTTTGCAGATATGAGTGAGCACCAGTAGGTTCTACTGTGACATATGGGTCAAGACTAGTTAGAGAAGGTAATCCTGAAAGTACCTTTGTGTTAAGCAATGCAAGATTTTAAGAGTTAAAAAACAGCATTTGAATTGCACTTAGAAAGTAACAGGAGTCACTGTAGGGCCCAGAGCACCGGTGTCACGTGTTCATGTCAGCATGTAACAGCTAGCACCTGGGCTGCCACATTGGCAAGACCAACAGTAGCCTCCAAGTGATCTTCAGAGGCAGTCCCATGTAGAGCGGTAAAGCAGCACAGACCACTGGTGGCCAAATCATACAAAACTCATTTTTACACCCTTAGTCAGATAGGTTCATTTTGCTATTTTCAGAAATACATGGTAATCTGCATAACTTCACTAATACATCAAGATTGGTGTGCTCATTAAATGGAAAAGTATACTTTAATCCATTGCTTGCTTCCAAACTGTTTCCCTTCGTTACCCAAAATCGCTTATCAGAAAGAGTCCTTTTATCCATTGCAGGTAAAACACTTCAATTTCAAATGTCCCTGTGGTGATTCAGTAGTAGATTTGTGTGGCGTTATCCAAAGAGCTTGAATAATTTATCTAAGTTTGAGAAGCACTTTAGTAACACAGTAATTTTATTTCTGGATGTTTCTTCTATTCTTTGAGGCTTTTCCACAAGCAAATCAAGCACTGAATCTTCTTCCTGCCTTCCTCGTTCATGGCCACCTAGGAACAGAAAAGCATCGCACTGTTGCCTTTGAGAATTGTACTGCATTGCTTGTCCTCTACATACAGGAATTGAATATTCTGTTGCCCTAGATAAAAGCCTACTTATTACAAGTCAACAGAAAGTAGGATTGTGAACAAAGGCAAAAAAAATTGCTTTGGACAATGCAAGTATGCTTACAAAACAGCTCTCTGCAACTCTTTAAAGCAAGGATATCTTTTCCTAGGGTCCAATACCTCCCTCCAGTTTCAGCATTATTCCAGAAAAACACATTTGATTTTCTGAGTTGCAAGAGGGTCTAAATACACTGCTTAGCCATAACTGGAGACATTTGGTAAAAATAAAAAAACAGCTTTTTGTCACATTGTGTTCTTTATTCTAAAAAAAAAAAACATTTCACTGGAATTATTTTATTTCTTCCAATTTGTTTCAGCTTTCCCAATTTTTCTGGAAAAAAAAATCAAAGACAGAAAATAATGTAAAGATTCAAATATCTAGCTATAATTCATCTCTGATGAGCAAGACTCATTTTATTCTCCCCATACCAGAATATGTAGCAAATAAAATTTGTTTCATTTGGAGGACAAAGTAATTTATTTTATTTATCAAAATTTGCTGCCCATCTTGTGGCTAATTTAAGCACTTATTACGATCACTTACACAGCTAACGAGAATGTAGGCCTGTGAGTGAAGTATGCTGAAATATATATGGTATACCAGTGATGGCGAACCTTTTAGAGTCCGAGTGCCCAAACTGCAACCCAAACCCCACTTATGTATCGTTGGGTGCCGGGTGGGTGTGGCCCATTGGGTGGGCGTGGCTGCGGTGGAAACGGCAGACTGGGTGGGACTAAAAAGTTCAATCAATCAATCCCAACTTTGTGAGATGTTTTTTTCCCCGAGAAGTTGAAATCGACTGATTGAATTTTTTTTTTTTTGCACACGGTGGTGGAGGCCTGAAGCAAAAGGGTTTTATAAAACCCAGCTGAAGGCCTAGGACTGGGGCGACGGCGTGCACACCCACAAAGAGGGCTCTGTATGCCATCTGTGGCACGCGTGCCACAGGTTCGCCACCATGGGTATATTTATTTATTTATTTATTTATTTATTTATTTATTGATTGATTGATGGGATTTATATCCCGCCCTATCTCCTGAAGGACTCAGGGCGGCTCACAATAAAACATATAATAAGTACATAAATCAAGATAAAATGAAAATTGAGAACATCATATACTCTACTTTCCAGTCTTAAAAGGTGAAGCCACAGCCACTATGGACAATTTACACAGGGTGATAACTTATTTTTTAAAATCTTTCTACTCCAACCCTCTAAAAATACACTTTCTAAAGGAAGAGTTCGGACAGCACATATATCAAAAATGGAATACAAAACAGGGTTGCCAGGCTCAGAATTGTTAAATATCATTATTGTCTATTTTAGTGTTAATTTTTATCATTTAATTTTTTTTTAATTATCTTGAGTACTCACCACAGTAGAAAACATAAATCCATTAAGTAGCACCATAATAGCAAGAGTACCTTGACTTAAGCAATTTGTTCTGCCTTGAAAAAAACAGTTTAATGAAACATTTCCCAATTTGCATGACTTCAGCAAATCATGCAGTTGTTTTGGTTATGCTTTCAATGTCCCACTTTTTCAGCAGCGGTCAACATGAGCATTTCAACCCGTAATTTATTTAGGGGAACAGTCGGAATAAAAATACCAAATGCTTGCAGTTTTCCAGAGTGGAAGTCATTCAGAAGACTCAGAAGCCCTTTCTCCATTTCTTGAACATCCGATACATCTGTGAGAAATGAATGCTGCATTGGAGCTGACTGGGCTCCTTTGTTTTCCACTCCTGGTGTCTTGGCTTTCTCTTTCACACCTCTGAGGAAAAAGACAGAAAAAAATGTCATTTAGTTCCTTCAAGCTGCTTGCTAATTTGAATGTCTCTCCTCAACAAATGCTTTGAAGGAAGAACTTAACCCCCCTGTCTCCCAAAAGTACATAATGATCATTTATTATACGAACTGGGGTTATGATTTGTAGGGTTAGTTTCTTAAAGGTACTAGTGAGGAAATGTATTTATCATACATCTCCAGATTTTGCTTTTCTTTTATCAAGAGGGCTAATGGAAAACTGCTTAAATAGCTTAGGAAGGTTTTTTTAGTCTTTGGGGAAAGCCTCCTTTTCTTCTCTAATTGGTATGGAGCAACTTCACTAAAAAAGGGATGCGGTGGGTCAGTGGGTTAGGAAGCTGAGCTTGTCGATCAGATGGTCGGCAGTTTGGCGGGTCAAATCCCAAGTGCCGCGTAGCAGAGTGAGCGCCTGTTACTCATCGCAGTTTCTGCCAACCTAGCAGTTCGAAAGCACGTAAAAATGCAAGTAGAAAAATAGGGACCACTACGGTGGGAAGGTAACAGCGTTCCGTGCGCCTTTGGTGTCTAGTCATGCCGGCCACATGACCACGGAGACGTCCTCGGACAAGCGCTGGCTCTTCGGCTTTGAAACGGAGATGAGCACTGGCCCCTAGAGTCGGAAACGACTAGCACGCATGTGCGGGGGAACCTTTACCTTTAACTTCACTAAGTGAAGTTATCGTATTGCAGTGTTTTATTTGGGCAAATCATGGTAAGATTTAGCTTTGTTCCAACCTTCCAAAAAAAAAAGATTCTGCATCATATACACCTTCACCAACACACAGTCCACATTAACTACAGTATGTTAATTCCATACTTGGCCCTAAAGAGCTGAAAGAACAGATGTGGTATCTTTCAGTTCCAACCAACAGTTCTTATCTGTACTCTACTGTTCTTGTACCAAGTAGGCAATGAAACAGCCTCACAGCTAAAAAGGAAAGTGGTTATTATGGCTGAAGTATTAACCCTTTTCAGAAATCCAGACAATATTTGTTGGAACAGGCAAGCCTTGTTGCAACATCCAGGTCCCTCAATTTTTAGCCTTCTTGTATTGTACAGGACCTGTCAACAAAAGTGCGTAAAGTGCGTATAGTCAAGGCTATGGTCTTCCCAGTTGCAATCTATGGCAGTGAAAGCTGGACCATAAAAAAGGCTGAGCGCCAAAGAATTGAGGCCTTTGAACTATGGTGCTGGAGAAGACTCCTGTGAGTCCCTTGGACTGCAAGGCGATCAAACCGGTCAGTCCTAGAAGAGATCAACCCTGACTGCTCTTTAGAAGGCCAGATCCTGAAGCTAAAACTCAAATACTTTGGCCACCTAATGAGAAGGAAGGACCCACTGGAGAAGAGCCTCATGCTGGGAAAGATTTGAGGGCAATAGAAGGGGACGACAGAGAATGAGGTGGCTGGATGGAGTCACTGAAGCAGTAGGTGTGAGCTTAAATGGACTCCAGAAGATGGTAGAGGACAGGAAGGCCTGGAGGAACGTTGTCCATAGGGTCGCGATGAGTCGGACACGACTTCGCAGCTAACAACATTGTACAGGAATGTTTGAAGATTCAGCTTTTAGGGAGACAGCTGACTTCCTGTAATAGCTTCTGGCCTCATGTTTGGGCTTATCTCTTGAGAAAATAATTTAGGAAGAGATATAATATACAGGTGCCACCTTATCTTTACCAGCATGACCTACTATCTGATCAGTAAGAGTAGCAGAATCATTAGATGTCTCGTGAACAACTTGCTTTTTCACTTTCTTGTATTTTGGATAAACTCAGTTATGCTGTATTTAAGTAGAACCTGTTATTTTGATTATTGTTTTGCAATTGCCACTCTGTCCATTGAACAGGAGATTTCAGACATGCCTGGATATTTGCTATCAAAGCCTTGGATGTATTCCTGGATGTATTTATCAAATTTATATGCCGCTCATATCACAGTTTGAGGTAGCTGAGTGGCAAAGTAACTATCTCAGTTACTAGGACCTTCAAAAGAAAAATGTGTGCTTGCATTGCATATCACTATTTCTGAAAGAGAAATAAATATAAGCCCATTTAAGGGCTGAACTTAACAGGAATTCCACACAGGAATGTACACTTTTAATATATCTTTAGCCACCAAGAACTCATCTTCTTTGACTGTGTTGTTACATTCAGAAATACTTTTATTTACAGAACAACTTCAAATCCAGCAGGGAACATATTTTTCCCTTCTTGAGTATTAAGGGGGGGGAGAATAAAACCTAAGGGAAATGTTCCTTGGTTAAAATAATTAGCAGAACGTGAACTACTCAGTTCTACTGCCTTCATTCTGAATGTTCATTAGACCTTGAAATGTTAATGCATTTGTTCTAGAATGGAGACATTTCAGGACCTAACCAAAGGATGCTCTCTTATCTGGACATATCTTGTTCCATTTTCTGGCCAAAACATTCCTTGCCAAATCTAAAAAAGAAACAGTCAACAGGGCAGCTATTTTTCAGTCCATATTTCAATTGCTCTGTAGTTAATGTTTCTTTATCCAGTTCCCTAATCAGAAGCAAGCAGCTCTGCGAAATGTAAAGTCAGATACAGAAATGACAAAAACAGCAGAACAGAGTATAAAATGTTAATGGCGTGCTGCTTCTATTCTTTGTCTCAATGATTTTTGGAATTATTGCCTCCATCTGCTGAAACGACGGCCATAGTGGTGCTATTTTTTCAAACAGCGTTATGTTGATTGGGTTTTGTGAGAGACTAAGAGTAAAGTTGAGGGACGCGGTGGCTCAGTGAATAAGGACGCTGAGCTTGTCGATCAGATGGTCGGCAGTTTGGCGGGTCGAATCCTGAGTGCCGCATAACAGAGTGAGCACCTATTACTCGTCCCAGCTTCTGGGACCACTACAGTGGGAAGGTAACAGCGTTCCGTGCACCTTTGGCGTCTAATCATGCCGGCCACATGACCACAGAGACGTCCTCGGACAAGCGCTGGCTCTTCGGCTTTGAAACGGAGGTGAGCACTGTTTCAACGACTAGCACACATGTGCAGGGGAACCTTTACCTAAGACTAACGTTTACTTGAACACAAAGTCTGGCCTCTGGATCAGAGGTTTTTTTTAAAAATATTGTTTTAACTAACAGGTTTCATAGCCTGAAAATCTTTTTAAGGTATCCATCCTTGAAACCTCTAGCAATGCCACATGTTGTCTGATATCTTTATTTTTCCTTTGAAAGTATTGTTCCACTCTGCTTTTCACTCTTTTTGAAAAAATCTGGAAAAATGTAGCATCTGGGGATTAGAAAAGCCCTGAGGAAGAACCTCCTTAATTGTTTCAAATTACAGGAATGTGGAGTCCCTGATGACCTCAAAGCTGGACTGTTTGCTTGCAGATATTTCATTATATTCATTCTCCTTGGTAGTTCTTTGATTAAGAGAAAATTACAGCCCCACCAAAACTGGCGGGGCAAGCTGCTGTATGAAAACAGAGCAAAGCCCACACTTACTCACGCTGATGATATCACCTATTTGGGTAATGAAACATCTACAAGCAAACAACCAGCTCAGAGAGCACCAAATACTTCCCTGCTCAACTCTGAGCTGCAGATATTCTCTTGTATTGGAATTACAGGATTGGCAGGAAATGTCCACTATTACTAATATTTGAGAGCTGGAAACACACCAAAGGACATACTTTCCTTGAGGATGGAAATACATGTGGTACATTTGTTTTTGTGTGGATATATTTTATCCCCCTTAAAACCCTTCAAAAACTGTGTTCTTACCCCACCCACTTGAGATGTCATGCAAAGCTCCATGAAGCTCTTTGAGCTTATGGAAATTTGTATCAAAATACTGTACTGACAGGAAGAAAGAATTAATTGCTTCTTTTATTTTTATGCTGACTTTTACAGAGTCCAGTAATGACAGACTTCAGGGAGAGCAGTCCCTCTCCTCAGAACTACTCCAATTGTTAGACCTTGCTTTTTCAACAAAAAGGGTTTCGCTTCCAAAGAATCTGGTCTGGTCTCTCTGATCAAGGGAGAAGGTAGTTCTATTTCCTGTCATGCACCATTTTTGCGACTAAAGATCACACTCCATTTTAAAAATACAAAATTCCCATTTAGTTAAAGAAGCATATATGTTGTATGTTGTATGTGTTTAATTAATCTAGCACAATAGAGCCAAAATCAGTTTGTAACTAAATACTGGCTCAGTGGGTTAGGACGCTGAGCTTGTCAATCAGAAGGTGGGCAGTTTGGTGGGTCGAATCCCGAGTGCCGCGTAACAGAGTGAGCGCCTGTTACTCGTCCCAGCTTCTGCCAACCTAGCAGTTCGAAAGGACGTAAAAATGCAAGTAGAAAAATAGGGACCACTACGGTGGGAAGGTAACAGCATTCCGTGCACCTTTGGCATCTAGTCATGCCAGCCACATGACCACAGAGACGGACTCGGACAAGCGCTGGCTCTTCGGCTTTGAAACGGAGATGAGCACCGGCCCCTAGAGTTGGAAACGACTAGCAGGCATGTGCGGGGGAACTTTTACCTTTACAACAGAGCCAAAATCAGTTTGTAACTAAATACTGGCTCTAATGATTAAACTCATACATAGAGTTTAGATGATTTGAGAAGGGTCCAGTAGACTTAAGCTCGACTTTGTACAACCCATAACACTCCACAAATGAGAAGGGTGGGAAACATCACAACAAAGAGTTCCTGGGGGGAAAGCTTCAAAAAAAAAAGGGGATTCTACGAGGCTTGGCATGGCAAGCTGGATGGTTTGTGGGCCAAGTATTCTTTATCCCTTAATTTTTCCTTCCTGAAAATTGTACAGCCCTCAAATCTGGCCAGCTTTGATAGCTAGTAGCACATTCCATATAAAACCTTACCTTTTAAACTTTGCTCTTTGTAAAGGAACCTGGGATGCAGAATTGGTAAATGCTGTACTTTTGCTAGAAGGCACAGTGTTTCTCTTATTGTTGAAAACCTGACTGACATGAGTCATGGATGACTTGGGACTCCTCCTCTTGTTTTTTCTCTCTTCCATTTCCTGGTTCTTTTATCTTTTATTATACAGGAAGAGAAATAGCAAATAGCATTTATACATATGCTTATATCATGATTTCAATGGAAAAGTAATTTTGCACAGTATCTATTTTTACATTTCATAAACCAGCTTGATTTTGTTTGCTGCCCATCTTGCCACAAGCCAACTCAGATATACTGGAGATCAGAATATAAATCCTCCAAGTTAAAATTGGAACATATTTGGAAGCTACTTTCAGCAAAAGAAATATTATTAATCAAATCCTATGACTATATATTCAAAGCCAATAATTCATAAAATATTTTTTCCAAATAAAAATAGAACTGAAGCTCCAAATTTCTAAATGGCTATTGGGACAGATAAAATTTTTATTGACTATGTCCTCCAACTCCTTGAAAAGAAGGGTACACCATTGGATAAATAACATACATTTAAATAGTCCCATTTTACTGGAGTAAAATCAGTTCTAGGGACGCGGTGGCTCAGTGGGTTAGGACGCTGAGCGCCTGTTACTCGTCCCAGCTTCTGCCAACCTAGCAGTTCGAAAGCACGTAAAAAATGCAAGTAGAAAAATAGGGACCACTACGGTGGGAAGGTAACAGCGTTCCGTGCGCCTCTGGCGTCTAGTCATGCCGGCCACATGACCACGGAGACGTCCTCGGACAAGCGCTGGCTCTTCGGCTTTGAAACGGAGATGAGCACCGGCCCCTAGAGTCGGAAACGACTAGCACGCATGTGCGGGGGAACCTTTACCTTTTTAAAATCAGTTCTATTTCCCATGGCCTTATTAAAAAAGTGTTATAAAATGTATTAATACTTTGGTTAATAAGTCTTCAGAATTTCATCTTCAAAAATGTGTCTAATGTCATAACGAACATGTAATCCACAGAAAATGTATTAATATATATATATTCCATTAGAACTTTGGGTATTACTGGAAGGTCTATAAGTGATATCAAATATAAATGCCAGCCAATATGATCAACCTTGCTTGAAAATCAGTACGAGTATATGCTGAAAGAAAATGCTAGTTATTCGGAAGAGAATTGATAGCCATTTCCCCTCCCCCCAAAAAACTAATTCAGCCTCTCTGATGTATTTTAAGACTCCAATCTGTTCAATAAAAGCTTTGCATGGCTATCAAATTGGTATACTGTAATGCATACCCATCACAAAGCTGCTGAAAAACCTCCTGGGCATTCCTTACGATTTCAAGCACTGTGGGAGTTGTAGTACAATTCCATTCAAAATGGCAGGTGTGTCCCCAGATTATGGTACAACAAAAAAGTCAAGATAGTAACCATATGTAGTTATACAATCCTTGAATTCTGGTTTATTTTTATATTTTATATTGTCTATTTCATGCATTCATTTTATTGTAAACTGGCTAGAACTAGATGGTCAGCAGTTGGATGGATGAATACAGGTAGTCCTCGATTTACAACCATTTGGTTAGTGACCACAACAGCACTGAAAAAAGTGACTCACAACCATTTTTCACTCTTGTAACCATTGTAGCATCATCATGGTCACGTGATCAAAATTTGGATACTTGGCAACTAGTTCATATTTATGATGGGTTGCACTGTCCCAGAATCATGCAATTGCTTTTTGCAACTTTCTATGAAAAGTCACTGGGAAACCAGATTCACTTTAAAACTGTTATTAACTTAACAGCTGTGGTAACAAAGGTCATCAAGTGGGACAAAATTCAACTGCCTTGTGTCGGGCCCGGCACGCCCGACATTCAGTGGGGCCGTGGAGCAACCCGCCAGGCCCCGAAACCTGCCGCCGGCACTCGTGGTCTCCCGGAGGGCCAGGACAGCGCATGGGCCCCCCCAGCACCCGCCCGCCCGCTACGGAGCGACCTACCGGCTCCGGAAACGGCCACCCGCGCCCACGCCATCCCGACAGTCCGGGGGGAGGAGCAGCTGAGGGAACAGCGCAGTGGCGGCCCGCCTGTCAGCTGGGGAGGCCGCGGACCAGCCTGCCGGCCCCCGGAAGCTGCCGACAAGCCGGGAAGGAGTGCGGCCGCCGAGCGCGGCCACGGAGCGATCTGCTGGCCTCCAGGGACCGGAGAGAAGGGCGGGGACGCCGACATGGCCCAGCAGCCTCTGGGACCAACCAGGAGGCCGGGAAGAGGCCGTACGACGGAGCGGCCGATGGCTGCCCAGCGCCCGAGCGGCAGAACAGGAACGGGTGCCAGGGTGGCCCAGGGGGTGGCAGAGACTACCGGTGGGCCGGGGAGGGGCTTAGGGCACAACTCGCGGCGGTCTGGGGAGGCGAGGGGAAAGATGAGCATAGGCGGAGCTCTGGGGGAAGGGAGGGTGGTTTGGGCTGGGGGGTAGCTTACCGGCTGCAATGGTGGTGGGACGGGAGCCAAAAGGAGGGAACCTTGGGAGGCGGTGGTTAAGTAGGGTGAGGGCGTGGTGGAGCAATTAAGGGTGTGGTGGTGGGTGTCGGCTTTGCCGGTTACTTAACAGCGTTGATTCGTCTGTCTTAGAGCAATTGTTTATGAGGCTAATAAACGTGGCTTAGGAGAACCAGCTCCCGTTCCGGATTCATTCTTTTGGTGACTCGTCGGACGGGGCCTGAAACCTTGTAATTTTGGACTCAACTGTGGTCATAATTCGATCCCCTATAATGTAACACTTGCAGTTTTGACCATACAATCATGGCTAGCATTATTTTTTACCATATCCTGGATAATATTTTAAGGAGGGAAATATCTAGTCCCACGATGTTAAACCTAAAACTTAATCTCTTCTCTCTCAGCTCTTGCTTGATTTGTTGCTCTAGAAATGAGAGCCTCCTAGTTCCAACTGGCAAAACCATTTTTGAAGATGCCTCTACTTGGATGGCCCTTTGGTAAGTAGGCCCACTTGGGTCTGGTCTGGCTTTGATTCCAGCCCCTCTGATGGGTCTCTGCTACTCTCCGATGCAACAAATAACACCCTCATTTATTCCAGATGAAACAGAGCCAAAGTAGACTAAAGCAGGGGTCTTCAAACTTGGCCCTTTTATGACTTGTGGACTTCAACTCCCAGAATTCTGGGAGTTGAAGTCCACAAGTCATAAAAGGGCCAAGTTTGAAGACCCCTGGACTAAAGCATCTGCAGAAAAGGATGCTTGTAAAAAAACAACAACAACAACCCAACTTCATTTCGTGACTTTTTCTATTTGAAATCCAAAGTCAGGTCCGCAAACCCTTTTTAAGTTTAATCGAAAGGGGGCCGTATTTCAACTAAAGGAGTGGACTGCCTGTTGAGTTACATACCGTGAATCCGTTCTGACCTGAATCTTAAGCTGATCCGAGGCCCGAGGCTCAAGTTAAGACCCGTGTCTTGTTTATACGCATTCCCACAGTCACGCAACGAGCGTTAACGTTTTGCAGACGAGGGATCCCCGCAACATTTGCTCAACTGACCCGAGTTGGCCGATAAGGGTTAAGACAGGTTCGCGTTTCCCCGCGTCGTGGGAAGCGCTGCTATCCTCAGAGGGCGGCGAGCAATGGGGGGGGGGGCTTAGACCTACCTGCGGTGGCGCGGAAGTGCCCGGGATGTCCCAAGTCAGCCCAGCCCGATTGAACCCCGTCACCTGCCGGGCCCTGCCTTAGATCTTACACCCAATCGGCAGCCGCCCCAAACTCAGCCCTTCCGAACGAGCCGGCAGAACGAAACTTCCGGGCTCGCTCCAAACAAGAACCCACGTGCCCTCGAAGACGAAGCCAAGCGGGAGAAACCCGGAAGATGTAGGTCACGTGACCGCGCGCTCTTCTCGAGCGGGCCGCTTCCACGTCGCCGAGACGCGCAACCGTTCGCCTAATGCAGGGGTAGGTAGGCAACCTCGGCTCTTTTATGACTCATGGACTTCAACTCCCAGAATTCCTGAGTCAGCGTAGCTGACTCAGGAATTCTGGGAGTTGAAGTCCATGAGTCATAAAAGAGCCGAGGTTGCCTACCCCTGGCCTAAGGATAATCCTCTCTTCTCCCGCCCCCACCCCCAACCCCTCCCGCCTTCTCGACCCGAGTAGGGATCGAACGTCTGAGGCGGTTCGCAATCGTGGATTGGGCTCTGATCGGCTTGTATTTGTTCCTTTTACTCGGGGATGCAAGGCTGGACTGAAACCCAGAGCAACTACAGTGGCCAGCATCCTACTGCTTTTAGTAGGATGCGTTACTTGATAGCTCCATCATCTCCCAGCTACAATAGATGCTCCAGATGGGAATTAGAAGCTAGCGGGAGCCAAGTTGGGGGAAGAAGAGTGCCGTGAGGAAGGGGCAGGCGTTGCCCTCTGTTCCAATCCCAAACATTCCCCCTTGTTCCTTTTTTCTCCGCCCCCCCTCCCCATCAATTTTTTAACATTGAATTCAGCTTGATGGCAAAAACTTCCAAAAGGGTTTCTGCAAAAGTATTTATGCAATAATGCAGTGGATGGGGGTACCCGTATGCAAGAATTTTTTTTCTTGCATAATTTTAACTGCTCTAAATCTCCCACAGTTGCTGGTTTTCTGGTGGTATATACATTTAGTGAAAACAAGTTGTTATAAGCCAGTCAGTTTTTTTAGAAAAAAGGAGGCTGACGTAAAGAAGAACAGACGTGGCTAGATTCGTCCATCTTCTATCTACACTGTCAAGACAGTGAATTACCGATTTGCCCAATTCCATGTTTATTCTGTTACACTACATACTCAAAGGATTTGTACTGGCCAGTGATTGCAATTTGATGGTGATTGCAGTTTTCTAGGGGGAAAAACAGAGGTCTTGTACTTGGAATAGTGGCAGATCAAGATCCAACCAGCTTTTTGAATATAGTAACAAACTCTTGATTTTTTTTAATGCTGCAATCATCCTATTTTAAATTTGTCGTTCTTATCCATTGCTGCTTGCGTGCAAATGTTTCCATAAAACTTTTGTTTTTATGTAATAGAATGAGGGAAGAGTAGAGAGAATGCAAAATGAAACTCTAGTAAAATTCATTAGCTATAAAGTGGGAAATACAACAATCAATACTATCTGTAGTTCACAAAGATGGCACCAATGCAACTTGAACTGAAATAAATACAAAGACAATTCTTCAGTTGCATACATTGTTTCTGTGAGTAAATGTTTATTTAAATTGCTTTAAGTGGAATGCAGTTCAACTTTTCCCATGCAGCAACAGTTAATTTAAACAAGGTGTATTCATCAATATTGTACTGGTTCCTGCAGTGAGTCACTGGAGAGTACAGTAGTGGGGTTTTTTTTAAAGAACTGAACTGATATGAATAATTGCTGAAAAAAGGAGCAGTATATATTGTATGTAGCAATGAGGTAGGTTTTTCAATCAGTTTTTACTTTATGGAAAAGTTTCACTTCTCCAATACACAGCAAGACCAATGAGAATAGTGATGCTGACATTCACTAAATGGATTGCCTCTTTCAAGGGACTTCAATATGCCAAGCGACCTACATACAGTACATGAATGACCAAATTAAGTCTGTTAAAAGTATCTTCCACAGTTTTGTTATTATGGCACTACTCAAAAGGGCAATACTCCTCTTGGGATCTAGTACAAGATGAAGTACAAATTGTGTCCAGTAGTGGCACAACATAATACCTGCTTATGAAGTTATGCAGAAACATACCCAAAGTGACACACATGCACAGATACCTGTACCACATTTTCTTCCACAAAACTGTAGGCAACATAGAATGAAGGCTACTGCTAAGCTTGTAAGCCGCCCTGAGTCTTCGGAGAAGGGCGGGATATAAATGTAATAAAAATAAAAATAAAATTTTACATTGAGTGCCATTCTACCTTCCTGCACGTGTGATTGCATTATGCCTCCTGGTGACTGAGAAGCCTGAAAAATAGCTGCCTAAGCCAGTGGTATATATTTAGTATATGCTATCTCTGAAGGTAATTAATGGTGTAAAGACACCTCCATCAATCATCATGGAATTTCCAGCAACAAATACAAAACAAAAGCCATTGAACTCTTATACAGTGCAGAAATCCCATTTCACCAAACCATTCATGATCTACCAGAAATGTGAACTCTGCAAACTGACATTCATACTCAACTGTACACCTCAACCATTATGGTTGTTCCCACTAGGGATCTTCCCAGGTGAGACTTGTGCACAACCTCATGGCAACTGACCAGTCCCCACATTATTATAGTCCTGTTCTCCATTGTAGCTTGTAAAGTTCTGTTGCAACTGTGGACCTTAGGAATTGTGATATTGAAGTAATAGTTGCATAACAGGAATTGGGGGAGTTACAAAGCTAAAGTTGGGTATAGTCATGTTAATGGTTGAGAGGGAATTTGCACAACAATGCTTTGTACAGTCACATCAACATTTGTACAACCTCCTTTTCTCATTTTGTTCAAAGTGTATAAAGGGAAACATAATCCCTGGTACCATTTTTATTTTATTTTTATTTTAATTCCATTTATATCCTGCCCTTCTCCGAAGACTCAGGGCGGCTTACAAGCTTAGCAGTAGCCTTCATTCTATGTATATGCCTGCTTATTAGGGCTTTCATACACCCCCCCCCAAGTGGCATTATTACAAAGTCAGCTTAATTGCCCCCAACAATCTGGGTTCTCATTTTACCTACCTCGGAAGGATGGAAGGCTGAGTCAACCTTGAGCCTGGTGGGATGCGAACCTGCACTAATTGCAGGCAGCTGGTGTTACTTAAGGAGGCATTAGCCCACTGCTCCACCAAGGCTTTTTTGCTTGCATGGCTCTTTATTTCCTATTATGGAAGATGGGCTGTGGTTATCCATTCTGTACATCTATTCATAGCTTGACAATAATTTTATGTGTATACAAATGTCCCTAGACAATTTGCAAACCGCTGTGTTTGTGAATACTTGGAAGAAAACATGTGTATTACCCAGATATTCGTGCACTGTCAAAAGAACAGCTGGTGAGGGGATTCCTCCCATTTGTGGAAGGAAAACCCTATAGAAAACCTTAGGCAGCCAGAAGGACAGTGATTGAGATTAATGTAACAGAAAGCTAAAAAATATTATTGTTTCTTTCCTTCACTGCAGTCTTTGCCGCTGCTGCTCCATTTTATCAATGCATTGGTTACTATTGTATTCTTGGTGTGCTGCCAAATGCTGCTTTGAATTTGTGTTATTGTGTTTGTGTAACTGCCACATTTACAGAGACAGAATGGAATGGAAAAAAAACCCTGGAAATGGTTTTGCTATGTAGCAGATTCTTTTCCTGTAATTCATTGAAGAGAGCAGGATTTTAATGCTCTGTCATACCCTACCCCAATCTACTGGAGAGCAGCATGCAATGTTCTAGGATAGGGCCCTTCAAGGAATTCAAAACTATTCCTTTAAACAACTTTCCTCCAGTTTCATCTCTTGTTTTTGAGCAGGACAGATCAAACAAAGACCAAAAAAGACATTCTAGGGTAGAATGCAGGGAATAGGGACATACTCTTCCAGGCCCTTAGGTTACTGACCAGTATAACACACACATGCAGAGAGTCTGCATTCCTACAACAAAGAAAGTTATAAAACAGGTGCTTGAAGCACGCAAGCAGTTCAGTTGTTAAAAAACAACAAAAAAACACCACTACTGTACTCTCAAGTGACTCACTGCAGGAATCAGTACAATATTGATGAATACGCCTCGTTTAAAGTTCCATTAACTGTTGCTGCACGGGAAAAGTTGAACTGCATTACACTTAAAAGCCAGGGCTTTTTTTCTCATAGAACGCTCAGAACGGAGTTCCGGCACCTTTTTTGGATGGAACCTTGTAGGGTAAGCAAGGCAGGTTGTATGACATGTGTGAGTTCCGGCACCTTTTTCTTTGACAAAAAAAGCACTGCTTAAAGCAATTTAAATAAACGTTTGCTCACAGAAACCATGTATGCGACGGAAGAATTATCTTTCTATTTATTTCAGTTCCAGTTGCATTGGTGCCATCTTTGTAAAATACATGCAAAAAGCTTATACAATAGTAGTTAATAGAAAATTGAATATGGGTCAACAGTGTGTTGTAGTTTTAAAAAAGAAAAATCCAATTTAACAGAAAGCAGAGTTGGAAATGGACCTTGGACCTTATAGTCCAAGTCCCTGCTCAGGCAGGAAACCCTACTATTTCCAACAAATGGTTGTCCGATCTCTTCTTAAAACCGCAGGTTTTGGAGTACTCACAACTTCTGGAGGCAAATCGTTCCACTGAGTACTGTCAGGAAATTTCTCCTTAGTTCTAAATTAGTTCTCTCCTTGATTAGTTTTCATCCATTGCTTCTTGTCTTGCCTTTAGGTGCTTTGGAGAATAGGTTGACCCCTTCTTCTTTGTGGCAGTTACTTAGACATTGGAACACTGCTATCATGTCACCCCTAATCCTCTTTTCATTAAACTACCGTAGTCATAATCAATTCTTGCAACCGTTCTTTATGTCTCTTTTCTATTCTTCCTTTGCTTTTTCTTATACACTACTTTTGTCTTTTCAGTACTCAGTAAGTCTTCATCGTATACTAGGTTTATCTTCTTCACTGTGCTTCAGATATTCTTCCAATGCCGTTTTTCTTTTTAAACTGAGTGGTGCACTTGCAACCTTCCACGCCCATTTATTTTCCTTGGCAAGTAGAGTCTATCAACGTTGCTTTGTGGGTGAAGGCCATGATTCATTGTTGTTGTTTTTGATCTTCTAATCCAGGACTTTTAATTCTACTTGAGTCCATTTCAATATTCCAGCTGTGTGTCTAATGACTGCAATTGACCAGGTGTTAATTACCTTGATGGTAATTCCTCCACTCTGTTTGGATTTTAAGATCTTCTTCACTTTTATGATGTATTCACTTCTCACCTTCTTGACTTCAGTGTGCTTGATGTCATCAACTTGAAGGATGCCCAGGTGTTTGTAGTGTTCGTCTTTATCCAGACTCTTGATGTTATTTCTGTAGGGCATCTTGATTCATTCACTGTTTTCCCCTGTTGATGGTGAGAGTGGCACATTTGTCCAGTCCAAATAGATGTTCCAGTGAATCATTTTGGTGACTATGTTATATTGTTGTTTATAATCAGCTTGTGATTGCATGAGCAATATATATGGTCTATTGTTCCTTCTGCTTCTTTGCACAATCTGCAATTTGAATCATTTGATGAGTTTTTTATCCTGGCCTTTACTAATTGTTATTCTCCTCCTCCTCTTCCTCCTCCCTGGTCCTCCCTCTCCTTCTCCTCCCCTCCTTCCTCCTCCCTTCTCCCTCCTCCTGCTTTTGGAATTTGGATTGGAATCACTGAAAATATCAGACAAATTGCTACCCTGTTCTCAAAGATAGCAAGGATTGGCTGTCCTTGTTGTGACATCCCACGACTAGGACTAGCTTCACCACAACATATGGCTACAAAATGTATTTTACAACAATTAACAATCATTTAGTGATGACTAAATGCCAGGAGGATATAAGAACAGTGTGCTCATTTTTCCACTTAATTTGCTATGAAAACACTTTCTCACTAATCTGTTTCTTTCTTATTAAATTAGTTTATTTTTTGTCACTTTAAATCAGCTATCTGCATCTCTTCCTCTAGTTTGAAATCTGCCATTTTAAGATTTTAGTGGTATAATTTATATCTGGAGGAGGAACCCAGCACCAGACTAGAGGAGGATAACAGACGTCATGTATTTGTTTGGAAGTTTACTATACTGGTATGCTGTCCATTCCCAGATTTTATTTTTTAGGAGAATACCATAATATTTTTTTAAACAATAGAAATGTCAAATAGGTACAAAAACAAAACTCATATAAATATACCAAAGATACTGCAGGCACTGCCTCTATTTTAAAAAGCCTTATCCTGTGGCAAAAGGAAAAGGTTTTTTTTCTAGTTTCTTGAAGCACAGGAGGGATAAAGCCTACTGAATCTTGCAAAGGAGTTCCAGAGGATGGAGATGTTGATGGGAAAAAACCTTGCTTCTGAAGTCCCCCTCTGATGACAATTCCAAATAGCCAAAGACTGGAGCCAAGTAGGACCTTTGGAGCGACAATCAGCACTTTGAATCACATTCCGAGACCCAATGGCAGCCAATGGGGCTTCTAAAGCAAAGGGTAGGGTGGGGTGTCATCCAAATATATCAGGGCATACCTGATCTGATGCCTTCTACCTGTACCTTGGAATGTTCTTCAAGGGCAACACATGTAGAATGCATTAGAGAAATCCAACTGAGAAGTGATTAAAGTATGAGTGATCATGAACCTGCCTTTCTGATCTAAGGATAGTTATAAGTGGTGCACCAGATGGAACTAGGCAGAACTCCTATTTAGCTGCCAGTTGTACTCATAGCCATGAGTTTAGGGCTTCCAGATTGTGGACCATCTCCAAGTGGGGTAATAGAACCCCATTCAGAGAGAAAGGTGCCATTTCTCTGGAATTGTTAGATCCACAAATCCAAAGCCAATCCATCTTGGAAGGATCCACCTGGACCTGAGAGACTCCAGGCACTTCATCAGCACTTTCATCACATCATAGATAATGATGAGTGCCCTTTGGACAACTAGGGGCTAGTACTAAGTATTTTTCGGGCCTTCTAAAGTAATTGGATGATACTATAACAGTTCAATGCTACCCTGAATTTCTAGCAGTGTAACCCCAGTCTGAAGCTGTGCCAGGTTTTTGAGTTGTTTATTCTTGTTCTACTAATTATCTATGACCCCTAGGCCCTAATGAAATGCTGGTGTATGCCGGATCATCTAATCCAACTATAATGACCATTATTCAGGAAGAACATAATTAGCTGACATTTGTAATTAAAACTTGGTTGGATAAAATGGCAGGTGTAATTTTTTTCCATGTGTATTCACTGGTTATTAAGTGTAGCACCAAGCTTGAACTGAATGTCCTTTGCAAATGATTCCTTCTTCATGGTTAGATGTTCTAAGTAACAAACACCTGGTTTTACATTTTTAAACTCAAGATTGGGCAGGGATTCTAACATCTGCTCTGTAGCCTAACAGTTCCCCTGCCTGAAGTACGGGAAGTAGACATGCATACACATGTTTGCAGAAATACCTAAAGTAGGAACAGAACTTTTTAGTGATTACAGCTAAAGTACAGCAATGCATTTTTCTTTTGTGTGTGCCTGTTGCTTATAATTGTATTTTATGACATTGAGAAACTTAATCAGCGTGCAGAAAGTCCTTGTAATTTAATAACTGTGGAGCCAGGAAGATAGATATAGAAAATATTAAGCATGACTAATATGAGTGAGCCAACACAATTCTAGGCAACACAAGAGATTGAAGTATTTTAATGAATATGTTCTTTACCTCCAGAAGACATGAGCAAACTATTTTTTTTAACAACAATTCTATATCTCTGATGGTGCAGTGGTTAAAATGCAACATTGCAGGCTAACTCTGCCCACAGCCAGGAGTTTGTTCTTGACTGGCTCAAGGTTGACTCAGCCTTCCATCTTTCCGAGGCCAGTAAAATGAGGACCCAGATTGTTGGGGCAATATGCTGACTCTGTAAACTGCCCAGAGAGTGCTATAAAGCACAATGTGACATGCATGACAGATACTAGAATGTCACCTGAATAAAAGAACAAAACATATATCAATATTGACTCTCATGGAGATAAAATTGACCACAGTTTAGCTCCCAGGTTTCTAGTGCTATGGAAAAAAGCCATCTCTTGACTAGAAATATAGATAGATGGAAGATCTTCTGTGCGTGAGGGGTCAAGAAGTTCACCATGTTGCTTTGGGCCAGTATTTTCTCTAGATTCAAACTACCCCAGAGAGTTGTTGCAGAGCGTAACAAGAGAGAGCCCTACGTAGATGCTCTGCTTTCCATTCCTGATCGAAAAATGGGATATAAAAGTAATAAATAAGTGAGTGTTGCAAGAAAAAGAGATCAGGGAGCCCAGCTTTAAAACTGCCACAGCAATGCCATTAGGGATTCAGTCCATTTTACCAATAGGTCCCAGAAAAATCCAATTCCCCTCTTTTCTCCTGCCCTTAGCGTGTAAGACCGCTTCTGTGAAAAAGAACGGGCATTTGAGACCTAAATAGCAAGGCCGAGGCTCTCCTGGGCCCTTAAAAAATAGGTGAAAAGGGTGGCAGCTGTAAAGGGACGGGCTCCGCTGGGCAGCTCAGAGCGACAGAGGAGGAAGTTCATTTTTGAGGCAAAGAGCCCGGGAAGATTCCAATGAACTAAGAAGCCAAAGCTGAGATTCGCTGACCTCCAGCGGCAGAAAGAGTTAATGGGAAGGCGGGGAGAGAGAGAGAGAGAGAGAGGCGCTCCACCTTCGGCTGGCTGGGGGGGGGGCAAGGAGTAACTCGGGCAGGGAGAGCCACAGGTAGGCGGCGGCCTTGATTGTTGTCATTGGGATCGCTTAAATCACTCGCGCCAGGTTGCTGGCTGAGACGGATCGTCTTGCGCTCCCCTCTCCGTCTCGTCGGTTTCCCAAGCAAGGCGGAAGAGCGGCTGTTTCGGGAAAGCAAACAAGAGGGGGGGGGGAATCCCAGGTGACCGCGCGGGGGGGGGGCTGTTTTCAAGCGTCTTCGGGCTTTGCCGAGCAGAGGCTCCCCCCCTTTTTTTTTCTTTCCAGCCCGCTTCCTCGCTGACTTCCAAGAACATCAGTTCTCCCTCCGGTCTTTCTGCTCGGAGTTGCCCGGCAGCGGCGCAAAGCTCTGGATTCCCGCTTCTCTCTCTCTCTCTCTCCTTTCCCCCCACCGCGCGCGCCACGCTGGGCTCTTGCAGCGCCTTTTCGGCTAAGCTGCGGGGAAAAGCGAGCCAACTCTTCTTCCCAAACGCTCGCCTCGGCGCAATGTACCTGTGGCGATTCCGCAGCGGGCCCTGGGCTGACGGGGCTTGCGGCCACGCCAGCTCTTTGCTCCGGCCTTTTTAATAACAAACAGCGAGGAGAAGAAGAAGAAGAAAAAGGAAAGCTGGGTTGGCAAGTTCGGCCTCCTTGGGGAAGAAGACCCGGCGCGAAGCGTTGGCTTGGGTTGGATGCGTCTTGCTTTCCGCCCAGAGAAGCGGAAGCCCGACGATGCCTTTCCCTCTGAGGACCGTGGCGCCCCTCAAGCTCTGCCGCTTGGACGAGGGCGCTGCCGCCGTTCAGAGGGACAAAGACGGGCACGCCAGGCGGAGCGGCGCGGGGCTTCTTCGCCTCTTCGACTCTTTGGAAGAAGTCTGCTCCCGCTCGCTGGTCTCCCTCCTCTGGCAGCTCTCTGACCTCTCCCGCTGGGCCGGCGACATCTTCGGCGGCATCCAGAGCGAAGCCGACAGCCTCGGGCGACGGAGCGTCCGGCTCCAGGGCCGCCTGGAGTCCCTGAAAGGTCTCGCCGGTTGCTTGGATCACCGCAAAGTCAAAGTCCGTAAGTCTCTAGCTGGGGCTGCGTTTGGCGGGCGAACTATAGACGGGCTGCTTGGCTGGAGGGCCACTCGCAGCGGCTGCGGGATGGGGAGGGGTGTGTGTGTGTGTGTTTGCGTGTATGTGTGTGTGTGTGCCTGCCTGCCGGCCGCCCGGGAACAGGAGAAAAAAAGGGGAGATTTGGGCCGGTGGAAATGTTTGAAGTTTGCAAGAGAGCAGAGGTTCCCCTCGCTATCCGTTGGACCAACGGAAGACCCAACCCCATTCCAGTCGCGAATGAAAACGGGGCCGTCTCCTCTTCCCGTCCAAACCGGAGCTCGGTCTGGACCGGAGGCTGATGGTTCTGAGCGGGTTGCACGAAAGAGTTTCGCGGTTATTGCAAGAGGTACAGGCTCCACGGGTTGGGTCACATTGTTGAAATGCTGCTTTGCCTCTCCCAAACAGGGATCTTTTAAGAGTCCAGTGCTCAAAACAAAGCCTCGGGTTTCTTCCTTGACTCTAGCCGAACAATTGGCCCCTTCCGTGACAGTGCACGACACGTGTGTTTTGGCCTGCGTGCGCTGAAATACAGATGCGTGTCCATCAGATGGGATTATTTCCTTCTGGATTGCATGCTCTAAGATTCCAGAAGAGTGTGAAGCAGGTTTGGGATTAGGTCCCAGGCTGTAAAAAGTTTTTTCGAGATAAGAGAAAACCTTCCACATCTATGTTTCTTTGTGCATGTTTTTATAAACAGGACAGTAAAGAGAGAGAGAGAGAAAAATGGGAACACTAAGTACTTAAATTGAAAAAAATATTTCTGGGACACTCTGAAAGATTCCTTTACAATGTCATTAGTTAACTTCTCTTATGGTAATGGAAACATGGGATTCTCTGACTGAATTTGTTCAGATGAAAGCTATTTTGATAATACTGGGAATGATCTCTTCCATGGGTCCCTTAATTAAGTAAATTTGAATATTATACATTTTTTTTTGGAAAATAATGCATATAGGTTTATAGAAGCCCTATTAAAAGTGATGTGTTATTATAAAATCTATTGGTATCCCTTATAAAAGATTCAAACAGATTGGCTTTGGATGACACTGATAGACACTTGAATTATCAAACCCTCATTGAAGAGATATTGAAACTTGGTAAACTTTCAAAAGCAAAGTTTTAATTTAATTTTTAATCAAGTTTTTTTTATAAAATCAATAAAGTTTTAATTTAATTTTTTCTTCTGAACAATATTGTTCTTATATCCAGAGTGTTTTTTTAATGGATTTGACTTTAGCGTTGGATGACAAATGGTACCTTCAGGATGAAAAGCTTTTATCAGTTTCATTTCATTTGGAAAGAAAAGGACATTCTTGCTAAACTGTAGATGTTATCAGTCATGTTGTTCCATAAGAACAAAAAGCCAACACCCATGGCTTGGTAATACAGTTATTAGGGTGTACCAAAATAGCACAGAGGTGTCTCCTACTAAAGAAAGTTGTACAGTAGCTTTTAAATGCTGCTGCAGAATATATGAAGTCCTAGTGCAGGGGTCTTCAAACTTGGCCCTTTTATGACTTGTGGACTTCAGCTCCCAGAATTCCTCAGCCAGGCATGCTGGCTGAGGAATTCTGGGAGTTGAAGTCCACAAGTCATAAAAGGGCCAAGTTTGAAGACCCCTGTCCTAGTGGGTCTAGGGAAACTGTTTATGAGTGGTCCTTGGTACTCTCTCAGTTTGGTTGTTTTCTTGCAGACGTTTCATTAGACCAGCACTGATGATGTTACCTAGTTTGGGTAATAAAACGTTTGCAAGAAAACAACCAAGCTCAAAGAGTATCAAGGACCCATCATTTCAACCCTGAGCTACAAATGTTCTTTATTGGGAAGTGTTTATTTATGAGCATATATTGAGATCAACAACTGACACATTCAGGGAAACCTTCTCCTTGACTGGTTGGTAAAGATGGCATTTTCTGTGGTAGCAGCTATAACTGCCGCTAGCAAATTAGCCTAGCATTTGGTGCCTGTTTTTTGGAGAGCAGCTGAAGTCTGGTCTCCTGAGCCTTTAAAGCTAATTAAAGCAAAATTTGCTCTTACTGATATCATCTGGACTGGGTGTCGTTGGTTATTTACCTTTTACATAATAATCTGTTTCTGTTGTTTTACCCTTTAAAAATTGGAATCCACTTCGACTACTGTTCAAAGGGTGATGAGAATATTTTGTATTGAACAAAATACATCTTTCTTTAAAATGTCTTTGCTTGAAAAATGTGAAGATTTTTTTTTCTTAGGAGGAAATTCCTTAACTTTTGCTGAGTTATGTCACAGTATATCTTTCCTTAATTTTCCCATGGGTAAAATAATTCTAGTCTGGTATCTTTGCTCAACCTCAAAGTACTTAAAAGTTAGACAAAGGCGTCTAATCCTTAAAGGTTATCTTTCTGGGAGAATACTGAATCAACAGTACACAGAAGTTATTTGACTACAGCTTTCACTAGAGTCTACTCCAAGTGCTGGGAGTAAGCTCTAGTGAGTATAAGTTGTTTAATTTCTCGTTATGCTTATGAAAGCATTGCTTTAACACTTCCCATTTTATTCCATCTGTCTAAACATGGAAGTGCTTTACTTTTTGCACAATATGTTCCTTTTTATTCACCCCCGCTGTCCAATTCAATTTTACTTACAATCTGTTCTAGCAAAGTAACTTGTTTTTATTTATAGTGGGTGTGCAGCTTATTCAGAGATCCAAGGCTAAAAAAATTGCAGTCACGTGATCTGTTCATTCTGAATTAAAAGGCTTCCATATAAATATTATACAAGTGATATTGGAACTGAACTTTAGGCATGGGCAATCTACCTTTGGCTGTTTAAATGAATGGAAGCAAAGCCAGGGGAGGGATGCTTCCTTTCTTCTTTCTTTTCCTTATCCCAGGCCCTGTCATTGAAGGTTCAGAAGCATGTTATGATTTTCCCTCTGTAAACTACATACATCCTTTTCCCAGAAACTTTGTTAATTCTTTCATGGAGTGTTTGGAATTTCCTGCTGGCTCTCTGCAGTGAAATATTCTCTCGACCTCTCCTCTTTTTTCAGTTTTGCAGTTTGTCCCACTCTGCACAAAACAAGGCTTATAATGTATGATGTACAGACAATTCAGCAGAGTAGAGAAGCTTGTTTGTCAGCATTTCTGATGGGTATCAGTTTTCAGCTTTCATTTGGCACATTAGCCTTAGGAGAGTAATTGGGGTTCTTGTTTGCTTATACTAACCTTTTTGTTTCAATTCATATTTTTTGTTTAAAAAAATGAAACCCTTTTTAAATTCTGTCCACAATAGATTGTTCTGTTGATTTGATTTTTATTTTTTTATTTTTTAATCCATATATATATATATATATATATATATATAAATTTCCAATGGATTTCAAAGAAATACTATTACCAACCTAATCCAAAGGGAGACACCCACCAAGACACAGAACAGGACAACGGCATCGCCCTCCTCCCCTACATTAAAGGCACCACAGATAAAATCAGCAAAATTCTCCACAAATACAATATCAAGACAGCCTTCAGCACTGACCAAAAAATAGCCAACATCTTAAGAAACACCAAAGACAAGTTCCAGCTTGAAAACCAAGGAGTTTATAAAATACCATGCAAAATCTGCCCAGCCACATACATTGGACAAACTAATAGGAGAATAAATGCACGTATCGCAGAACACAAGAATACAGTCAGAAAAGAAGAAAAAACTTCCTCCCTTTTCCAACACCTTAAAGCAACAGGACATGAAATTGACTTTGAAGGAACGAAATTAATCTCCAAAATTGAACACTACAATAAGAGAATAATTATGGAAGCCATCGAAATAAACACCCCCACAACATGAACAAACGTGACGATACCTCCCGCCTACCAGATATCTGGAAACTAGCCCTAGTCAACAAACGAGTCCCAGTCACAAAAACTGACACCGGACCCACAACAACACAGGACTCCACCACCAATCATCCTCACCGGACTCAAACCAAACCCACCCCATAGACAAAATACAACCACCATCCAGAAGCCAAACCACGGCGGCATCTCCAACTGCTGCACCCCCTCCCGACCCCCACACAAAGCAAACTGACACACACCATAAACACAAAACCAGACCGCAAACTCGGAGCCAAACCAGAGCCCAGGACGTTACACCACGGCCGTCTGCCCAGGACATTACATCACAAAACTCAGGAGGTTACAATACTAAGACTCGGGATGTCACAACACAGCCAACCACCCAGGATGTTGCAGCCCAGAACTCAGGATATCACTACACTAGAGCTCAGGATGTCACCAAACAGCCCATCACTCAAGTCGTTACAACACTCAAGTCGTTACAACACTCAAGTCGTTACAACACTCAAGTCGTTACAACACAAAAGACCAATAGGCACACAGCCAACACCTCAGCCACAAAGGATGTTACAAAACAACCAACTCAGCTGCAAACAATAACTCCATCATCCAATCAGGATGTAACAACACAGCCAACCAACCCGCTTAGAGCAACAAAGCCAGCACCACACACAACCCCACCAATATTTATAGAGAGACAGCAGCTCCGATCACGCTTTGCTCGCACAAGCACGAAGCCGAAGACACCAGCCTGAAGATGACGAGTGGGACCTCGTCAAAATGTCGCCAAGACACTATCAATCTTACACGGGAAAAGACTGTTCTGAGTTTTCATTGAGGAATTGGGAAGCTATGCAATATTTTTCCCTGGCTTGCGTTAAAAATTGCACAGGTATATAGAGCAGCTTTGCAGAGGGCTCATTAGCCCAAGAGCTTTCAAAAAAAAATTCAGGCCACAGAACCAATTAATTAAAAAAATTTCCCCTGAGCTTTTGATCAAGAAACATAATTTCAGTAGTGGAAGACTGCATGAACTTTTGGGGTTAGGCTATTGCCCTTGTTTTTCTAATGGAACATCATCAAATTCTTACAGCATGCTACAGTTTTCAGGAACATAATTCAAATAATCCTGTGTTAGGTAACCAATGTTTTTAGCAGAAGTTCGTGCTGATTGTTGCATTTTAAGCTTCTTGACAATGTACAAGAAATAATAAGCAGCAACCACCTTATCATATTAAGGTGAAGTAATAATTTATGCACATAGTTTAAAGTGAGTAAATAATTTCTGCATGTAATTCCGAGAACAAAAAACAATTTACATTGTGCTAATTTATTTCATTTTGCTTTATTTGCCCTCTTGATTACTTAGCAAAAAATATTTAACAATTTCTGTAAAATTCTTTCCTATTTTGTCAACTTGGGCTTGCTAGTTTTTTTCTTTCATGGTTGTAGTATAAGTAGTAGTATAAGTCGTTTTTGCCTTCAAACTCCCTGCATTTTTTATTGGCAATGTTTTTCAGAAGTGGTTTGCCATTTCCTCCTACCTAGGACTGAAAGAAAGTGACTAGTGAAGATTATCCAGCTTTCTTTGTGCCTAAGGTGGCCTGGAACTCACTATCTCCCAGTTTCTAGCCTGATGCCTTAACAACTATACTAAACGGACACTCAGTATAAGTCCTATGCCATAAAGGATATTTGGCGATATAATATTTCCAGGATTTATGAAACCACCGAGATTTTTTTTCCAGTTTTTTCAGAAGAAATGTTGGGAATATTTGAAATATATGCAGTATTTCTTTTAATATTATCCTTAGTATTCTGAGTTCTTTTTGCTTCTTTTAAGAACATTCAGTGCAATATACATAACTTTGCTCATACAATTTTAAAGTTTGACATGCTTATTACATGCAAAAACATACACTGGTCACATAATAATTATGTTTAGTAATTGAATTTAATATATTTTGAAATTTTCAATTTGGTGTTTCTTGATACTGCTTCTGTCCTTCAAAGCCAGATCAAGGCAGATCTACCAACCTTTAAAAGAAAACATAGCAACAGGCCTGTTTTCAAGCACTGAACCAACCTTCCTTCCTTCCTTCCTTCCTTCCTTCCTTCCTTCCTTCCTTCCTTCCTTCCTTCCTCAGTGGCATTTGTGGCAGAAGTGCCTCTTGCCTTTGATTTGAGAGTCATATTGCATACAGGAATTATATTGCTCTGGTACTCTGAATAAAAATGTCCAGGAAAAAACCACTTTGCATTATGGAGTTCCAGATAGGTGGTATATATCTACTATTACATACTCTGAAGCATCCTTTAATTTTTGAATCTCAAGCACAGCACAATCCTAATAAAATTATCTGAGGGAACACCTGCTGCCGGCATCAACTTCCCATCGTCCTGTGCGCTCCCACAGGGAGGGCCTCCTTAGGGTACCACCGGTGAAGGATTGCCGGCTGGTGACTCCCAGAGAGAGGGCCTTCTCTGTGGGTGCGCCTGCCCTCTGGAACCATAGCATAGCCCAGAACACTGCAACTGTCATAAATATGAGTCAGTTGCCAGCATGAAAATTTTGACCAAGTGACCATGGGGATGCTGCAAGGGTTGTTACTGTGAAAAATGGTCACTTTTTTCAGTGCCATTGTAACTTTGAATGGTCACTAAATGAACTGTTGTAAGTCGAGGACTATCTGTATACTCATATATATTTTATTTGATCTTGGGGATCTTTTTTATGGTTGAGAAATGGAAAATGAAATTCTAGGCATTGCTGAAAGTCAGTTAACACCACATAAGATATAGCAGTCATGGTTAGAAAAACCTATAATCAGGACAGCTGTATATAGCACTTAGCATCCTATTTGTTTATTCAGAGGACTTGTTAGCCATTAAAAGAAAAGATTGTATTTTTTCCTTAAGAAGAACAAATACTGAGTTTGAGTTCTCTTCCAGAAATTGGAAGTAAAGAACGAAATCTGCAAAAAAATATCATATGAACTGAGAATTTTAAAGATTTTTTTTTAAAAAAATCTCTATTTCCTGAAAAGCTTTGCAAGCCACTTGGAGGCTGTTCAACCAGAGCAGCATAAAAATTATAGCGATAAACAAAAATAAAATCAAAATGAAATGTTTTCCTTGTATTTGAAGCCTGGAAAACTAGCAATTTATTGCATGCTACGTAAGACAGTATGCTTCTTCTGGACTTGTATAAAGACTGTATGGCTTTGGTAAAAGTTAATGGTTTTTACTTTCTGATTCCCTTGACACACAGTTTTGTAAAAAATGTTATAGATAAAGTGGAAGAGATTCTTTGAGGAAATTGCTAATTTCTTTCCCATTTATTCGGATGATTCATAAAGTTGGGTGACTGCAGTTCATGTCTTCTCCAGAGCCATCCAGTGTTAGGAAGGAAATACTGTGCAATGCAACTTGTGAGTGTTTTTGTTTTGTTTGGGGTCAGCTGTTTCCGTGGGGGAACATCTCATTTGGCTCACTCACCTCCTGCTGCAACAACAACAAAAAAAATACTCTGGAAGGGCTTTCCTGTGTATTAAAAAAAGAAACATATGAATGGAAGAATCTTCCATCCTTCACAGCACTTCCCGTCTTGAAAGAATTTGTAAAACATTGATTCAATATTGTAATCACTTCTATGGCATATATAACACTGCAGGATTGTTCTAGCAGATTTATTTTTCTTCTGTACCTATGGTTTTCCACAAGTGAATATCATAGTTGTCTTGCCCATTTTTCTGAAGAAACATTGCCTGTCTTGTTAAGATGAGGTCTGAGCCATCAGAGCTTTTTAGGAACCAGATAAAAAAGGCAAAACAGCCTAATTTGATTCGCTGGACAGTTTCAGCTATTTTATTCTTTACTGAACATCTAAGGTTCTTCCCCTCAAAATTTATAGCTCAGACCAAAATTGTTTTCTTCTTTTACTTTATCACAAAATTACCTGAAAAACTGTCAAATTTCATTCAATAATTTACCCCAAGACTATTGCAATACTAGAAACAAAAGTACACTGGAATTAATAAGTTGCAGCCGTAATTCTGTAATTTAACAGAGAATAATAAAAAACAAGCATTTGTTTCAGAAGTTTAGCCTTTGCAGTATTAATGACATACTTTATAAGAAGTAAAAAAATGCAGAAGGATTCATTAAAACATGAACCCTTTCCAACCAGAAATACACAAATCTTTGCTGTGCTAAAGCAAAATCTATTTGAATAAGCAATGGATTTGCACATAAATAATTATTGTCTAAAAATTGATTTTTTTTGTATATGATATAGACAAACATCCTTGTAATTAAATTTATCCTATTATCAATGCATATAATCTTCAAAAGAGTAACTACATATAAAGAACAATTAGCAATGACCAGATGTAGCTGTAAAAAATCTGCCTTAGTTTTGGCTAACAATTTCTGATTTATGTTCAGATCCGGCATGACTTGGAAAGAACTCTTTGATTTTTTTAAAGCAAATAATACTAACTGGGAGATAAGAAAAATAACAGTAATCAACATCTTTCCTCTTCAGCACTCTTGGAAAAAAAATACTATTTTGGGGTCTGTTTTAATGTGTGGAAGTTTCCTATTGCAGCCATTGATTAAATTCTGTGCTTATTATAGTAATCATAATAATTTAATCTTGTCACAAAGCCATTTGCAGTTTTATAAGCCTCTTTGTTATATAAAAATGCATATAAAGTCCCTTTCAGTAAATTATTTATTGTTTATTTAAAACATTTTTTTCTCATTACTAAAAGCAATTCCTTTTATAAGTCACTCTAAGAGGTATTTGACATTTTATACCACTGGTAGTATCACTTTTTTTCATCTGATTTAGCAGCTGTATCTTGGACACAGAGATATATTGTAGAACTGTAGTTTATGTACTGCATAATCTATGTACTGTAGTCTGTGCATCAGTTCTGCATTTCCAATAACTAATATATAAAGTTTGCAGAGAAGAAAATCTAAATATTTTGAGCTTGAAACCAAAGATAGTATTAAAAGTCATTCCTTTATTTTATATTTGGTCAGTGAATATTAATTAGAAGGTATAAAAAGTGTGTGACATTTTTGGCTACTGTTGGCAAACTAGATGACTAATTACAGCATTAATTAATGGGTGTAGGACTGTGGACTTGCAAGGCAGGCATAACAGGTATGGTTTTATTTTCTGCCATGTCTTACTTGGAAAGGGGATTAATTTCAAATATAATGTTGTGTTTCTTAAAAGTACTAGTATTATACAATACTATATAGTATGGTACTTAAATGTAATCTGATGCATGAAGAAATTGGCTATAGTGACAAATATCCTTATTCCAGTCACTTTTAGTTTTGTAGTCAGTTTTTATTTTTAGTCATGGAGAAGTGTTTTTACACAATCAAATGCAGGAATGGATATATTTTGCTTCCTGAAATGTCAGAATAGCATGGAATGCCAATTTGCAGTCATCTTATGCCATATTCCTGGTCTCATTTGAAAGAAGGGAAATGGAATAGATATGGCCATATGAAGATATACTGTACAGCAAGGGTCCCCAACCCCAGGTCCGTGGACCAGTTTCCGGGCCACGATATGCCAGAAATGGTCCGCACAAACAGGCAAAGCCCCATCTGTTAGATGCAGCCAGCATATAAAACCACGCACTATCCGGTCTGTGGAAAAACCTTTCTCCACAGAACCGGTCCCTGGTGCCCAAAAGGTTGGGGACCTGTGCTGTACAGTAGCACATTGGGGAAAAATAATTTGTAATTTAATATCCTTTTTCCACCTAAAGTTTAAGTAGGGAGAAATTATCTGCCCCACGTTTAAAGGTGAATTACATGCATAAAAAACCTAGTTCTCATTGTTCCTCCTGTTTTAAAGTATGCTATCACCTTTTATCCTTCTGTTACTGACTTATTATGTATTGCAAGACTCATAGCTGCACAGTGTAACAACCAGTAATAAAGGAGAAATTATCTGTAGTTAAGTAACTATTTTTTGTGTAGTTGTAGAAATGTCCCCTGTATTTAAAGTATATGGTAAACTGTCCAGAGTCTCTGGGAGTTGGCAGGGAAATAAGTTTAATAATAATATTGAAAATGTATATTCAGACTTAATAATATGTAATACAATCATTGAATGCAATTGACTAAAGTTATTCCTAAGTTTTCTTGATGTCAGTGCTTCTGTTCTATATATAAATAAATCTGGATCCACCCAATGACTATTGGGGAAAAATCCTTTTCATTTGTGATACTTAGAATTTATTTTGCATTAAAATATTACTTTATTGAACTATTTCTGTGTTATAATTTGTGATTCTACCATTTCCAGCATAGAAATGGTAGAATCCCAAATAAGTAAACACCTGTAACCAGTAGCCTTGGTGACAGGTGTTTACTTATTCATTTTGTATATCTTCAGTTTGTATAGCCAACCATCATGCAATAATGACTCAGGGTGGCTTACAACATTTATTTAGAGGAGGTTCATAAGGATTTGAGAAAGTGATTCTGTGCTTTCTTTCAGATTATTGATTTATAGTGGAAAAATACTCAAAAGTGTTTGTATTCTTTTCATTTATTGAAAATCATGCTATTGTATGATGAAGGCAATTTAAAATGGATTGGTGATAATTTGAATCTAGTGAGAAAACTCAGTTCTTGTCTTGTTTAATTCTTACAGATATAGCAATAGCAATATCACTTAGACGTATATATTGCTTCACAGTGATTTACAGCACTCTCTAAGTGGATTACAGAGTCAGCATATTGTCCCCAACAATCTGGCTCTTCATTTTACTCACCTCAGAATCATGGAAGGCTGAGTCAATCTATAGAGATACCTATTCTGTTCCATTTCACAGTAAGCAATATCATATAAAGTGCAGAAAGGATTAAGATACCAAGCCAAAGAAATTAAAGGCATGAAAAAGTAAAAGAAAAGGAAATTTAGCTAAATCTTTTTTTACATCAACATCAACCACTCTGTCCATTTCTGCCTTTGCAAATGATCCTCTTCTATTATACTTGTCCATTGCCCTTTGTTATTTAAAATTCTCACTTTGATCCTATCAACTCCAGCAGTGACTGGGATCTTCAGCTTCCTCTTGACCCATTCACTCTTCCTTTATTTATTTTTTATCTTCGTGTGAGAGACTTGATCATCAGTCATTATTTCCAGAAGATCTAGCCAACTCAGCACAATCTTTTGTACCAGTCATCACTTTTGTATTCAAACACATTCATTCGCCACTTATTCCATCCCACTGAGTTTACTTGTATGTTTTTCCAGACATTAACAATCTTCATTTCCATGCATCAGTGTGGGCAGAAATATGTTATTTTATACTTTCGCTTTGTCTTTTAACACATATTCATTAATCTTTATCAACTGCATGCTATCCATTACTTTTCTATCTGCATGTATGCATCTCTTTACTTCTGAAATGGCCCAGTCATTTTCTCTGTACTGTCTTCTGATTGCCCCCATCCATTTGAATTATCTGACAGAATAACAGTTTAGGTGAATTGAAGCATGAGGATAGTAATATAGTATTAATTTATTTGTTTGATATACATTCCATCTTTATTTGTACAATTCAAGTTGACATTTATAATGCTCCTTCTATTTTTATAATAGTAGTAAGTTGTGGTGGGGTGAGAGAAAGTGGCTGTAGTCTCCTGCAGGTATACCTACCTGCCTTAGCTTACAATACCTGTGTCACTTCCCTGCCAATGGTGAAAATATTGGTGGTTAGCTTTGGCACATTTTGATCAAAGAGCATGCCCAATTTTACTTCAAGCATATTCGTACTGTTTTATGCAAACTAGGATCGCTAGCAGAAAGCACCTTGCAAAACAGTATATTTACATTGTACCATCTTGGAAATTCATTCATTGTTTTGACGGTTTTTATTCTTCATATTCTTTATTCTTCATATTCTGTATTTTTTCATTTGCTTCACTTGGTGGCCGTATATTTTTATGAGAATGGTTTCCATACTTGAATGATGGTTGCATGCAAAATTCACTAAAACCCATACAGAATTAATTTGATTGGAAATTTGTACTCTAAACAGTTAACAAACTGCTATAAAATGCATTCATTAAGCTTGTTCTAGTTAAGCATGGCAGATTGCCAGTTTTGGAGGAGTGCCTCAACGGAGCCTTGTTTTTGTTGCTCCACCTGTTAAGATGAGCACACCAATGAATACCGTATGAAAGCAGGTGCAACTGGAGATTTAGCACGAATGGAAGAACAGTGCAGATATTCCATGGTGTCCGCAGATTTCTCTCTCTACCATGTGAATGTCTTGTGATTCAAAGCACAGGAACCACCAAAAGAAAGAGAGAAAGATGAGAGATGCACAAGTCTTTGCTTCCTTGCATTACCACTTTAAACACACATATTGGGAAGTCATCAGGGTCCTATACTGTTGCCTCATGAGACTCATATTTACAGAAGCACTATAGTATAACTACATTTAACGGGATTAGACTCATTCTGTGGTACCACATTAGAATTAAAATTGCCTTGTATAGAATTTAATACAGAAACAAAATACAGCTCTTATTTTCAAACAGTTTGAAGACCATTGCTCAGCAACACATTTTTCCCCAAATAATGTTATTTGAGATTATATGATACAAGCAAAATTTGTACAACTACAGAATAAAAAATATATTAAAAAAATTAAAAAGGGGATGCACAAAAGAAAAAAAATGAGAAAAAGAAAGCTCCCCCTTCGTCCTTAACAACTTTAATAATTTCATCACTATCTCTTAAATTATAAGCAAACATCTCTTCATTCCATACGCCATCCCAATTTCTATAAACCCATGTCTAGAACTCTGTTAAACAGGAGAAGCCCAAAATAATACAGATTATATCTATTACACCCAATCTAAATCCTTATTTTCCCTTTAAACAAATCCCCATTTTCTCTCTTCAAAGTTTAGTCCCACTCCAAAAAAAATTAAATATTAATAGAACTAAACCATCATCCAGTCCTAATCAAGCATCTGATAAATATTTCCCAAAATAACAACTCATTATTTTCATCTTGATTGAATAAACTAATACATTTGCCTTGCCTTCCAGCTAATATAAGAGAGAAGGAACCCATGGCTCAGGAGGTTAAAACACTGCCTGATATATAATCAGCCCGGGTTCGAATCTCAGATAAAGGGTATGACTAACTGATGAGAACATAAATAGTTCGAAATGATCATCTTAGCCTCCCAAATTCTTTATTAGCAATTTGAATAATTTGAATAAACTAATTCTGTATTCTTTCTTTTTTCCTGTAAACCAGACATGTCAAACTCGCAACGTCACGTGACGTTGTGCAACATATTGGAGCTTTTTCTCCATTGCCGGCAATAGGGTGGGCGCAGTTTCCTGGTGATGCGTCCGGCCCACGGGCTGGCAGTTTGACATCCCTGCTGTAAACAATCTTTCTTTCTTCAGAGAAAGTTCTAACATATGTCTTCTCATACCCCCTCTTCTCACAAAATTCTTGTTTTCATCTTTATGAAGCCTCTTCTGTACCTCCAATGTAGCAACTCAGCAAAACCCTCTTGCAAATTCAGCGTAAGGAATAATCCATATTGCTAATTTGATTTTTTTATATATATTTCTTTATCAATTTTTAAGCTACAATATTTCATTTGTAAATTCTTTATTTCCATTTCCTTTTTGTTAGCTCTGATTTTTAATTTTACCTGTATGTCAGTTTCAACCAACCAATGTACAAAAGAGTTAAATAGTTCAAAATTTCCTGTCACCATATTTTACAGTAGATCAAATGTTTCTTTTAAGGTAGCCATCTGGTGCCCTCTAGTGTATAATCTTCAAAGTCTTGTTATCAGTTTCAAAATGTAAGCAAAGGATCCTTTGGGAGAAGAGCCTTTCAATAAATTTTAAAATCTTAAATCAAGTCCATTTGAGCCCTTAATCAGTTTAAAGCTTTCTAAGGCCACCAAAAGTTTAAGACTTTAAAATTGATTGAAAGGCTCCTCTCTCAAAGGATCCTTTGCTTACATTTTGAAACTCATAACAAGACTTTTGCTGTAATATTAATTTTAATTTTATTAATTTGTAATAAAAAATAAACATCTTTAAACTTATACTTAAACTTTTTTTAAGAATTGAAAGAAACTTACCAGTGATTTTAATAAACCTTGCCAGTTTAAAGGTTCTTAAACTTTAAAGAAAGGCAAAGAAATATCAAATATAAAGCCCAAAGTGGTTAAGAGAAGACTCCAGTTGAATGTAGTCCATATAGATGACATTAGCGATTGCAATGTGGTAGAATCTGGTGCTGTTGTAGGATGGAGGGGGTCTTTCACAAGGAGCTAAGAGACAAATCAGCCTTGAGTCCTTGGTATGCAGAAAGACGCCCAGGAGGGATTCTTCCTAAACCTTCACAGAATTTATCTGATAGCTATACAGAGTATACTTTAATCTGGAAAGATTCCTATGTATCGGAGAAACAACAACAAAGAAATTTCTATGAGCAATTCATCGGGTTATTCTTGGTTCCTTTCACATGATGTATAAACAGGATAGAATCCCATGACTTCTGGACAATTGCAAGTTGACCACAAAAATGTAGTTCCTGCCATCTACTTGCAAAAACATAGCTGTATGGAGTACACGTAAAATGATGGTCTCTCTTTAACTCCAAAGAGATTTCAGCAGCCTGATTCCTGTATTCAAGTACCATTCTGTGTTCCTTGCTTATAGAGTAATTATGGCTCATTGGAAGTTCTGCTCATCAACACAGTTTTAATGATATTGTAAAGCAGGGGTCCCCAACCCCCGGTCTGTCCACAGGCAAGCAAAGCCTCATCCGTGGGATGCAGGCAGCACACAAAACCACACACCCTCCGGTCCGTGGAAAAAACTCTCTCCACGGAACTGGTCCCTGGTGCCCAAAAGGTTGGGGACCTCTGTTGTAAAGTATGTTCTTCATATTAATTCTTTTTCCTATAAGCTTAGTTTTTGTTGCATTTAATATAAGCAGTGAGGAAAACTTATATCAAATAATCATATGTAGAGTAGATTAGTAACGGTCTCGAGAAACAGATGAAAGATGTGATGGGGGAAAAATAAAATGGCTAGAGCAATAGCTTTGCAAATAAGAGAACCAGCTTCCCGCCCACTTTTCCCAGGTGCTCATTTTGGAATAATTAGCACTTGTACAACATAACCTGTCAGGCAGGCTTTGTTAAAATAATGCTAATCAGCGAAAGTTTACAACGAAACATCTATCCTTCCAATTGTATTTCATCCCTCTATCATGTTGTGATAAAGTTTTTTTCTGCTTTTTAACTTGGGTTTAAATGTTTAAAATTGGGTTTAAATATACTGTATGCTGCAACTGCTGCATCTTCTTTGCTAACTTGATTTCACTTAAAATTATTATATAAATTATAAAAAAACCACCTTTATAGTCTTTCATAACAGGTTAGCATCCAACTATATTTTCTGGGAAAAAGATTTTCTTTTTTATCCTGACAGATACATCAGTGATAGATTTTTTCATTTTTATTCCTTCCACAATTTCTTCCATAAGACTGCTAAATGATTGATACTAGGTGTAGATATTTGTGCAAATAAAAAAAATCTGCTATAACAGACCTGTTTTTAAGATCAAATTTTAAACATAGGTGTAACTCAATATTATTCCTTCATGCTGGGTAGTCTATGACATTTCATGTCGGTATTAATGGTGAAGAAATGGTCAGTATTGAAAGCTGCAGCATAGGTTCCAAATATTGATTTAGTTTATTATTCTTATCCTGGCTATTACTAATCTAGCATATTTTTTACAACCTACTGAAAAGTGGAGATATTTCAATCTGTTTCAATTCTAATCTGTCATTAGAATTTGTGTGTTCAATGGTTTTTTTTTGTAGATATGCTTTAGAATGATATCTTATGAAATGCTGCATGAGAAGGGCCTGGTGTGGAGAGAGATAAGTCACTTGGGAAAGAAGGATTGAGCTTTAGTATGACCCCAGTCTGGCAATTAGCAAACAAACAGGAACATAAAACAAATGGAAAAGTCCAAAGGTTCACAGAGCCCTGTAGAACGTTGATATGTTTCACACAATTAATGCAATTAAGTATAAATCCTGATTTGACAAGTCAACTGTAGGATCTCTTTTGCAAAAAAGTTAATATCTAGAAACAAGAACTAAGAATACAATTTTACCAGCTGGAATTTTAAAGGCATTGGCAAATATTTTAAGTACTAGACATGGTATCTTAATTATTCATGCAGATGATAAACTAAATAATATTGCTTCAAGGAAGGATGCATATACTGTATTTGAGTGAGAACATCTACTATATGTATATGCAACTGCATAAGACAGTTGTTTTATCACTGTAGGAGAATTTCTAATTACTAGTAATTTGCAATGTATTGTTAATGTGCAGAAAGAGTAAAATAAGGAAAAGCCATAATTATGTTTCCAACTCGAGTTGTATGCTCTGTGCTTGCCAGATTATCTAAAAGTTAATACCATCATATCTAATTCTTTTTTTAGGTAATGATTATTTTTACATATTAATTTATGCTATTTTATAGTTCTATTAAAAACCTACATTGCTTACATGTTTGAAATAAAATTCTACAAAGCATTTAAAAAGTGCACTTGTGAAGCATATGGGCATGAGCAGAGTGCCCCTCTTTAAAGGCTTGGTCTGGCTGCTTCAAAATCTTTCCTCAGTATCAAATTCATATGCATGGAAAATACTTCCTCTGGAATTGCATTTCGATTTTCCTTAAACTTGCTAAGTATGTGTATGTATGTTTGTGTGTCTGTATACACACATATATGTTTGTGTATATATACACACATGCTTAATAAGTTTAAAAGAAATAGAAATGAGAGGCAGCTAATTAAGAAGATGGATTAAAGCAGGAATATCATTTGATTATCCCTATAAAAAGTTATATATATATATATATATATATATATATATATATATATATATATATATATATATATATACACACACACACACACACACACACACACACACACACACACACACACACCTTATTAGCTACTTCATGCCCTTCATTTTGATCTGCACTTATAAACAAAAATATAATGCAACATAAATTTTAAAAAGTTAAAAATGCAATTTTTTTATTTGAAGACATTTGTCTTCTGTCTTACACTATCCTTCCAAATACATTCCTCATGTGCTATTCTTAAATCTAAATCTATACAACAAAAGTCCACTTTATTGCGGACAGTTGTAAATTGATGCAGAACTGGAAAATGTCTGCTTGAAACCTTAGAAAGAGATTGCTCTACTGGCTTTGATGGATCAGTGATCTCATTCAGAATAAAGCATCTTCTATCCAGAAGCTTTTACCCGTTTACAGTAAACTAAATATCTCTGCAATATTTAAGATACAAGTAGAAAACAAATCAACTTTGCATTTTTCAGTATCTAAATGACAGTTTTTTGAGGGCATAGAGCAAAATTATTTCTGTAATTTTTACCCATATGCCCTTTCATATTTAGCAATCCACAAACCCAACTGGTATCCCACTAAAGGACAGTGATTGTCCTTGTTAGACAATATGATCAATTTTTCCTATATTATAATGATACAGAATTCTCTTTAGCACAGAATTCATAATTTCCCCAACCTGATCCACAAAACTAGCTTCTTTGATAACTTGATGTAGTTCTATAAAAAGTAATAGGCATCTTGGGTGCAATCCCAAAACAACTGGAACACCATTTGAACATCATCAACATCTGTCTAACCCAGAACCTTGGGAAAGACACAATAGATGGATAAAAATGTCAAATCCATCCTAAACATCTGGTTGACTATGTGTGACGAATCATAATAATAACAACTTTAATAGATTCATTTGCATAAACAAATTACAAAAAGCACTTCATTTCATTGCCATTTTTATACACTAAAGCAGGGATAGGCAACTTTGCTCTTTTATGACTCGTGGACTTCAACTCCCAGAATTCCTGAGCCAGCCATGATGGCTCAGGAATTCTGGGAGTTGAAGTCCATGACCCATAAAAGAACCAAGGTTGCCTACCCCTGCACTAGAGCTTTGCCCCTTGGTCAGGGATTCGAAGATTTTTTATTTATTTTTTACTAAGAAATTCTACATTTGAAAAACCCTGCTCTAGCACTCTAGTTGTCAGGACAAATTAGGTGAGGCCTGTATCTCCAAGTGCTCATTCTACTTGATTGTTTGGAAAAGTGGCATGACATTTTAATTTGTACTGAGATGTGGGAAAATAGGAAATGGCTAAAATAATGTCTATGATTTCTTTTCCTTTAATAACAGCATATTTTTAAAAGCAAACTGTTTATAGCATCCTAATCTGAGCCCAAAGTGGATATATATGCTTCTTTGTATCTGTTACTTAAGTTCTTTAAAATTAATTTTTAACTGAAAACCCTCCTTTCTCCGTGCTATGCCAAACTTTCTCCCCTGAGTTTGGTTTCAGAATAGTTCTCGCAATGGCACAGTTACAGATTTATTCCAATTAATTTTAGACATAGATAATTGTCCCAGATTAATTTTGTATATATTGGAATTATGTAGTGATTTAGAAAGAAAAACAAAATCTAATATAATTAATTTAGATATTAATTTTTTACTCTCTGGTGTCTTTGTTTTGAGCAAAGTGCACAAGTGGAACTTCAAAAATTATATTTAAACATTAAAAATGTCTGTTGTTTATAAGGACAGGAAAAAAATAGAAACCAAATAATTAGTGCACAATCTGGAACAGGGAGTTCCAGTGAAAAATGAATCCAGTCAACAGAATTTTCGCTAAACATTTTAAAGTCACAAACAGGGACTGCCAACTAATACTAGTAAAAGATTTTATACATAGAAAAACACAACACTGTTTATTATATTTATTAATAGAAGCATATTCTTTATGTTTGAAATGCAGTATTAAAACATGAACTAAATACCTAAATAATAGATGATTTTGATTTAACTTTACTATGAATTAAGTTAAAGTTCATGAATTGATCATGAAAATATTTCTCTAAATCACACATGCTGCTTATGTTAGGTGCCTTTAAAATCATAGAAGAGCTGTTTTGTAATACGGCTTTATGAACTTTCTAATGCCAAAAATTCAGAATAGTCCAGATTACTGTGTAAATACTCACATGCATGTGACAAATTCCACATTATACAACATGCTGCACTTATGTTTTTGTATATATAAAGATCTTGGGGATCTTAAACTACTTTTCTTTTTATATGTATCTAGAAATGTTGCAGTTACACTATAAATGTGACTGATAAGTCTGAACTACATGTTAACATTAAGGGAAAGAGGAAACAGGTTACTGTAAAGGGCATTGAATAATATTATATTTTAAAACATAAAATAGTATTAATATTATTGGTTAGCATTATTATCATTGTAATATGTCAGCATGTTCAGTCTGATTCCTAAATGTCTTAATTGCCTATCTCAGTAATCAAAACTGATTTTACTACAGTACTCATGAACTTACTATTCACGAGTAATAATGAATCATGTGAAAAGTATGCATATGTTTATAAAAACAACATGAATTTCTAATGACATAAAAGTTTAAATCACATAAATCCCCAATTATGCTAGGCATAATGTAGTTGTAACTGGAGAGGGAAAACTCAATTCACAACACAAGTTTCAGCTCACATGAATGCCTTTGTGTATACAGCTGTACACACAAAGGTTTCCTCACAGCAGATTTAATTATTGAATGTGCCATTGAAGATTAGATTCACTAGTATGACTTCAGAGGAGTACGTCTCATTGTATGACGAGTTTCTTCTTTTGTGAGGGTGATTGCAAAGGAAAATAATATACTTTGGTTTTGGCTTAACATAATACACAAATTTATCCATAGAAAGAAACTATGGCTTACAAGCAAAGTAGTGGCATTCACACTTCCCTCCAAGTCAAAAGCAAACCACACTATGACTATTAATGTAGAAGTAAAATTGAATAATAGTAATCCTTTGCAATGCATGCGTGTAATAAATGTTGATCGTGCAGCACTTCTATTTCTATCTCCTTTTTTCTTTTTTTAAAAAAACTATTTCTTCATGCTTTATTAAATGTGAATATTTAATTTCCTAGTTCCAAGTGTACTATCTTCCAGTTAGTTGAAGTTTAGCTTGCTCTGGAGGAATGTGAATTGAACTTATTCTCCTCAGTCCCAATGAGATTTCTTCTATTAGTGACATTGTTTTTACATGTGATATTACGGTATATTAAAAAAAAGCTTCATGGTGGAATGTGTGGAAGAATTAGATGAAAAGATGGATGATTTGGCTCAAAGGAATGCTATATTAGAAGTTAAAGTAAGAGAGAATGAAAATGTAAGAGACAAACTGGAGAAGGACTTAAGCTTAGCCCAATTTTACCAGATGCAGTTTGCTGTCAGAATCAGAGGCTTAAAAGAGGATACTAAAGAAGATTTGAAGCAGCTGATCTCTGAGGCTTTTGAAGAAGTATTAAACCTGCCAGCATCTGAAATAAGAGCAGCTATGGATAAAGTGTTTCGGGTGAATTCATGGATTGCTAGACAGAGGAAGTTGCCTAGAGATGTGGTGGTTTATTTTGCAAAAAGAGAGATCAGAGATCAAATTATACAAGCTGCCTATGATGTTAAAGTGGTGATTGCTGAACAAGAAGTTTTGGTTTTAAAAGAAATTCCTCCAAGGATTTTAAGGGGAAGGAAGGATTATACATTCCTTGTGCATGAGCTCAAGCAAAGAGATATAAGGTTCAGATGGGAGATTCCTCAGGGGCTGATGGTGATGCATGAAGGTAAAAGGTACCGGTTGATTACTGTGAAGCAAGCGCGTGATTTCTACAATAATGTCCTAAAAGCAACCCCATTAACGCTCCTGGAAGCTGGAAAAGGATCTGGAGAAGAAGAACAACAAGAGGAGGAAACAGAGGAAAGTGGTGTGGGAGGAGATCAAGTTACAACTTCTTTGGATGATCCTAGAGAGCAAAGAGTGACGCGTGCTGCTTTAAAACGAGCAAAGAAAATAATAGAACAAGATCAGCAAAAGTCTTCAGTTTCTTCGCAACGTACATACAGTCAAGCTGTGGGAGGGGCACGGCCTAAAGAAGTTAGTCCTATCAAGGCTGTGGTCCAAGGGCTTCTGGATGATATGCATGGCAACTAAATTTTTAACTTGGAATGTTAATGGACTAAATTCACCGCAGAAGAGGAAGAAAGTTTTTCAATATTTAAAGCAATTTAAGATAGATGTTATATGTTTGCAAGAAACGCATATTAGAGTTTTGGATCAAAAGTATTTACTGAACTCGAGACTGGGTACGCATTTTGTTGCCTCTGCAGAGAATAAGAAAAATGGAGTAGTTGTTTATGTTAAAAGTGCCTTAACAGCAGATTTAATTGAAGCAGATAAGCATGGAAGATATGTTATGATTGAGCTGCTGTTAGAAGGTAAAAAGATGCTTCTAGTTGGACTATATGCACCTAACCAACAACAAGCTGATTTTTTTAGCTTACTTCATACAAAGCTTACCCAGTTGGATTATAAATCTTTTATTTTTATGGGAGATTGGAATGGTGTTCTGGATGTACACTTGGATAAAGCTGGAGCTTTTAAGCGTATTCCAAGCCACGCCAGACTGCCTAAAACTTTTTTTGAATTGAAGGATGATCTCGAATTGCGAGATATCTGGCGGGAGAGGCACCTGCAGGAGAAGGATTATACTTTTTACTCTGACAGACACCAATCTTTCTCAAGGATTGATTTTATTTTGTTGACTAATGATTTCTTTTTGAGAACTAAAAAAGTGAAGATATGTGCAAGAACTATTTCAGACCACAGTCCAGTTTGGTTGGAGATTGATAAGGAGAAAAGAGACAGGCGCTCGTGGCGCGTAAATGAGAACTTGTTTAGAGATCAGAGAAATGTGGAAGAATGTAAACAGCGGATGAAGGATTTTTTTGAGATTAATATGAATAAGGGTACCTCTATGGATATGGTTTGGGATGCTAGTAAGGCCTATATGAGAGGTGTGTTGATATATATGAATAATAGACGTAGACGTGTAGTGGAAACCAGAAGGAAAGAACTGGAGAATGAAATAAAGGAAAAAGAAAGGGCTTTGATTTTGAATCCAGGGGACGTGAAGATTAAAGAGGCTATTAGGCTGTTAAGAGGACAATTTGATAAATTAATGGCAGACCAAGTGGCAACCAATCTGCGGTTTGCTAGGCATAATACTTTTTGCAACGCTAATAAACCAGGCAGATGGTTAGCCTATAGACTGAGGAAGAAACAAAGGGCCTCTAATATAGACAAGATTGAATATAAAGGAAGGGTCGTGTTTCAACAGAATCTTATTAAGGATGCTTTTGTGGATTTTTATTCGAAATTATATACCAAAGAGGAAATTGAGGTAAAAGACATTGATAAATATTTGGAGAATGCTAATATTCCGGTCCTTACGCAAGCACAAAGAGAGGGGATTAACCAACTGATCACAGAAGAAGAAATCCTTTCAGCAATTAAGGATTTGAAGGTTGATAAGGCGCCCGGTACAGATGGCTTGTCTGCGGCTTTTTATAAAAATTTACAATTTGAGATGATAAAACTGTTAAAGGAACTGTTCCAGACAATCCAGAGGGGGGGAAAGGTGCCACCGTCTTGGAGAACAGCTTTTATCTCATTGATTCCGAAGGAAGATCAGGATGCTACTCAAGTTAAAAACTACAGACCGATTTCGCTTTTAAATACAGATTATAAGATATTTGCTAAGGTTTTGGCTAATAGACTGATGAGGGTTCTGCAACAGGTGATTCATGGGGATCAAACGGGGTTTATTAGTGGTAGGCAAATGAAAAATAATGTTAGACATATAGTTGATGTGTTAGAGTATTTGGAAAGGCACAACCAGATCTCTGCAGCGCTAATTTTTTTAGATGCTGAAAAGGCTTTTGATCAATTGAATTGGCAATTTCTGTTGAGAATGTTAGATAAAATGGATTTTGGGGAAAATTTCTTACAGCCGATTAGGGCATTATATCAAAAGCAAACTGCCCGAATCATAGTTAACAATAGTCTGACGGCAGTATGTAATATTGAGAAGGGTACAAGGCAAGGATGTCCGTTATCGCCCTTGTTATTTGTATTAACTTTAGAGATATTATTGAACAAGATTCGGAATTCGGAAAAAATTAAGGGGATACAAGTTGGAGATCAGGACTATAGATTGAGAGCATTTGCAGATGATCTGGTTGTTACAGTGACCCAGCCAGAGAACTCTGTTGTGGACCTGATAGAGATAATAACACAATATGGGAAGGTTTCTGGATTTAAAGTAAACATACAGAAAACTAAAATTTTGGCTAGAAACATGACAGTTTCACAGAAGGCCTTCTTGGAAGGATTAACTGGATTTGAGATCGTTAAAAGGGTTAAATATTTGGGGGTAATTTTGTCGCCCTCGAATACAAAGCTATATAAAAATAATTATGAAAAATTGTGGGGGAAAATTCAAAAAGAATTGGAGAGTTGGCAAAAATTGCAATTGACTTTGTTGGGACGGATTGCAGCAGTGAAAATGAATGTCCTGCCCAAATTTTTATTTTTATTCCAAATGATACCGATTCTTAAGAAAGATTCTAATTTGGAGGAATGGCAGCGTGGTATCAATAAATTTGTGTGGGCAGGGAAAAAGCCACGAGTTAAACTTAAGATTATGCAGGATATTCGTGAGAGAGGTGGCCTTAAATTGCCTAATTTTAAATTATATTATGAAGCTGCTGCATTAGTAGGAATAAGTGATTGGATCAATTTGAAGCAATCGAGGTTATTAAATCTTGAGGGCCATGATTTGTTGTTTGGCTGGCATGCATATTTGTTGTATGATAAGAAGGTAGGTACTGTGTTTAGGACGCATATTTTAAGACAGGCATTGCTGAGAGTTTGGAAGAAGTATAGACATAAGCTAAGTTGTAAGATACCATTGTGGGCAATTCCAAAACACGCAATAGAAAATATACATGCTGGTTTCAAACACGATGAGACTACCTACAAGGAAATTTTAAGTTTGGAAAGGAATGTTTGGTGTTTGAAATCATATAGCTTCTTGCGAGAAGAGAAGGTTGTTCAAACATGGTTTCAATATACTCAGCTACGGGCCAGGTGGAAAGAAGACCAGAAAATTGGATTTGCAACGATTGATGAAAATTTGATAAAGCAAATTAGAAATCAGGGACCTGCACACATTAAACGGATATATCTTGCATTGATAGAGATTGATTCAGAAACAGAGCTTGTTAAGGACTGTATGATAAAATGGGCCCAAAATATCCAGGAAGTTATTACAATGGACATGTGGGAGAAGATCTGGGTGAGGAATGTGAAATTTACTCAAGCTCAAAATTTAAGAGAGAATTTTTATAAGATGTTTTATAGATGGCATTTAGATCCTAAAAAGCTTGCAAGTATGTACCCGAATTATCAGCCTAAGTGTTGGAGGTGCGGGGTTGAAGATGCAACATATTTTCACATATGGTGGACATGTAAAAAGGTTAAGGCCTTTTGGATTAAAATCTGGTGGAATATACAGAAGATCTTTAAAAGGAGGATAAAGTTTTGTCCGCAATTTTTTTTGTTGGGAATAATTGTTGATGCTACAGTGGTGGACTCTAAGTTGATGCTGAATTTAGTCACGGCAGCAAGACTTTTGATAGGACAATATTGGAAGAAAGAGGAGCTGCCGACCATAGAAGAATGGACTTTAAAGGTTTCCGACCTGGCAGAGATGGCGAAGATATCGGCTTATTTGAAAGATCACTCGCAAGAACGTTATATTATGGAATGGAGAAAGTGGATTGAGTTTATCCAGAATAAGTATAGGGTTAAGAAGTTTTATCTAGCATTCGAATAAGTCTTCTTTCGTGTTTTTTCTTTTCTTTTCCTATTTTTTTTTATATATATTTAATAATGTTAAGTTTTGTTTGTTCTTATATAAGTTAGAGAGTGATGGATTTTAGAATTTATGGTTGTTAGTATATGGTTGCTTATGATTGCTTTTATATATATATACCTTGTATTTAGCTCTGGGAAGTCCGGGGGGGGGAGGGGGGTGGGGGGGAGGTAGGGGAGGGAAGAGGGAGGGGGGAAGGGGGGAGGTAAGGGGGGAGGGAAGAGGTAGGGGGGAGGTAGGGAGGGGAGGGTGGAGGGGGATGGGGGTTTTTAATGGAAAATTGTATTGTAAAACTTTTCAATAAAAAAAAAAAGCTTCATGGGTTTCAGCTTACTAATGAAAACATAAACTCATTCTCAAAAAAATGGCTTATTTGAAATCCTACTTAATCTGATACTTTAAGCTTATTTCACTAAAAATATTTTCTGAGTAATCATTAAACTTGTATAAAGTTCATTTATATTAAAATATATCCTTGTAGGAAATGATGGAAGAATCCTTCCTGAGTTACTGAATCGTGAAAAATCTGTTTCCTAGAGTGTCATCAAATTATATTAGACAAAAATTTAATTTCTGTCCAGCTCAAAGAATATTCAAATGTTTAATCTTGAATGTCCACATAAGTTAACATGAAGATCTATTTTTGACAATTGCTCAGTATTAGAAAGAAGGCCTGTGAATTGCACCAAAGCAGATTTTTGTTCCTGTGTTTGAGTTGTGATTAATAAAAGGCTGTAGGATTTAAGGAAAAACTGTGTTGCCTGAAACCTCTTTCTTGGTGGCTATGCTCATAGAATGGCTGGTAGTCCTTGACTTACAACCATTTGATTAGTGATTGTTCAAGTTTACAACAGCATTGAAAAAAGTGACTGAAGAAGTATGATGTTTTTCACACAATCTTTGCAGAATCCCCATAGTCATGTGATCACTATTCGGGTGCTTGGCAACTGGCATGTATTTATGACAGTTGCACTATCCCAGTATTATTTGATCACCATTGGTAATTTTCACAGCCAGCCTCTGACAAGCAAAGTCAATGGGTGGAAGCCAGACTTGCTTAATGATCACACGATTCTCTTAACAACTGCAGTGATTCACTTAACAAATGTGGCAAAAAGGTCATTAAGTGGGGCAAAACTCACTTAACAACTACCTTACCTAGCAATGGAAATTTTGGGCTCAATTGTGTTTGAGGAGTTCCTGTAAGGAAACAGAATGAGTACAAAAAGTAGTACATAAATACATTTCTTTTCATCAGTCTGAAGACTGGAATGTATGGTATAGCTGCATAATTAAAATGGGGTAATGCTGAACTAATAACATTTATTAAAGGGGAAGAGAGAGTACAGTAACATACAGTAACTTAAAGCTTGGTATGGAAATGTGCATTTTTCATTGCTTTTATTTGTGTATTGTATGAAAATATAGGCAAACAACTGCAAATATCTATAAATACATTTAAATGCATTTGGCTCCAAGAACAAATAACATTCCAAGCATAATAAATAAGCATTCTGTTACTTCTGGGTAACTGAAATACTCTATGGGGATCTATTCCTGTAGTGCGGATATTTTAGTCTTAAATGCAATAAATAGATCTGAAATTGATCTTTAAAGTCATGCTTATCATATCATTTCAATTCAGAAACGGACTACTTATTTATTTATCAGCTTACATACCAGTCAAATCATCAAAATAACTAGGTGGTTTATGTAATAAGGTTTATTTAAAGAAAAAAAACACGATCTCATTTTTATAGTTGTCTTTATTTGGCACATTGCAGCACTACTGAGGCGATAATTTCCCATTTATTCCATTCAGAACTCTATTGACGATTTCTGTATTTTTTATTAACTTTATAAACTATATTATCCCAAGCTTTCCCAGCAGAAAGAACAATATATTTGTTAACAGTCTGTTTCCAAATAAGAAGAATAGGCCGATCCATAAATTTTACGATCTTAATGAGGTACTTTCTTTTAAATTACTAATCAAAGTTAACACTGTAAAGGAGCTAATTATTTAAATGTGGTCAGGCCTGAGAGGTAATAAATTATTTCTTTGTTTTAGTGCTAACTGGCTATTGGTCTTTTAATTCAAGACAGATTTTACCATCTTTTAAAAAGAATATATAGTTACAGAGCTTTTCATGTTCTTAGGATCTGTTTTGTCTGCTTGTACAATGAGCAAAAGTGTCTTGAATATTTAAAAGAAGGATTTGTAATCTTTGACTACACATGGCTACCTAGGAATAAATTCAGCTGAAACCCCCTACTTTGGACCATGAATCTTTAAAAATTACACGCAAGAGCCTTTAGAGAGGCAGGCAGCTTTGGGGCATGTTTGTTGTGGGATAAACTTTCCTTTAGCAATTAGTACAGGCAGAATGGTTTGATATATTCTCTCCCCAAGTTTTCTTGATCACTACCAAGTGATAGCTGGGGCCTGAGATAAAAAAAGGAGGAAACGAGCAAGATTTTCCAAGATTCTGCAGACTGAAAACCTGAGTTTTATACAGAAGTATACTGAAGAAGATACTAACTTATGAAAGTTCTTTCAGGAGAATGACACAGATGTTTTATAGGGCAACTATATTGTGTCTGGACTAGGGAGAAATTAGGTAACATGAAGATTGATTTCTTATGGAATTTGTTATGGGATGAAATGAACATTGCCATATCAATCTTGCTTGAACTGGGATTCAGAATGTTTCGGTGGTTATGCATAAAATCCACAAGGATTTTAGATATTAAATGGCAACTGGTAGGTATCCTCGATATAAAGGAGCCTAATTATGAGTTCATTTGGGATTTATTGTAATTTATATTGTAGTAAGGATTTTTTTTCCTGGGTTCTTAAGATTCCAAAGACCAAATCATTAGTAGTACCAAAAAATATTGATAAAAATGCCTTTAGGAAAAAAAAAGACATATACTTCTATAAATCTAACAATAGACAAGGTTAACAGATATTTTAATGCAGTAGGCTAAAAACTATGAACTTTACCTTTAAAATATGTAAAATACCTTAATTCCTCTTTTTCAGAATGAGAAGTATTAAAAATTGTAAGTAGCCTGGACCTTATACTTTAACAGGGAAATTTTGTAAGGAGTTTAAAGAAATTCTGATCTTAGAATTTTTGTTAATTAGCAATTTCTTCCACCAAGCATATTCTAGCCATCAACATGGGAAATATTCCAAATAACTTTAATTCTCAAATCAGGTAAAGGTTTACAAAAGCATCATCTTATAGACCTACTATATCTTTTCTTAATATAGATTATAAATTATACACTAAGTTTCAAATTAATTTGAACCGGTAAATTACCGGTATACATTCTGTTCAATCAAGATTTATCCCCAAAAGGAATATATATAAGATCCTATTAGGAAATATCATTAACCATTGTAAAATTAATACATGATCTCTATTATTTTGCTAACTAGGCATTTTCAATACTTTCGATTGTGTTGAACAGATCTTTTTAAAGCAAACATTACAGAAACTTGAATTTGTTGATTATTTCTTCAGTCTCATAGGTCACATTTATAATCATACTTTGGCTCAGGTAAGAATTAATAGCTATGATTGATAGCAATGTGTATTTTTTAAGAGTCATAAAGCACCTGTTTATCGTCACTGTTAATTGAATTTGTTATAGAAACAAGGTAGCATTTTGTGCTAACAAGGAAATAAAAATAGGAGAAAAAAGTTATTCATTAAAATTGTTTGCTGGTGACACAATTCTGACTTTTCCAAATCCTAAACATTGTTCAAAATTGTAGAGCAGGGGTCTTCAAACTTGGCCCTTTTATGACTTGTGGACTTCAACTCCCAGAATTCCTCAGCCAGAGTGCCTGGCTGAGGAATTCTGGGAGTTGAAGTCCACAAGTCATGAAAGGGCCAAGTTTGAAGACCCCTGTTGTAGAGGACAGAGGGAGTGGCCTTGAAGACAGGACAAACAGCTGCTACCAAGACAGCAGTCAGATAAGCAGGGCTTGAGCCCATTCTAAGAAATGACTTTGTATAACTGTCTCAGACAAGCTCCTTCTTAGTTCTGGTGAATGGAGAGAGTGGGAAAGCACATTCAGATTTGCAAGATTCTGTTACTGTAGCTGTCACAATAAAAGTAGTCCTGAGTTATATGTCATCAATGTCTTAGTCAGGGCTCTATGTTATGGGGCTGGGGTCTGCAATCCCTGGGCCGTGGCCCACTACCAGTTCATGGTCTATTCAAAATTGGGCTGTGTGAGTGGCTGGCCGGAGCACACATACAAATACACAGATCAATTTACACAAGTGGTGGGCTGGTGGGCACTTGCGCATGTGTGCGCTTGGCCTGCCACTCACATGGCCTGGTTCCTCTTTTCCATCCCCCCCCCAGCCAGGCCACCAAGCTGCAGAGGTTGGGGACTGCTATTATAGGGTGTATTGGAATTTACAGAGCTATTAAGCTAAGTGGTATGGATCATACCTACTGTTAACCCATAAACTTTCAAATTGGAATGATCAGGTTCATACCTCATCTAAGTCTAAACTAAACAAACCATATCATGGTTTACAATAGTGAGTGAATTCAGCCACTGTGAAACTGTATTCTGTTAAATATTAAAAGGGTATTGGTTTGGCTTAGCACATGGAGAAGAATTACAAATTTTTAATTGTTAAATGAACTTTGTTTCTTCTATATATTTTTTCTCCTGGCTGTTAAAACTCTGGAAGAGCAAGCTATTGCACAAAAGCAGGAAGCTGACATAGAAACAATAACAGCATTTTTTCAAAAGCCAATAGATTTCTGCTTCTGTTGAATTCTTCTCTCTTATTCAATTGGTATTTCAAGATTACTGCCTGAAAATTGCTGCAGCTTGACTGGTTCCAAATGTTTTCAGACGAGAACATTAGTCTTTAAATTGGTACATAAACTGCCTTTTAAAAAGAAATGAATGAGCTTGTGAAACAGCGTATTGAAAGCTTAAAATAGGTTCTTGTCTATTAGAGGCCCTTCTAACTCAGAAGTAGCATCAACATAATTGTCACGATTTTCATTTTACAAAGAGTACGAAATCTTGGCAAAAGTATAAAAACTTGTTGTGGTTTGTCTGGCTTGTAGCCTAGTACTAAATCTTTGCTTCATAGATTTCTCTACTAAAGACAGGAAACTGAGTAATAAATAAAATGTTATTCAGGTTGACTATCATGACGATGAGACACACCTTCAAGTCCACATGATTTAGATGAAGAATGGACGTAGAACAGCACATTCTAAAACAGGGATTACTTTTTAAATTTAGGATAGGCTAACCAGGTAGTTCTTTAAGTTTTATTATAATCTAATATTTGAGTTTGTTTTGCCACTTCCTTATATCATGTAACCACTTTAATTGTTTATCTGTCAGAATAAGCATCTAGTAAATTATTAAACATTTTGGATTTCATAGAAAAAATATGAACTGAACGAATTGTAGAAAGTTTTCTTACACAAATTGATGCCTTATATGCTCCAAATCGTAATTTCTCAGGAAACAAGATGGCTTCAGACTTCATCTTATGTGCTAGGGTTTTAACCTGTGGACCAGGGTAGAGTGTGCAAGTTAGGAAGGATTGAAGGGAAGGACATATTTTGGCATAGACAGCGAAATATCATGCTGCTTGTTTTCTAAGCTTGGAATGTAAAAGATTTTAAATTTAAAGACTGTCAATGTAGAATAAAATTAACCTGTTAATTAATCAATTAACCAATATAATTGTCCATATTGATAACTTGAACCTGTCAACTTGTGCCTTGATGAGAGCTCTGGATTCATCTATACTATGAACCATGTCATACAAAATGCCTCTCAAATATTCCCAAATCACGGGATATAAATAATTATACTTTAATACAATAACTAGATGACAGAGTTGTCGCTCACTACGCATAATGTTTCTAAATAATTTCTCATAGGGTAATAAAAGTTTTTAGCAGCAAAGAATGTTTCATCTCAGGTTTGGAGAAGAAATCAACTTCATTTTTATTATAGTTTAACAATTTAACATTTTAAAAATAATGTTTTATTTTTGTTACTTTCTAGGGAATGAGGTGCCTTTCTATGTCAGCGTGTTTAAATAGTTCGATGTTGTATGGTTTAGATTGATGTACTTGTCCAAAAACAATTTGGACCTAGGACAAATTATGTGCCCTGTTTGTATTTTGTAGGAATATATGACAGCCATTATTACATACAAGGGAATGTAAAGGGATACCCCTCTGGTTTGAGGTGTTAAAATATTTTCTGTATGTATTCAGCCATTAACAAAGAAGCCTGCTATTTCCTGCAAAGTCCCATTTTGAATTATACAGGTAGCAGCGAAGCATCTTCAGGAGGGCCTCTCCACTGTTGAAGTAACCAGGCAGGAACGATCAGCGTAGACTCTCAAGCCATAATTGTGTATAGATCCTGTTCACAATCTGACATACCGTTCACAATTTGCAGCTATCTGCAGATCCTGTGACAACTGGGAGTGTAAGGATCACACCCAAGTGATGAACCTGCTTTTTTCTGGTTGAGTGCAGTCCCATACTGAGCAAGCTTCATCTTAATCCTAGAGTACAATATTCTCTTTACTAAAAGCATCCCCATTTTTTTTGAATTCAGTTTTTTATTCTTGCTTATCCTGACTATTATCAAGAGTATTCAGTGTTAAAGATTAGTGGTTGCTTCCTTGGAGATAAAAGACAGTGAGCAGCATAGCTAGGTGTCACTAGCATACTCCAGAATTCTGAAGGATCTCCCTGAACGGTTTCATGTACAGTAGATGTTTGTAATGAATGAGCAAGCATTTCTCCCTGTCATTCAATTGTTTATTGTAGTTTTTCAGTTGACTGTTGATTCCCAGAGATAGCATTAGCATCTCATCCTCATCCTCATCCTGAACTTGTGGTTATCCTAACTGCATCAAATCCAGAAAAAGATTCAGCAGGAGAACAGACAAAGAAGACAACAACAACACGTAGCAACCTTGTCATTCCATATGTTGCAGGAATATCTGAAAAGCTCAGGAGAATTTTCAACCAACACAACATAGATGTACACTTTAAACTCAAGAATACACTAAGGTAGAATCTTGTCCACCCAAGGATAAAACACCCAGACAAAAACTGAGCAATGTAATATATGCAATACAATGCAGTGAGAGACACGTGCAGATCTGCACATTGGTGAAACAAAACAACCCCTTCACAAGCGCATGGCACAACATAGGCAATCAAACCCATCAGGACAAGATTCAGCAGTCCATCTCCATTTGAAAGACAAAGGTCACTCTTTTGAAGACAGCAAAGTACACATTTTGGATATAGGATCATTGGACTGAAAGAAGTGTAAAAGAGATCACTTATGTTAACATTGAGCAGCCCTCTCTCAACAGAGGGGGAAGGATAAGACATCACCTATCTCCACTCTACATCACAGCACTTGCAGAAGTCCAAGAAGATTCCAGGACCTGGAGGACCTGAGAATTTCCACAGACATTCCATCTACAGTAAACACAGTTGCAAAGATTAGGAACAGGTAGACAGGCAAAGAGACAAATTTTATTTGGCTAAGTAAGACAAAGGGAATCATCTTAGTTCCTCTTCCTTCTAAAGTTAAAGAAAAGAGGCTTGGCTTAAATCCAAGCCTGGAAGTGGAAAAAGAGGAAGAGCAAAAAGAACAAGAAGACATTGGATGGGAGGATGAAAGAAGCTGGACTCTAATCTCTCTTAAGCCTCAAAAACTAAGCTTGAAAAAGCTAAAAGCAATTCAAAGTAACACCGAATCAGGAAGTGGTCAGGATTTTATGCTTTATTGTAATGGGTGTTATATACTTTAATGTCTCTTGAGTATTTGCAATTAATGTCTCTAGTGCCGTGCTCTTTGCAAACTCTAAGTGAATTGTATATTGTTTGTTTTTATGATCCTCAGAACTTATTGACCTCAGAGTGCAAGCCGGTGAATCGTCATGATCTGCTCAGACATCTTTCTTCTCTTTCCTACAATTCTGTGGAAGGTTAAAAATAAGATGCTGTGTGTGATTTTAGTAATGCAATTGGATTTTCTCCATAGTCATTGTTTTCATAGTAAGCTGCTTAAAACAATAGAAGAATACATATTCTGTTTCCTTATTTTTAAAATTAAATTTAATTTTTGGTTAAACATAATTTACAATTAAGCTTCTTATATTGTTCTGACCTAGGAGGTGTGTGTGCAGTGACCTTTCCCTAGCACACATATCAAGCTCATGCTACAATTACAGGAGATGGCATTATAGATGTTCACTCTTAATCATTCTTGAATTTCCATGATTTTCCTACTTAGAGGCTGTGGGATTTCTATCCATTCCACACAAAGAGATTAAAAGTACTGTGCACAGGGAGGTAATGGCAGAGAAAGTACTTTAAAGTTGCTGTACCAACTTTAGGGCAGATAGTGTAATAATCTAGAGTAGTCCCTTTTCAACCTCTTAACAGAGTGTACCACTTTTAGGACATGACAATGTTTGAGTACCACCAGTGCTTAGCAAGGTGTCAAAAACTTGATAACCCCAGCCCCCCCCCCCCAAAAGGAAAAAAAGTACTGGTTTTAATTTTTTTAGTGGCAGTTCCTTTGAATCACTTTCCCATTGCACTGATGAATGTATGACAAATTTATCCATATTTATTAATATGGACCATTACCTTGGTGGTCAGGTGGCTGATCGGCCCTTCTTCCTCTCTCCCTTTCCTCTCTCTCTTTCACAGGCTTCATTGATCTGTCTGCTTCTCACAGAAGCTTCTCCTCCTCTCTTTCTCCTCACTACTTGTCTCATAGAAGTCTCTCCTCTTCTCCCTCTCTTTCTCTGTCCCTTTCTCTTTCCCCATTGTCTTTTTTTCCTATCTCTCTCTACTACCAAAACCACCTCCTTTTATATCCTCTCCTCTCTCCCCCTTCTTCCTCCTTTTCTCTTCTGGGTGTGCCACTCTCTGAGGTTCAGGGAGGGCTCCAGCGTCGGTCACCCTTCCCCATGCAGTCACCCACTCATCGGCTGGCCATAGCACACAGCGCTGATCAGCTGGAGCTGCACCCGCCTATCCTGGGGCCTCTGCAGCTCCAGCTGACTCTCATCTCAACCCCAGTCTACTGCTCCCAGTGATAGCAGAGGCTGCTGGAGGCACCGATCATCTGGAATTGCGCACGCCAATACAGGGCCCTCAGCAGAGTCCCGGCAACACCGCAGCTCCAGCTGACTCTCCCCCAGGCCTCTGTGGTGTTGCTGCCGCTTCAGCTCATCCGCCCACTACACTTGTCTAGGTCACGTACCACCGGCCAGGTGCCAAAGTACCACCAGTGGTATGCGTACCACTGGTTGAAAAGCCCTGTTCTAGGGATAACTGGGAGAGAAGGGGAGAAACACTTCCTTATTCATCCTGTAGGCCCAGCCCTTGCCATTACATCAGTATTAAACAGTATAGGAAATAGAACTGTGTGGAGCACTATAGATAATTGACTTAGGTGTTTATTTTCTTTTATTTTGAAATATTTTAAAAACTTCTTTGCAATAGTAATATATAATTATCAAAGAAGCAAGAAGTATGAGGGAACAATCATTTTATTGTTCATGATTTATTGAATAGATGCACACAGAGAGAAATAGAGGTAAATAACATTTTAAAAAATGATACTGCAAAGTTCACAAGCATTTTGCAATTATCTGTTGTAAAAATCTGATAAAGAATAGATTATTTTGCTTTCAAATGTGGAATAAAACCTTATTAACTTCATGTTTCTTTGGGACATACTTGAGAAAAAGTAAACTCAAGATCTTCAAGGTCCTCATCTATGCACCCTAATCCAACAAGAATTTTATTGACTTCTTCTGTCAAGTTTTCTCTTTATCTTGATAACCGAAAAATACTATCCAAGTAACTGTGAGAGTGGAAATTTCTTTGCAAGAGAAACCAGGTGAAACCAGGTGATCAAAAGTTCTAATTCTGTCTGAGGCACAAAGCCATTGGCGTGACCCTGAGCCAGCCATATATCCTCAGTCCTGGAAAGAGGGCAAGGGCAAACCACTTCTGAAATCCTTGCCAAGAAAACTGTAGGGGGTCGTCCGAGTCAGAGTTCCCCAACCTTTCCAGCTTTACAAACCGGTAGGGGAAAGCGAGGGAATGGTTCCATATCAGTGGCCAGCAAGCACACATGCAGTTCTATTTCCATGAGCAGCAGCCACACGCGTCCACCACTCATGCAAGTGAGGATGCTCGTCCGCCTCTTCCATGGCCCAGTTCCAAATGGCTCACGGCCCATTAATGGGCTGCAGCCTGGGAGTTGGGTTCCCTTGGTCCAGGTAGGCATCAGGAGTCAAGACTGACTCGAAACCACCAAAGAAGGACAAGAAGGAGAAGAGAATGTGGGAATGCTATACATAGTATGTGCTTGTTATATGGGCTTGAAAAAGTAAGTGCTTGAAGAAACCATTATAATTTAAGAGATCTGTATCTGTGAGGTAGGATAGGCGAAAGAGAGTTACTCAAAGAAGTTGATTGTTGAATGGAGATTTGAATATGTCTTTCTAATCCTGAACTAACATTCCAATCATGATTTTTTACTGCCTCTTATAATTAAAGTAGGGACTCAGTGGATTAGGACGCTGAGCTTGTCGATCAGAAGGTCAGCAGTTTGGCGGGTTGAATCCCGAGTACCGCGTAGCAGAGTGAGCGCCTGTTACTTGTCCCAGCTTCTGCCAACCTAGTAGTTCGAAAGCATGTAAAAATGCAAGTAGAAAAATAGGGACCACTACGGTGGGAAGGTAACAGCGTTCCGTGCGCCTTTGGCGTCTAGTCATGCCGGCCACATGACCACGGAGACGTCCTTGGACAAGCGCTGGCTCTTCGGCTTTGAAACAGAGATGAGCACTGGCCCCTAGAGTTGGAAATGACTAGCACACATGTGCGGGGGAACCTTTACCTTTACCTTTTTATAATTAAAGTATACATGGAAAATGGTATTTAAAAGAACTTCAGATAAATCCTCCAATTATAGCCAAAAACAAGTATGCATAACTAAATTGAGTCTATAGAAAGGAGATTGTCCTTTCCTGAAGAAGGTTATACATTCCTGTCATTGCTGAAGGACTTTTCAGAAGCTTCCTGCAAGTCTGCTTGTTTGTTTCCTTCAGGTCCATGATGCCTGCTAATCCAGAACGTCTTATTCTAGTTAATAGTTTGTTTCTTGGGAATTTACTGATTGATAAATAAATATGATATTGTTGCTACTCTTCTGTAATTTTACATTGGTTGAAGTCATAGAAAACAATAAGTACAAATTGCGGAGATTTTGTATTTGTCAGGAATTATGGCATTATAGTTGGGAGTAAATACTCCCGACTTGCCAATAAGCCTTGCCTTGCCAATAAGTCCTGGAGTTAAAGATTTATAAAGGAAATGGTTTCAGGAAACTGGAAAGGAAATAGTTTCTTCCTAAATTTCAAGAAACCCTCCCAGCAAAATACAGTATTTCATTGGTTGCCTTATAATTCTTTTTTTAGTATTTGTCTTGGCTTCCTTGTGCTCTGTAGTGGGGAAAACTAGTTCTGTTTGTTTCTTTGCATTCATTTCTTGCCAGTTATTTGGATACAAAATAAAAGCAGCCAGTATAACAGAAAAGAGAAAGAATGTTCTTCGGCATAATAGAGCTAACTGCCTCAGTTGCTTAAAAACAAGTTCGGCTCTCTATTTTTGAAGAAAATTGTGGGGAGAAACATAAAACAGAGTATTATTACATATTTAAACATTCTGATGATGTTGATATGAAACTAGAAATACTAATGCTGTTCTGTATATGTTACCTCGTTTGGTGAATTTCTTTGTTACTAAAAATATATAATGCTTTCAAAATATGTTAGCATACAAAAAAGGAAGCTTTTCAATTCATGATTATAAAATGGGAAACTAGATCTGAATATATAAGTTATATTGGCCTAGATTTAGCAGCTTTTCTCATTTATTCTCAGAGAAATATATAACAGAATAAATAAACTTGTTTATAGCTAAAGGTAAAGGTAAAGGTTCCCCCGCACATGCATGCTAGTCGTTTCTGACTCTAGGGGCCGGTGCTCATCTCTGTTTCAAAGCTGAAGAGCCAGCGCTTGTCTGAGGACGCCTCCGTGGTCATGTGGCCGGCATGACTAGACGCCAAAGGTGCATGGAACGCTGTTACCTTCCCACCATAGTGGTCCCTATTTTTCTACTTGCATTTTTACGTGCTTTCGAACTGCTAGGTTGGCAGAAGCTGGGACGAGTAACAGGTGCTCACTCTGCTACACGGCACTCGGGATTCGACCCGCCAAACTGCCGACCTTCCGATCGACAAGCTCAGCGTCCTAACCCATTGAGCCACTGCGTCCCTTTTTGTTTATAGCTAGACAGTGGCTATTGTTTAAAAGTTTTCTTACTGATTTTTTATTGCTATATTTTATATAGAGTGAGAACTGTTTTTGAATATTGTGGAACGACTGGTTTCATGATACTCTTCACAAATATATAAGCCATGTATGGTATGTGTGTGTGTGTATGTGTATACATATGTATATTTCTATGGATATGTATGTTTTTATGTAGATGTACAGATAGTTCTCAAGATATGATAGATCACTTAATGAACTTTCAAAGTTACAACAGACGCCACAAAATTACATATGACTGTTTCAAACTTATGACAGCTACAGCACCTCTGTGTTCATTCTCCCTTCTGACCAACCACAGCGATGCTGCAGCGCCCCTCCACTTCTCTCCCCCCATCCCACCCTGCCAAGAACCCTTAACAATGTCTGCATAGCACTGGACCTGCTCATCACATGCCCATCACCCATCACACTTTTTGACGCTCACTGGACCTTATGTTAGGAAAGGTAGGAAGGCAACATGTCCCTGGGTCATGCAGAGATGACCTGGAAGTAGCCACCATTTTATCCTCCCCACTTATCCTGCCGTTTGCCGCCTCCTGCTCAATGCCACTGCCATGAGGCCACGGAACAAGCCGGGTGTCAATGCTGCAAACATTGACATGAAGTGAAATGTATCCTTGACTCTAGAATCTTTAAGGGAAAATTGCAGCACCTAGTACAATGGAAGGGATACCCATTGTCTGAAGCCATTTGGGTGAAATCTAGCAATATGGAAGCTGACAGACTTATAAAAAAGTTTTATGAGAGACACCCCAACAAACCAAAAGTCAGCTCCTAACTTGTGTTTGTTTACATTACAGGATCTGTTCTTTTTGTAAGGGGGGCCGGATGTCAATGCTGCAAAAATTGACATGTTTTTTGTACTGACAATGTAAGAGACAGCCTTTTGTTTAAACTGCTTCACTTTGAATCTTGAAGGGAGGGAATTTTTCTAACTTCTATTTTGAGAAGATAAGAAGCCCCCGTACAGAATGGGAGGAGAGACCTCATATATGAAACTAATTGGATAATGTGATTTATGATGTGTAGATAAGGGCAGGGATTGTGTGTGCGTTACAATGGGTTTGTGGGGGAGGAGATTTCAGTTTCTGGCATCCCTCCATGAGTGCTGATGTTTGTTTCATTACTAAGACTTTTTAGATAAATAATATGCCTGCAATTTGTTTGATTTGTCTTATTCATCGGAACCATGACATCGGGTGGCGGTAAGAAACTGGTATACCAGTTTCTTACCACCACCCAGCTTGTTCTGCGGCCTCATGGCAGTGGCATTGGGTGCGATGCACAAGGTGGCAAATGTCTGTGGCTGGCAGCAAACAGCCACATTGTGCCAAAAATGGCAGTTTGCCGCCTCACCCATCACATCCAGTGCCGCTGCCATGAGGCCGCAGAACAAGCCGAGTGGACGTAAGGAAATGGTATACTACTCCGCCTGCTGCTGGAGAGCTGGCCCAGTATTCACAGCGGGCTGCGGACCCTCAGAGTGCATCGGTCGAGGGGCCAGAAGGCTGTGGCTGCTGACGGACACAGTTGGTTCCCATGCGCTCACTGTGTGCAGGGTCCGATGGTGTCAGGCAGCAGCTTTCCCGGTCTGTGCCTTGCCTTGCCTCACCCCGCAGGACGAGCCTCCTGCCCACTGTCCTACCTGCCAGAGACCCCCTGGATCTGTCCCAACCCTGCCTGGCCCCCCATGCATCCCTCCCCACGAGCAACATTGAGGTAGCCACACCCACCCAGTCTGCCATGACCACTGCAGCCACACCCACCCAGTGGTCACGCCCACCCAGTGGGCCTTGCCCACCCGGCACCTGACAATAAATAAGTGGGGTTTGGGTTGCAGTTTGGGCACTCGGTCTCTAAAAGGTTTACCATCACTGCTCTAGAATTATACTCTGAACGTACTTAGAATTGCTTAAGAAAAGACTGCTTGAGATAAAGTGTTTGTACTGTTGTAGAAACATGGGCTAAAGGCAGTTGGCATCTTCAAGAACAGAGATGTATGGTGTAGTTGATTGGATTCACAAATACATGCTACATGGCTGCTGGCTGTTTTATCATAAATTGTGAATGTGTGTCTTACCTGGCTTAGTACTTCGTGTTTCTTAGTGGAATTGATTCAGTCATCTTCTTGTAGATCAGATATATATAAAGTAGTCAGATGAGACATGGCTGTTGGTGCATGTCTGAACCATCATTTCCCCCTTATTGAGTAAATCCCTTTGTTTTTTATTTTTTTGTATTCTTTCAAGAAACCATGATAATTGATGATTTGTTAAAACTTATTTGTGCTTAGTATTATGAAACTGCCCTATACATTTTAATTCTGTTTTTTAATTTATGTTTTGCTCAATTATTGAAAAACATTTTCTAGTTTTCTCAGAGGTACTTATTTTCTAATTGGATACCCCAAATCCTCTGGATTCAATCAGTGTAATGTTTAGATTTCAGACTAATTGGAAAACAACAGTTGTATAAATCCATGGCTAATTGAGGAGAAAAAAATAAGAACTTCCATGACTTAGTTTCAAATATAATATGAGGGGATTATATTGTTGTCTTTACTGTTCCTCAGAGAATGACTTTATTAGTAGGGCCTCCGTATTCCATGAATTGAATAACAGCTTTTGATTAATACATACTTTCCCCATTCATATTTATTTATATCTGTCTCTGCCACCACACCAGCTTCATCCACCTTGGTATACATTTTTATTGATTGAGCTACTTGCTCTCATACTACAAATGAAAACAGAACTCAACATTTAGAAACAATCTAACTTAGTAAACTTTGTCCCTCCAACAGAATTCTTCCTTAACCATTAAGGTATGTTTTCTGCATTCTAATATTAACAATCAAAAGAAATTTGAGATGGGTTGCTAAATAGATTACATTATTGATTTTGAATACATTGCAAAAGGAAAACAAGAGGTGTTTGTAATTTAAGCACTTCAGTACCTCCGATCAGTATTTAATTGCAGATATACAAAGAAGTACAAAAGAGACAGAATAATGCTAGTTCTTGAAGGCAGATTGGTGGACTGCCTAATAAGCAGCTGCCAAGGACACATTAAGCGTCTTGTTTTACAGGTATTAAGTAATACTTTTTATAAGGAGTTGAAAAGTTGAAAAGATCCAGAATAATGAATGACTTTGAAGCTTTGAAGATTACATTTTTTTTGGAGTAGACTATGCTACTGCTAGTGCAGTAATAGATTGTTGCAGTGCAGAAATGGTTTTCTGCTTATGTACTGAATATCTCTGTCTATGTTTAGGGATTACCAGGTATTGATTCTATGATCATATGAAATTCTATTGAATAACTAATTTCTGAATTATATCCCTATTGCTAGTATACTAAAACATGAAGAAGTGGTGAAGATAAGCTGCTTCACTTTTGCCTTAAATATTGTATCTAAATCTAGATGCAGTGGGGCAAATGTAGAAATCCTGATTAGTGTTAATCCCACAGAGCAGCATTTCCTAGTTTGTTATGTATAGTGCTGTACAACAACTGCTACATCCTTATGAATCAAACATATCTGGAGATCAAGTTGGAAAAGCTACTATGGAGGATACTAATACGTTTACTGTGCTTTTATATTCCACCAATGAACAGAAATCCCAAGAATAGGTGATACAAAATAGAAGGACTACTAGCCCTCACCTGGGGCCAATGTGGAAAAGAGGAAGTATGCTTTTATTTGGTTGCATCATAATATTCTTGATCATGTTATATTCTCTTCCTCTTATTTTTGCACATTCATAGACCTTGTGAAAATCCTTGGAAATATGTAGATTATCTGGTAGGAAGAACTTATCCACCAACAGGATATTTTACTGGAGATATTTAATAGATTCTGGACAATAAACAAAATTCGACTTTCCAACAACTTACTGGCTAGTTGACATACAGGTAGATCTTGATTTATGACTGGCTGTTTAGTGAATGTTTTAAATTATGATGGCTTATGATTGGTTGTTTAGTTATTGTTCAAAGTTACTTATGACTCTTTTGAATTTCTTAATGGCTGGGCCCCCTCTGATGGTCATTTGATCTCATTTAAAGTGCTTGGCAATTGGCCTGCATTTGTAGCTGTTTGCAGTATCCCTCAGTCATGTGATCACATTTTATGACATTTTTGCTGAAAACTGGTATTTCTGTGACAAGTATTTAACAACCATGGCAGTTGCTTAACATTCACTGCAAAAAAGGTCATAAAATTGGATTGGTCATGTGGGTGACCCATTTTATAACTATCATGCCTTATCACCATAATGCGCAGGGTCCATTATGATCATAAGTCAAGGAATACCTGTAGATAGGATTCCATTGTTAACCTGCTTTACCTTTCACACAGAAGATAACAATTGACAGGTCATCTAAATTAATTCATTTTCTTTGGGAATAATTTGTTTAGGTTTTTTTTAGAAATTTCCCAATATTCTAAATTTTCCTTTAAAAGAAAAAAAAAGTTGTTTATGTTTAAAACACTGCAGAATAGCTTGTCACAAAAGATTTATTTTTTGTGAAGCCACAACCTCATCCGTACCCAAGCTTGAAAAACACATCGGAAGATGATATACTAACTCATCAGAATTTTCAATGTGGCACTTTCTTTTTGAAATATTGTTGAAAAAAATCTATACTGGAATGAAAAAAATCCCCAAGAGGGATCAGATCAAATGTAATTACTAGGCTATGTTGAAGTGGTTTGGAATCAACTTCTTGTTGAGGACAAGGTCACTGGCAGGAAATATTTTTTTTTTAAAAAAATACAATTCCATATTATTACTACAAATACAGGCTTCCAAATATACCTCTACTAAAATTACAGAAATATGGGACAGATACTGACTTGCTTGTTGATTCTCTTCTGCAAATGCCTCCTTAATCCTGGTTATTCCACTCAAGCCAGTCTTGCTTCTACATTTACAGCCTAATCAGGTATGGAGGGGGTGGGGAAAATAAATTGCCCATAGTGCCAAATATAGATTGTTTGGCCAAAACTCAGCTATTTTATTTAGCAGTGGACACAAATATTGCAGAAACTTTATTAATAAAGCAGTGAGAATAGCAAGTATTTATTATTACAACCTTAGTTCCCATTTAGCAAATGATGTGTTTTATGGCCATATGTAGGTTAGAAAAATTCAAATGCTCAGTAGATACATACTGTGGGTTCATAGTTGGTTAACAGTTAAAAGTATCCTATATACAACTGAAAGAAATTGCCTTTGGCTGTATTTCATTGCTGTGCTTTTGGAGGCAACAATTAAGCTTGTTCATTGATAGCTCATATGGCTTGTGTCATCGTATACCGGTAATTGTTTTCCTGTATTCAACACAGAATCTATTAAAAAGCTAACAATGAATGGAATATTCTTTTTGAGAAAATGCTTAGTAGCCTAATTGTACAAATGTGGGATATGAGAGTTCATGTTCACACATGACAAATTATTTTTTATTGATACTGATAGATCAAATTATGCATTCCTGTTGTGAACTGAGCTGCAAAGACAAAAAGAGAGAAAATAAAAACTTGAACAAATGAAGGAAAATTGTGAAGAGATTCCTTGCCTGCAGCGTCATTTGTTTCTGATGACCTTATAAACATGGGAACAGAGAAACACAATTTCCCCACAAATTCAACCTGCAGGATTGTTTCATCCCTGGGTGCAGTTCTGCTTTCAAGAAGGTTTTAGAACAGGGGTGTCAAATTTGCAACATCACATGACGTGTTGCGATTTATCACAACTTTTTTTCCGTTGCCGGCAATGAGGTGGGCACAGTTTTGTTGTGATGCATTTGGCCTGGGGGCCGGCAGTTAGACGCCCCTGTTTTAGAAAAATGCAGTGCTAGTTTTTAAGCAATGGATGAGAGTGAAGGCAGAACTTCCTCAATGCTTAGTGAATGCTGTTTTAAAAAGGGATATTATAGCAAAAGAAACTTCTACCTACTGTATGTTAGGGACGTGGTGGCTCAGTGGGTTAGGATGCTGAGCTTGTCGATCAGAAGGTCGGTAGTTTGGCAGGTCGAATCCCGAGTGCCGCGTAACAGAGTGAGCGCCTGTTACGCGTCCCAGCTTCTGCCCACCTAGCAGTTCGAAAGCTCGTAAAAATGCAAGTACAAAAATAGGGACCACTACGGTGGGAAGGTAACAGCGTTCCGTGTGCCTTTTGCGTCTAGTCATGCCGGCCACATGACCACGGAGACGTCCTCGGACAAGCGCTGGCTCTTCGGCTTTGAAACGGAGATGAGCACCGGCCCCTAGAGTCGGAAACGACTAGCACGCATGTGCGGGGGAACCTTTACCTTTACTGTATGTTAACTAAGTTACTATGTTCCTAGAGCTAACATTTTACCTTCTATGTGTTCCCTTGTATTTTATCCCATCCCATCTTCTTTAACAATCTGTACCAACACTGATCTGGAAGAGAATTGATATATTAATTAATATATTGGTCTCTCCAGAAGACATCAGAAAAATGGCAGCATTGTCTAGATTAAGGAGACAATCAAAGGAAAACAAAAGAAAAAATAATGGCCAGCGTTTCAATAAACACTCAGTTTTAACTAAAGCATTCCTTCCAGATGAGTAATGTACAATACAGTTTTGGAGCATTCTTTCTATATTCTCCACTGTTACTATGCTTGTGGCCTTATTTACTGCTCACATTTTTAAAGTTGCTTTAGTTTACAACTTTTTAGGCGCTTGGAGTAGTAAAAGCATATTAATTATTCCACACTGCCATCTTGTGGCTATATTTTATGTTTTGTACTATAGGGCCCTCTACATTAGAAAACTGAATGTCACTTCTGACATCGGTTTAGTTTTCAAATATTTATAATCAGTGCTTTTTTTCTAAAAAAAAAAAAAAAAGGTGCCAGAACTCACACACGTCATACAACCCGCCTTGCCTACCCTACAAGGTTCCATCCAAAAAAGGTGCCGGAACTCCGTTCTGGGCATTCTGTGACAAAAAAAGCCCTGTTTATAATTATGCTTTTAATACAATAATCTAATTAAGATAATTCTAAAACACTAGCACCCTGACTTGATTATATCTGTTTTATTTCATTTGTATTCTTATTTTCCTTTGTGGACTGATATAGTGGAAAAAGAAGTCCTGTAGTCCACTGATGGGAATTTGTAACAAATAACAGAGGAAATAATTGTTCATACTCTCAAAAATTGCATGGAATAACTATCGGATTTTACAGAGAATAAATAGAAGTTAAGAAATAGTTGGATAGGACAGTTTAATTATAGAGGTGGACATACTTGAAGAACAAGATTTTGCTAGGGATATGAACTCTTAAATTTCTAGTTGATCTCTACATTCTTGTACATAAAACAGTGTTTGAATGTTGGCAATGTTGGTTAAGAATTCAATATTTACAGACTATTACAATATTTGAATGCCACAGTAAGCCATAGAAATTGTTTATTAATTTAATGGCTGAATAATTTAATGGGAAACAGCCAACAGTAATTTCTTTCCAGCCTACTGACTTTTCTGCAGGATTCCTTCAGATAAAACTAACTAGAAAATGTCTGCATGGTTTATTTTAATTTACTTATGAGTTTGTTTTCTGGTTAGCAGGGCCAGACACATCCTACACAAAACTCAAAACAAATTACATAGGGCTGTTTATAGCTGTGTTGTTTGAGGTCAACAATTAAACTTGTTTTAACTGCTGTATGCTGCTTATTCTTTTTAATTATGGATTGTCATGTATTTTGAAGGTTATATTCTGGCAGAAGGATATTAATAAATTTACTATACATATTAAACATAAAAATTTACTATTTTAAAACTCCTTAGTATATAATAGTTGTGAATGGTTGAAAAGTTCACCAGTTGCTATACCGATTCATTTAAAATTAAATTATAAGAATTGCAAAGATTAAATTTTGATGAGAACAGTTCCAAAGGCATAGAGTAGTGAAATATATAAGGCCTTCTGTCATTTCTGGCTCTATTTATTCTGTGAAACTCAAAATTTGGGTTCACTTCCTTAGCTACCTGATTGAAGGCAATTACTTCTACCCACAAGCAAAGGAATTTTTCCCCTAACCAAGAAAAATTTTTTTCAAAGAGAAAGGTTTATAACTATTCTGTCAAGTAATGGCTTAAAACACTATTTCCTACCTTTTTCTTTAGGCAGTTCACTAATTTCATCTAGATCTAACAAGGATCACCAGGGCTTCACAACTTGGTGCCTGAACATTATATTTACAGTATAACATTTTTGTGAGGTTTTGGACAAAATGTTAAACTCTTGCATGAATGCATGCTACAAAATCAAAATCTGGCAAGACTTAGTGATCTTATATGACAAGAAGTCAGGAACCATTAAACTAAAGAAACCCTCCTTTCCCCTTGCATTTCTCAGAAACTGAACAAGATAAGAATTGTGGGCCTTCAGACACTGCTTTGGGATGTGGTCAATATCTACAGAAACTTCTTCACCTTGCCCAACTTCTTTTTCTGTCTCTTTCCAAGGAAAGAGTGGTGGCAAGCATTCAGTTCCCTATCAACATTAGACTTGAGCAGAAATTAGAGAGGAGATAACCTTTGCTGTCTTGGATTCTTCAAAGCTGGAAGCAAAGTATTTTGCTAATCTTTAGATAACAAGCCCTTTTCATCTTGATGAGTATGCCAAGTGGGTCTGCTGTTCACTGTCACGTTTTACAAGGTCCCTTGGACTGCAAGGCATTCAAACCATCAGTCCTAGAGGAGATCAACCCTGACTGCTCTTTAGAAGGCCAAATCCTGAAGTTGAAACTCAAATACTTTGGCCACCTAATGAGAAGGAAGGACTCACTGGAGAAGAGCCTAATGCTGGGAAAGGTTGAGGGCAAAAGAAGAAGGGGACGACAGAGAATGAGGTGGCTGGATGGAGTCACTGAAGCAGTAGGCGTGAGCTTAAATGGACTCCAGAAGATGGTAGAGGACAGGAAGGCCTGGAGGAACGTTGTCCATGGGGTTGCAATGGGTTGGACATGACTTCGCAACTAACAACAACAACAGATAACAAGCCCTTTTTATCTTGATGAGTATGCCAAGTGGGTTTGCTGTTCACTGTCACGTTTTACAAGGTTTTGACATAAACAAATCTTCAAAGTATAATATAAAAGGAAAATCCTTTTTGCAGTATTTTAACTTTTTTGGAAATGTTTCTAAAATGTTAACATTCCATTTCTTAGGCATGATTTTACCAGGCAAAATGTAGCATTCTATTGTTTCTGACAAAGTCTCACTCTTTTATGACACTGGGCAACTTACAAGCATTAAAAACACTATAAAAATAAAAAACAATAAGCCCCCAGCCCCCCTGGCAAAAATATCTAGTTAGATGAACCACTTGATGGGCTCCAACCCACTCTGGGTTCCCCAGGCCTGATGGCAAAACCAAGTCTTCAGGGCCTTATGAAAGAATGTCAAAGTGGAGGCCAGTCTAATTTCTGTAGGGATGATATACCAAAGGGAGGGAGTCACTATGAAGAAGGCCTTGTTTTTGGGTCCCACCAGATGTACCTGCTTAGGGGACGGGACCCGCAACATACCTTCTCTGCCCCTTCTCTGGGTTGGATGGATGTAACTGGCAAGAGACAGTCCCTCAGATAACCCAGTCCCAAGCCATGAATGGCTTTAAAGGTGACAATCAGCACTTTGAATTGCACTCGGAAACAATGTAGCTTCTGCAGCAAAGGTGACATGTGCACACCGGGGTCTGCACAAAAGCATGAGGGTTGCTGTATTTTGAACCAACTGGAGCTTCTGGATGCTTTTCAAGGGCAGCCCCATGTAGAGCACATTGCCATAGTCAAGACAGGAGGTAACTAGGGTGTGAGTACCGTGAGGAGGGATTGTTGGTCCAGGAAAGGGTGTAACTGATGCATAACCTGCAGTTGCCCAAAGGTGGTCATGGCCATGGTTGCAAAATGCTCCTTGAGCATGAGTTGTGAGTCCAGGAGAACCTCCAGATTGCGCACTGAGTCTGTTTGGGGCAGTGCCACCACATGCAAAACTAGAGCTTGCAATTCTCTTACATGTTCCTGGATTTAGAAACTCAGGACTTGAGAACAAAATATTCAGCTAGTTCAGGATATAAAAAAGAAATATGTATCAGCCGCATCAGTTTTCGTTGATAGTAAAATCTGTGAACCTCAGACCTTGGCTATCATACCAATCTCAAAATGGCAACAAATAAAATGAATGAAATGTCATGTCAAATTTATAATGCAGTGCCTCAAAAATCACTATTTTTCATTTTTAATTCAATATATTCTAAGAGTGTAAAAATAATTTTTTCCATCTTAAATTAGGTAATTCTATTTTAAAATAAAGAATATATTAGTAGCAAATTAAAAATACCTATTTTTTTTACTAATTTATAAATAATTGGGTTGTGTCCAAGCCTGCTAAATAGCAGGGCTGTTTTTTGTTTATTGAACTGGGCTGGATTTCAGAAAGGTTCCTGTTTTCAAACTGGATACTCCTACTAACGGAAGGAGAAAGAACACATTTTCCTTTTTTCTGAAGACCCTTTTGGAGGACGTTGGAGGTTCCCTAAAATATCAGAGGACATAGAGGAGGAATAAATTAAAATGACATCTTTTTCAATCACAGATATTTGATTCTGCCCTGCTTAGCACACAACCCATTACTTATCTTCCTTCCTTCCACTATCTACGGTACTGGCAAAGTTTGTGTTTTATATGAAGGACAATATTAGTATATCACAGTGTCTAAGTTAGAATGGACTGCTTGACTTAGGAGAAAAGTCCTTCTAAAGTGTATTATTAAATTACGAAGGTTAACTTCCTCTTCTTCCAAGGATAACTTTATACATAAAAAATAAGAAGGTTATGAAATATTTCTTTAGAATTTGGTGCTCTTTCCTTAAAAACTGTTTTATAACTTCCCCTCTGTTAGTTACCATTCAAAATATCTTCTTTAAATTGCTAGTCACAAGCTATTTAAGACTATGTTCTTCATAGTCCTGTTAATAAATATAATTGTGTGTTTAGTTTTTTCTACTGAAATATATTATTAATGTGTATTCAATTTACAAGTACATTATTCTGCCTTGATTGGGCTGGATTATGCACTCCGATTGCAGTAATTTGATTTGGAAGTAGATGTTAAAACAAACAGTGTTACTTATTTCAATTCGATATGTTTTATGTTACTATGTTGACCTTTCCAGAGAATTTAATTTCCCCAAATTTGCAAGGTTTTGCCCTCTTCATCTGTTTTTGTTGCATAAGAAATTACAGTACCTCCATTGATTATTGCAGAAAATTGACATAATACTATAAAATATACTGCAATACTTGTGTATAAAATTCTCAGTTGATTTCCATGAAATAAATATATTGTACTTTAGAATATCCAGCTGGGAAACAGCCATAGTATTAATTGAACATATTTGACTGAAAATCTAGTTTCTGCCCAGTGTTCTGAAATTTAACTAGAACGTTACTTCCATTTCCCAATTTTCTTCATATTCATTGAATCTGCAGTTTACTAGGATATAATTCACACTTCCAGATGTGTTACGTACTGCAGTTGTATGAATTGTATGGCTGAAGTTAGACTAGTGGTTCAGTTAAGTTTATATTTGTCATAAAGCATATTTTCTTTTGCATTGGCATGTGAAAGAAAAAAATGGAAGATTCAGAGGTGCATATGCTATTCTTCAGAGCTAATTCAGTATAAATACAACCTATTCAATTATTTACTAAAAACAGTTGGCTAATCCATTGTTCAAGTAGCTGAAAGTCAGCTGATTCATAGGTAATCTGATACGATACTTAGCTGTTTGATTCCCAGACAGAGGGCTGTACCTTATCTTTTCATTATGAGTCAGGTAACCATAACTTTTCAGGGAGAAAGCTTTGAAAGTCTTGCTCAGCTAGTTTTTCTTTCAGGAAGTCTAAAGCAATAGTATGGCTTTTACATCATTTATTCAATAATTAGTGACACATTCTGTTCTTTATTATTATTTTTTTCTAACTTTTATCACACCAGAAAAGTTGGCAGGAAATAATCCTGTGCAAGTGGGTTTCCAAAGATTTCTGCAGATAGATGCAGGTGTTCCCAGAGTACATAGTCCTAGAAATGTGTCTTACATTTTTAATACATCTTCAAGAACTGCCACTCCTTTGGACTACAGTTTTATTATCTGAAGTCTTAACGTGCAATTATTGTCATCATGACAATAAAAGCAGAGAAACAAAAAATGCATTGGACGTTGTCGTTTTTGTTTTTGCTTTTGTGCATTGGTTCGTTTCTCCCTTTTTATTGTTGTTTTCCTCCCACAATTTAAGGAATATTCAACAGTGGACCCTGATGTGTGGTTTTTCATTCGTTTGGTCACCTTATTAGCAAAATCTTAATCTAATGATGAAGCCTGAAATGGATTAAAGTATAGTTTAGTGAAGCATGTAAGAAAAAAGAGACCATGATCTTTAAGCTAGATAATTTCTGTAGTAATACTTATGGTAAGAACCAGCAGAAAAACCATCAAGAATCATATATTAAAACACTTACTTACAATTCCTGTTCACCCCCATCAATAAACGTAGCACTAAAATAAGCAGCTATGTGCATGCATAATGTATGTCTGGTGTTAGAAAAAAGAATTGTCATTGGTTACTGAGTTTTCCTTATTTCTCCCTGTGTAAATCAACCGAGATGCCATTGTGTTATTTTACTTCTGTTTCCTGTTCAGAAGTTTGAACTGTTGTTAGCTCTCTGCCGTGGAAGGGAGGAGTTACTTGTGCCTATAGCTGCGCCTTTAGGAGCGGAAGCCTATCGTATTTCACCCTGATCCTAATTGATGGCTATAGCCGAGCTTATTGTTAACAAGAATCGTTCTGGAGAGCCTTCTCTGCGCCTTTTCGTTATAGGGAGAAGCTACATGGCTGGTTTAGGAAATCAGAATGCCTTTTGCGCAGAGAAAAGAGAGCTGCTGTAATTTATACCCTCCTCGCCTGGCAACTTGTTAGCAGCATGCATTTCTTTCTGATCAAAGGAGCCCTGGGTTTCTCGACGTGATAGGAGCGGAGCCTGGATTACAAGCACACTGGAGAGAAGAGATGGACTTTGGATGAAAGCTGGGAAAAGCCAAAATCTGTGTATTTTCGGGCTTGTACTTCGACACTCTCCTAATCTGATTTCCTGAAGGTTGTTGTCAGGGTGTCAGTCTGTTTTGCTTGCCTCCATTGTGTTGCGCTTGGCAGCTTGGAAAGTACTGTGGGCAAAAGCAGAATTAGCCACTTGGTTTGATGTTCGATTGAGTTTTAAAATGAACAAGTGTGTTACTTATTTTGAAACACATACACACCCACGCTGGTGGTAAAGAAGGGAGAAGACTTAAAAGAGTTGTTAATTGTTGCATGTTGCATTTGGGTGTTGTTGTTTTTTAAGAGAAAATGAAACAGGAGAGCTCCTCAAAATCACTGCGGTTTAAATCTAATCCAGGATCCCTTTCACGTGCTGTAAGCTGGATAAACTTCTCTACGCTGTCCAAGCAAACAAAAAGGTTATTTCGCAGTGATGGTGAACTCACATCCATATGTGGGCAGGAGGTGGAAGAGGAGGAGAACTGGATCTACAGACCACAACACAGAAATGGTGATAATTATTTTTATACTTAATCCAGATCTCATCATTTTAATTATGCTTCGTAAGGTTGCGCTTCATTGTTCCCATGCCCTGCCTTTTTCATTTTCTCTACAAGAGGCTCTGTTGACCTTCTGGATTCTGGGGCGTTTCTTGATAATGCAACCTGCTGTTTTATTGTATTCTCACAAAATCATTCTTCTTAAGAGGCTAGCCTATGAAAACAGTGTTTTTGTTGCTGTGCTTTTTAACGTGGCAGTTTGTGGTGACAAAGGATTTCTCTGACATTGCGTGAGGGGAGGGGAACTGAAATGTAATGGGCCTAAAGATAGAAGACAGGGAAACGTTAATTGCAAAAACACATTCTTCAGTTATTTTTGGACACATAATCAGTGCATATAACAGACATGTGTAACAGGTTTATGTAAAAGAAATAGTAAGGGTTTTTTCTTGCTTCACCTGTGGAAGGATTTTTTTCCCTTGCTTCCAGTCTCTGGAAGGTGGGACCCTAAGGAACGTGTATTTATATATTTAATATTTTCCTAAGTGTATCATGCCAGTAATGTATTATACAATTTGATTGGAACTTTTGCCTTAGCTTCATATGAGATTCATTTCCTGCTTAAATGTGTGCCGTACCTATGTGGCACTCTGGCAAGGCAGAATTATTAGCTTTAGCTAGAGTTGTTTCTAGACAGGAGGAATGGTGATTCATCCATCTTTCTGAAAACTATACAGACACATCCTTGAAGTGGTCAGGAGTTGAGTATGACCTGAAAATGTCTTTACCTTTACTCTACTTCCCAACCTTTCTTTCTTACCAGTGAACTGTTTCATTTTTTTTTCCTACAAATCAAATTTTTTTCTACTTGTAAGTAATTCCATGCCTCATTTCTCATCTCTTATAAAACATGATCAGGACTTTATTTTGTGGCATGTTAAAGTAACAATTATCTTTTTGGCCAGTGTTGTAGGAACCCACTATAATAATCCAGTGAGTTAGCTATTGTACCATTAGAATTTATACTTAAGTACAAAATCATAGCAAATGATAAGATGTTTTGGAAACTGTGCAGCTATTTAGTTTATATTTTACAGAAAAAGGCATAATCTATTTTTGAACATTAAGAAAATATCCAGTTGCAACTGTTGAAAGAGCACTTGTGTAAAACAACCCATTATAGCTTCAAACTTCATAGCGTGGGAAAAATGAGGATGGGTATGTATCTATTGTTTTATGGCACTTGACTAGAAAACTTACTTGTGAGTTCTTATTTGGATGCCAAATTTGTTTTGTTTCCTGCTGTGGCACCCTGCTGGAGTCCCAAAGATCTTCCAGTAAAAGTAAAGGGCTATTCAATTTCTCCTATATTCACTTAGGTCTTTCTGTGGTATATTTTCTCTTGTTTTGAAGCTCTGTTTAAAAGAGGTGAAACTAAAAGATAGTGGGAGGAGGCAGAGAAGAATAAAAGAGACCAGACAAGATGAGACTATTGTAAATCAGCTGGAATTTTCAGAACTTCACTCCTGACATTAATTAGTCAAAGTCTTCAATGTCATTTGTAAAAAGAATTTAATAAAAAAGCATTTACTAAACTACCCTCTTAAATCCAAATGTGTTAAGTCAGCCAAGATTCAGATATCATATACCAAATTGTAAAGTGCATTTCAAAATGGAAAATCTAGAATTCTGAAAAACTGGAGAGATGTTTGATCAAATCTTTTATTTTTTAAACTGAATCATTTAGAGGGTACATTTGTAAAACAAAAATTTGGTGATTGATATTAAAGTAATTTAATAATTAAATAAAAATTCCAAAATATAAGGTTAATATTAAGTTAATATTCGGTTAATAATCCTAACCCTTGTATATTCTGTACAAGAAAGTTCATAATAGCTCCCAGGTAGTCACAGGATATTTTTTATTTTTAGTATTCTGTAAGTAAATTAAACATTAATGACTTGCTAATGTCATATATGCAATAGAGGCAATGACAAACGTGGCATTATTTCTGTGGTCAATTTTTGAAGTCCAGGTTTGTATCTGTATGGAGATTTTAAATTCAGCATATATTGCAAATGTCCATAACCACACCTGGAATTTACATTACCCTGTGCACTGATTCATCTTCAGAAACCTGATATGGATGAGTAATATTACCATTTTCCCACTGATGATTACTTTATAAGGTCTGTCTATGACCAAAAGATTTATTGGTACAAGAGTTCCAAAGCAACTCTGTCATAGTGTTAAAAACACTCAGATGCGATTGCAGTTGCAATAATTTCCCAGTTACGCAGACTAACCTTAGGGCTAGAATTTGGAGATTGCAAAATAACCCCAGGTAAAAATGTCAGATCCGAGTAACATGAATAAAGCAAATGTAAGTTGATTTCTTTTTTTGGAAAATAACTAAGAAATCAAAATTCCTTTCCCTGAATTCAGATTACAAACAATGTGATAGTATAATAGCTTGGATCAGAAACCCCTAAGGCATAAAGCTCAGTTACTTGTAAAATCCAGTAAATTACTTTTCAATCCTAATCTTTGAGATTTCTTCCAAGAAACGGTACGTCTAGTCATGCCGGCCACATGACCACGGAGATGTGCTCGGACAAGCGCTGGCTCTTCGGCTTTGAAACAGAGATGAGCACCGGCCCCTAGAGTCAGAAACAACTAGCACGCATGTGCGGGGGAACCTTTACCTAAGGAAAATTTACTTACAGAATACAATGAGTGATATGCCAATTGTTGAAATTAATCTATTCATATTTCTAAATGGTTCCTTTACTCAAAGCTATTCATTGTAAGATCCTTATTCTTGGAATCCCTACATCTCAAGCTGAATTTAAAATTATGAAGTAAATAATGGAGAGGCCAATACCATCCTTTGTGAAACATCCTTTCCTATGTAACATTGAATGTGGCTAAAAAAAGCAAGCTGTCCTTAGTAATTTGTAACCCATTTTGTTTCCAAGAGTATTCCAAGAACTAAAATGAATTATATATTTCAACAAATCTGTGGTTTAAACTTAACTTGTAGCATAGACCCTGGAGAAATGCTGGCATGTCAATGTTCTTATTTTGCTTTTTTCATAGCTGTTCTACTGAGTATTCAGTTAAATTATCAGGTTTACATGAAGTTGGATTGAAATCAATTTGGCTTGCATGTAAGGCTAAAAGAAGGAATCCAAGGAGAGGACATTTAATCAAAACGTTTTAGAAGCTGCAATACCACAAGTGTGTTACCCAGATGTTAGTCTATTTCCTTGAAGTGTGTTGCTTCAGTATTTGAAACTTAGTCTTGTATGCTGGCCAGAGTCATTTTCTTGTGAGATGGGTAGCTATACAAATATAATAAATAAATTATTTAAAGACTTTTTTTTGATTGGTGGCTGACTTTTAAAAAAAATTGAATAGGGCAACAAATCTAGCAAAAAAAAGTATTATGGAGAAGTAAGTAATGTATTATTCATTTAACATTTATATTCTCTTGTTAATTATATTGTCGTTAGATTTTCTTGCAAGGGCTAGTTTTTCCTTTAATGGGAGTCCACATACTCAGCCAGCGAAGGGATGGGAGAAAGATGTGGGAATGAACTTACTTCATTGATTTTGGGGGTAGGTGGGCAGCATTGTTGTGCACTTGACTCATATAAAATAAAGAAACCTATTGTATAGAGCACAGTAAGGGGTAGAATGAGAGGCCCTTTTACCCCTGTAATTGGACAGCATCTGTAAAAAATATGAATTACTTGTAATGATAGGGACGGCAGTTGATTATTTTTAAAAAGTTATTATTTTTATTGGAATAATGAATACAGGTAGTTTCTGACTTACAAAAGTTCATATAGCTGCTGTTTGAAGTTATAACATCACTGAAAAAAGTGACTTATGATTGTTTTTCACGTTTACGACCATTGCAACATTCCCATGGTCATGTAATAAAAATTAAGAAGCTTGGCATATTTATGACCATTATAACAAGAAAAGTTATATACTGGGGCAAAACTCACTTAACAACTATCTCGCTTGGCAACATAAATTTTGGGTTCAATTGTGGCTGTAAATTGAGGACTACCTGTAATGGGGCATGACTGTTTCAAAACACTTGGAAGTAGTGCAAATGTAGCCTTGATTTTACTTAGCATATGTTGGAATTATTGTATAAATTGAACTATTGAAGATTGCTTTAAGCCAGGGGTATCAAACTGCCAACCCATGGGCCGGACGCATCATCCGGAAGCTGTGCCCAACCCATTGCCGCCATGGCAAAACAGTCCCGATACATCTTGCGACATCACATGATGTTGCGAGTTTCACATGTCTGCTTTAAGCAGTCTTGTGGATATCAAATATGGCATTTTAAAATTTTGTATACAGTAGTATACTATTCCAACTTACCATGTGATGCTGATGAGGTTGTTTCTGAGTGCTTGGAGGCTGTGGGATAATAATAATAATAATAATAATAATAATAATAATAATAATAATAATAATAATAATAATAATAATAATAATGATGATGATGATGATGATAGGGACCTTGGAGGTCATCTAGTCCAACCCCCTGCTCAGGCAGGAAAACCTATACCATTTCAGGCAAATGGCTGTCCAGTCTCTTCTTAAAAACTTCCAGTGTTGGAGCATTCACCACTTCCGGAGGCAGGTTGTTCCACTGGTTAATTCTTCTAACTGTCAGGAAGTTTCTCCTTAGTTCTAGGTTGCTTCTCTCCTTGACTAGTTTCCATCCATTGCTTCTTGTCCTGCTTTCAGGTGCTTAAGATAGTCTAGGCTTTAGTTCAACCCTTGCAAGACCAAATGACTTTGGGGTCTAGGGTTGCCCAATCTGGTGATTTTCCATCTTTAGTTCTTGATGGGATAGCAGACCCTCAGATAGAAGTGGTGCACAATTTGGAAATTTTTCTGGATTCAAGACTTGTGTTTGAAGAACAGACGTTGACTGTGGCCAGGAGGGTTTTTGTAGCACTCCATCTGGTGCACTAATTTTGCCTTTTCCTGGATCAGCATTGTTTACTGTCACTCATGCCTTCACCATGTCCCAAGTGGATTACTGAAATGTGCTAAACATGGGGCTGCCCTTGGAGATCACTCAGAAGCTGCAGCTGGTCCAGAATGCAATAATGCAAGCAGTTATGGGTAAGCAGCTACACTCGTTTCCAGTAGGCTTCTGGAGGACCTCCTTTGTCACCTCTAAAACCCTTCATTGTATAGGATCAGTGGGACTTCTCTTTAGTTGTTGTCACTAAATTTAACAGGATGGGAATGTTCCAGGTTGCAACTATTAAACAGTGCCATTTGATGGGATCCAGGAAGCAAAGAGAACTTTTCTGTCATAGCACATGCCTAGTGGAATATGAGGTTTGCATGGCCCTTATATTTTGTAAGTCCTTAATGACCTGGGTGTCTCCTTGGGGATGGGGTTTGGAAGTTGGGTGAACCTATCAGTGTGATTATTTTTTCTTATGGTTTAAGTTGGGTTTGTTCTGAAACACCATTATTTAATTAGTAATTGTTTTTGTTTTGGCTTTTAACACTATGTTTGCTAACTAGAATTAAAGTTAATAAGATTGACAGCTATATACATTGATTTGAGAAAATAAATAAATAGTCAAAAATACCACACAAAAGGAAGCCTGGTCTTCTCATAGATCTGTTATAGTGTGGCAGTGTGATCTGATTACATTTTTTTTCTTACAACTATACTGTACTTGCGCTAATCAAATGCTTATGCCATCAGATCAAGGCAGTTTGATGGATTCCAAAGGTCTGGTTTGATTTTAGCAGTATTTCATGGATGCTACTTGTTTCAGTATGATTTCTGAAAGGAAATCTCTTTCAGCCCTTGGAAGGAGCAGTGGCAAACCACTTTCAAAATCTTGCAACAAAACTGCAGGGACTTATCCATTGGCAGGAGTAGCCAACACCCCAGAAGACAAGCTCAGGATTCAAAAAGATCTTGACAAACTGGAACAAATTGGCCCTTTCCAACAAAATGAGTTTCCATGTGGAGAAAAGCAAAGTTTTACATTTAGCAAGGAAAAATCAAAGATATAAGTACAGATTAGGTGAGATCTGGCTCAAAAACAGTAACTGTGAGAGGGACTTGGAGTCCTAGTGGACAATCACTTGAATATGAGCCAACAATGTGGAGCAGCAGCCAAAAAAGCTAATACAATCCTGGGTTACATAAACAGAGGCATAGAATCAAGATCACGCGAAGTATTAGTACCACTTTATAAAACCCTAGTGATCTGGAATACTGCAACCAATTTTGGTCACCATACTACAAAAAAGATGTTGAGACCTTGGAAAAAGTTCAGAGAAGAGCAACTAAGATGATCCAAGGCCTGGACACTAAAACGTATGAAGAACGGCTGCAAGACTTGGGTTTGGTTAGTTTAAAGAAAAGAAGAAATAGAGGTGACATGATAGTAGTATTCCAGTATTTGAGGGGCTGCCACAAAGAAGAGGGGGTCATGTTATTCACCAAAGCACCAGAGGGCAGGATAAGAAACAATGATTGGAAACTGATCAAAAAAGAGAAGCAACCTGCAATTAAGGTGAAAGTTCCTAGCAGTGAGGTCAGTTAACCAGTGGAACAGCTTGCCTTCAGAAATCGTGGATGCTTCTTCACTGGAGGTTTTGAAGAAGAGACTGGACAGTCACTTGTCTGAGATGGTATAGATTCTCCTGCTTGAGTGGGGGGGCTGGACTAGAAGACCTCCAAGGTCCCTACCAGCTCTATTCTATTCTATCTATGTAGTTTCTGGAAACAAATAATTGACTTGAAGTCATCAAATTATATAAATATATAATTCACTAAAGTTGTTCTCTTATATTCAGATCACTCCCTGTTGACTTTGGAGTTTCCTCCAGCCACTCCTTATCACAGTGAGGAAGGACCTATTAATTTGTTATTTCTCAAGCAGCTGTTGAGTTTCAGAGGAAAATGGAGTAGTTCCTGAGGCTCTGTGCACAAATCAGTGGGACCTTGTTCACTGCCTAGAATGAAGAGATAGTAACAGCCATCAATCTGATCATTGCTATAAGAATTCTCAGTCCCTAAATCCTGGAGAGCTCCCTAGTTTTCAAAGGGATTCCATGAAGTGGCAAAAGAGATGCCTAGAAGAAAGAAAATGAAAAGTAAACCTGGGTAACCTCAGGAAGATCAGGTAGTTAAATGTTAGTCAGCTGTAGCCTTGTATGAAGAGTTCTAAGAGTTCTAAGCATTATTTAGATGGATTCTTAGCTAGTTTCCAGTTTGCAAGTCCTTTGGAGTTGACTAAAACACAGTCTAGTATGGTTATCTGGAATGAGTTTAATCCTTGTGGTCCTAAAAGAATACCGAAAGACATTGGGGCTGTAAGTGCAGCGATCTTGTGTTAAATCTGGTTTTTTTCCAGTTGGTTAAAGCCTCCTGGGAGATGATGTATACCAGGATCTGGTGATGGTAAATGGATTTTTGAAATAAGGGATGTTTTCTCCAGCTTTTAAAGATGCAGAGCCCACCTACTTCAAGAAATCATCCCAGGATCCATGGATACTGGATAAATGGTGTCTTATCTCCAGGCTTCCCTTTTTAGGGAATGTTGTTGAGAAGGTGGTCAATTAGCAGCTTCAGAGTGTCCTGGAGGAAACTGATTACCTGGACCTTTTCAGTCAGGTTTCAGAGTACAATAATGACATAGCATTGATTATGCTTATAAATGACCTCTAACAGAATTGAATGGATTATTTATGAATGGATTTAATCTGACTGCTTGAAACCAACCAGTCAACTTACAGAAATTAAATATTCAAAGGAAAAATAGATCAGAAGAAATTAAAATGGTGATTAAAATGCAAAGCTAGCAATTATACATTTCTAAAAGTGGTGTAGCTGTGTTAAAATTAATCCTCAAGAGCTGTCCAGAAAACTTATGTTTTCACCTGCTTCACAAAAGCCATGATAGCAAGCTATTCCACGAAGGGAAAGCTGCTACAAAAAATGTCCATCATTTATATAGTGTCCTGTATTTAAGGGCTTAGAACGAGCAGGGTGTTGAAGTGGTTTTCCTTCTTCCTCTGAGACATTCCAATCAGTGTTGGTAGTAGGAAGGAGACCTAGTACTAGACCTGCTACATTTTCTTTGTTCTTACTTAACATTTATATGAAAGTAGGTAGTGAAGTTATTCATTGGCATACTCAGATATCATCAGCTGATGATATTTATCTATACATCTCTATCCTGAGTCAAGCAGGTAATGCTATCAAGGTTCCTTTCAAGTGTGTGGAAACTTAGTGGAAGGAAGCAAATGTGAAGGAACAGGATTTACTTTAACTGAAGCAAGACCAAGTATTGTTTTGGGATGCTCTGGTTTCTGGGAATCTCCCATCTTCAGTTCTCAATGTGGTTGCACTTCCAGAACTGATATAAAATTTGGAGGTACTCTTCGATTCTTAGCAAGAAGAGCAGGTGGCAGCTCTGCTCAAAAGAACCTTCATGAAAATCCATTTTCTATACCAATTATGCCTATTTGTGGACCAGGAAGCTCTCTTCACAGTCACCCACACTCTGGCCAATTCTTATTTGGACTACTGCAGCTTACTATATGAGCTGTGCTTGAAGACCCTCTAGAACAGGGGTGTCAAACTGCTGGGCTGCGGGCCAGATGTGTCATCCCAAAACCATGCCCACCTCATTGCCGGCAATGGAGAAAAAGCTCTGATACGTTGCAGGACATCACGTGACATCACGAGTTTGACATTTCTGCTCTAGAAGCTGCACTTGGTCCATGAACAGTGGTACTGATAGGCATGTGTGCATTCAATGCACTCAAGAAACAGCATTATTTTCGGGAGATGCACTAGCTACCCATAAGCTTTTAGATGTAATTCAAGTTGGTTACTACTTATAAGGCCTTTCATGGCACAAGTGTAGGGATTTTGTGGGATTTCCTGTCTCTGTTTGTCTTTGCACATTCCACAAGATCTAGTAGGAAAATACAGGTAGTCCTCAAGTTACGACCAGAACTGAGCCCAAAATTTATGTTGCCAAGTGTAAAAATTGTAGGGTGTTTTTTTTTAGTTTTGTCCAATTTTATGACTTTTGTTGCCACTGTTGTTAAGTGAATCATTGCATTTGTTAAGTTAGTAACATGGTTGTTAAGTGAACCTTGCCTGCTGGAAGGTTGCAAAAGAGGATCACATGGCCCCAGGACACTGAAACTGTTATAAGTATGAGTCTGTTGCCAAGTGCCTGAATTTTGATCATGTGACCATGAAGAAGATGCTGCAAAGGTTGTAAGTGTGAAAAATGGTCATAAGTCACTTTTTTCATTGCCGTTGTAATTTTGAATGGTCACTAAATGAACTGGTGTAAGTGAGGAATACCTTTATGCTCTGAGTCCCTTCTATGAAACACTATTATCTAACAGGACCCAGGAAGGGTGCCTTCTTTATTGTAGCATCTGCTCATTGGAACAGCATATCTCTAGAAATTCCAATGCCTTCCATTGGCCTTCCATAAGTCCTTGACAACCTGGCATTAGGCCAGAGTGTTGGGTGACCTTGACTTCTACCAGGTTCAGGTTGGATGGGTTGTGGTTTGGCTTTGGTTGCATGGTTCTATGGTGTGTCTTTGTGTTGCATTTTTTTTTAATCCTATGTTATTCACTCAGAGTTGGTATTCATGATTTGGGCACTTTATGTATCAAATCATATCAAAGAAAGAACAAACGATCAGCAACTCCAGATTTTCTGGTTTGTCTTGTCCTTATCTTTCTTTTCTTATGGTACTACTGGTTTGTTTTTGTTGTCATTCAATCGCTAAATCACATCTGATTCTTTGTGACCTCTTGGACTACAGCACACCAGCAGCCCCACCCCCCACCCCCATCCTCCACTATCTCCTGGAATCTGCCCAAACCCAAGTTTACTGCATCAATGACACTATTTAACCATCTCATCCTCTGCTGTCCCCCTTCTCCTTTTCCACACCAGTATCCTTGCCAAGAAAACTCCATGGGGAGTACCAAAAAGCTAAAAGGTACTACTGGTATAATCTATCAATCACATTTTATTTTATGTCTGATCTGTGATTTAAATTTAATAATAACCTTGGCATGTAAATTGAATAAAAATTACATTTTACAATATAAATAAGTTTGAAATCACAGTTTCTTAGTTCAGATGTAAAAGAAATTTGTTATTTCAGAAATAAGATTACCATGTACAAGAGAACAAAGGATAGCATTTTTTTTATTAAAATAGCATAATTAGGCCTTGGTTTCTAATGTTTCTGACATTAGATTGGGACAGCATTTTTGGCCAGGGGAAAGAATGCTGCTGTATTAAGATGCTCCTAAGAATAGACCTCATTTCTTTGAAGCTGCAGGAATTGGAACAGCTTGCCTTAGAAGTTGTGCAGTGATTGATCTCTGCCACTTTTCTAATTCAAAATTGGCACAGAGGACTGATGGGTATTTGGCAGCCATGTAGTTTAAGCAGATGGAAATCCTGCTGTAAAATCTGCAAAGTATAAGAAGTGTTTTGCTTCTCCCTCTCTCTCCCTCTCTCCTTCTTCCTTCCCTCCCTTGCTTTCTCTCTTTCTCTCCTCCTCCTTGTTGTTGTTGTTAGCAGCAAAGTCGTGTCCGATCCATCCCGACCCTATGGACAACGTTCCTCAGGCCCTCCTGTCCTCTACCATCTTCTGGAGTCCATTTAGGCTCACGCCTACTGCTTCATTCCAGCCACCTCATTTTCTGTCGTCCCCTCTCCTCCTTACACAGACACATACACAAACAGAGACTGAAACACTAGCAATTGCTTAAAATTCCAAAGTAATAACTACTTTTGGTTTGCCATTTGATACCATAATCACATGGATAGTTTAGATAAGGATGTTGCATTGACAACCAATGTTTACTTGAATATGCTAAAACTATAAGCTAGATTTATAGTGGTTTGCAACAATATAATTCAATTTGATTTAAACTGTTATTGTGAGTTAAATTTGGAATTTACCCAGAAAAGATAAACAAACTATAGAATCAATATTAGTACTATTTTATACTTTTTTGAAATAGGTACATTAATACTGTTTTTCTTTTTTCTTTTGTCATACTTTTATTAAGCATTACAGTTAAAAAGATAAAAACGAATACAAACTAAAAGATAAAAGTATAAAAAGAAAAATTAGAAAGTCAGAAAAATAGAAGCAAACATAGAAAAGAAAGGAAAAAAAGAATATAGCAGAGAAAGAAAAAACATATAAATTAATGATTTCCCTTCTCATAAAGTATAATTTTTTTAGTAACTTATCATATTCTATTAAAATACAAGAAATGATCTTTTCATCCCCTGTTTCATCTATTGTCTATAATCTTTATAGTCTCATTAAAAGCAAAAAGTCCATTAAGGGTTACCAGAGATAATTTTTAACCTTGATCAAATAAACCAACTTCCTATTCCTTCCTTTTACTTCCAATAATCTCGATCTTTAATGCCTTCAACTAACATTCTAGAAGTTGATTTCTTTTCAAATTTTCTTTGTCCCACAAAATTCTTTAACATGTTAGTTAACAAGCCTCTTTTGTAAATGCAATATTTAAAAATTATCCAGGTCATTTTCTTGTTTGTTATTTGTATATCCATTTTAATTATTAAGATATCAGCTGATTTCTATGTCCAATGTAGCATATTTTTTCCATTGTCTTATAGCCTGTCATTTTAAAATCACTTTCAGAACAGTCACAGTCTAGTCTGGTAAAATTTGTTGCTCTTCTATAACTTTTTATATACAGTCTATCTATAGAGCAGATACTTTTAAAATTAAATTCTGGATCCAGTGTTCACAAGTTTCCAGCAATACATCCAGTGTTAAAGAATCTTGTTCCATTCTGTATTAGTAAATCAAATTTAAATGTTTGTCTCCTTTAATTGTAATCTCTAGTTCCTTCTATTATCTAACTTTCACAAGTTCCATCCTAACATTTTTTTTAACCATTGAAAACAGCATTTTTCCATGTGAAGGATTCTTAGACTGTCATTAATTTCAAAATCTTATTTCAAATCCATTTGGACCCTTAATCCATTTGTAACTTTCAGATTCTAATCACCATTGTGCTGTTTATTCAAAACATTTTTTTAAATTCTTAAACTTGTATTTAAAATTCATTTTGCTAAGAACTAAAGGAGACTCACCCAGTGCTCTAAAACCTGCCTTTGTGGAGGTTCCTAATAGTTAAAAAGCAGCTAAAATATTTTATGAACCTTATGTCCATATAGACTATGTTATAACTGTGCGCTTGGTTGGAATCCCTCAACTCTCAGCCAATCTACTCACAAGTCAATCTAGAGCAAGGGTTTCAAACTGCCAGCTCACGGGCCGGTTTCATCATACCGAAGCCACACCCACCCCATTGCTGGCAATGCAAAAAGAGTCATGATACGTCGTGACTCATCATGTGACGTGGCGAGTTTGACACTCGTGATCTAGAGGAATCACAGTCGAGTACAAGTGGGTAATCTCCCAATTTCTTCTTTTTCCAGAGAGATATCGATGGCCAGACTTCACAGTGTGGTTGCTGATGTCTACTACAGTGCTATTCCAACCCCTTCAGGGACATCTAGTTTGCCATGAATCCTCACTGGAAATCAATAATTCTGCTTTTCTTTCTGTGATTTATTTAAGTATTGGAAGGAATGAGTAATTAAACCTTTAGCAGATTTCAGTGTTCTTGGAAAAATACTTTCATTTTGGGTTAGTGAATGCTTCATTCATTTATATAGCCTTAAGAATGATCATAATTGGCCAATTCTGAGTTATGTCTTTTTAAAGTAATAATCAGAAAGATATAATTTCTGATCTAGTCAGTATCCTAGGTATTCTACTTTTTTTCTAAGTTCTTAGCTTAATATTTTATAAAACTCAGTGCTTTCCTATTTGGAAAAAATAGTTTATCATAGTAATGGATGAGGCTTTAAACTGGAATCAGCAGTTGTGACAAATAGATTCAGAAGTTTCTAATTATTTTTCCTCACTGTGTTCTAAATTGCTTCTAATTACTAGGCTCCCCTGTGAATTAACAAACCTATTTATCAGGGAGCTTCTGCCTGCATACGGTATATTTTGTTTCTCCTTGTGTAAGGGTAGGGTCTAAGTAGGTCAATTTCCCATTGTTTTAGCTTTTTTTTCTCTTTTCCTGTCCTTCCTTCCTTTTCTCTTCTTCATAAAGCAGAATCTCTGAGTTTTCAGAACTCCAGTTTTTAGGAAGACTGACAATAAAAAGAAGGAAAAAGGCAGTGTGGATCAAAATCTTTCTCCTAATTGATGTGGATAAAGAGGCAAGTAATGTCTGCTGCAAGTGATAACTTCAAACGAAAGGGTTGCCTTTTTAAAATCTCAAGACTAAAATCCAAATTAAGGAAGAACTAAGATGTTGTAATGTTCAAGTCATTTTTAAGCAAGCACTCTGTGTAGCAGAAATTGATCTTACAGAGCAATGAATTATGAAACTCGGCTTCATTTTTCTCCAGGAGATTGGCCTTTTATTAATCCCAGTTTGAAAGTGCTTGGGGGAGTCATTTTTCTAGTCCAGATGAAATTTAATATGTCCCAATATGTTACCCAGTTATATCTTTGGTTTGAAAAACATGATGGGTGTTTTTTATTATTATTTAAACATGTTATCATTGGCAGAAATTCAAAAGCACCTTTGTAAAAAAAAAATCTAGATTCCTGAAAGTTCACCCCTTCCCTGGAATGTTTTCCAACACATACATTCTACATGCACGGATATAGACATCTACATACTCACACATGTATGTAGTATGTGTGTATGTATGTGTGTGCACATGTGTGTGTGAGCTGAATTAAGTTTTTTTGGAACAAGTGCATTACCGGTACTTTGTGACAAGAAGGCTATGAGTATGATTTGTGTATAAGAAATGTGTTATTTATTATGTCAATTTCTGGACCTGGGAATTTAATTTTGCACCTGGCTAGTAACACTATTGTTTGATTAATAACATTATTTCTTCACATTTGTTTTCAGGAAGATAAGAATATTGAAAACCTTGTCACTGAGATATAAACTTTATAATATTATTTTGCTGGATTAAAATATGTTTATGGCAGATTTCAGTATATCCAACAAAGTGCAAATTAGCTTTGGTCATTTAGGTGAATATATAGTTTTTTGTTGACATTCTAAATAAATGCTTTGCACAGTGTTAGTGTAATTTTATATAATTAAATGTACACCGTGTATATTCATAATTAAAATAATACATTGCTTGGATCCCTTAAAATACTAACAAGTAGTAGAACACCACTTCAGGACATAGTAGCAGGCTCAAATATTAAAGCCCAACCAGAGAAATCGGTACCTTTCTAAGTGAAATATTTTAGTAGCAACAGAGGAGTAGAAACAAAATTAATTGCCAGAGGTAACTTTAGTTTGGGTGCAGCCATAGATACGGCTTTTACACACTTATTATTGTCAGTCTAAGTCTCAACTAGGTTTCATTTGGCATGTATTTCATTCTCCCCCATCAGACCTTAAGAAAAGCTGTCCTTTAGGACATTTGAACCCCATATAAGGTAATAGCAATTTCACAGAGTAGGAATGTGGAAGAAGGATGTAGTAAAAACGAGCTTCTAAAGTTGAATACTGAAAAGATTGTAAAGGGCTTCACAAGCATAAAGTTCAGTGCAAAAATTTATAGAGTCAGGTATCCAATCTGATTATAATGCCGCTTGGGGGGTGTGTGAAAGCCCTAATAAGCAGGCATATACATAGAATGAAGGCTACTGCTAAGTCTTCGGAGAAGGGCGGGATATAAATGGAATTAAAATAAAATAAATAAATAAAATTAAAGCTCAATTCCAAATGCCAAGATTTTGAGCGAAATAATCATACACAATATTTTTGTAACTCATCAACCGCAATTGTGAACCACGTAGCCTTTGAATTATATTGTAAGTGAATAACTAGCCCATTTAAACATTATAAATATTGTTTATAATTTTTTAAATGAACGTAGTAATTTATGTATTTCTTTGCTATCAATTTCTACATTTTATCGTTACTAACTTTGTGAAAACTCTGTGTGGTTGGTTGTTCTAATGTGAAGATACATTTCATTATTAAACACATAGTGATACGCATCTCTTCACCATGGGTTAAGGAATCATACTTTCAAATTGGCAGGCCTGATCTAATAATGATTACCAACTTAAATCATGTTCCCCTGCTGGAACATAACTCATTTGAGTCCAGTAATAAACTTTGCTTGATTAGCTGCACCTGCTGACATCCCCAGGGCAAAGCAAATAGTTGATTGTCATTGGTATAAATTTCAAATGATAGCTGTTTTTTATTTTTCCGTTTGCTTGCCTTGACAGAATGCATCTTCTCCCTTTGACTTGATGGGGACCAGTAAAGTTTTAAAAAACCCAAAAACCTGTCTTTGAAACAAAGAGATTAATGCACTGTTGTAAGGCATTCATTTAGCAGTTGCTTGAATTGCTACTTGATTTTTATTCTTAAATTTTTCTACTTTTTTCTTTTAAAATCATGAAAGATTTACTTAAGAAGCTCTCTTACTGCAAAAATGATAGTTTTTTTTTTTAAAAAAATTGTATCTGCCATACTTGGGGAACAGCTACACTTAAATGGCTTCATTTATCTGTTGCTAATATACCCAAGTATCTTTGTTGCTTGTACATATATGAGCAGTCAACCATGGTATTACTTGCTTTATTTTCATCTGTTGCCACTACAGCAAAAAAAAAAACATGTACCCTGAAACTGCAATATTGAAGATAAAAGCACTTCCAGGAAAACTGACTTCTATCATGACTGATTTGTATCCTACAATAGGAAACTGCCCTGCTTAAACCTGAGTAGTGTAATTTGTGAATTCACAAAGTAGGTTGGGAGGCTGACAACCACTAAAATGTTCTATAGATGTAGGTGAAGTTAAGCTTAAGTTCAAATATAACAATCGGCTATAAATTTCCTATTTCAGACTTACCACAAAGGGCAAAAAGCAAGTTAAAAAGGTAAAGGTAAAGGTTCTCCCACACATGCATGCTAGTCGTTTCCAACTCTAGGGGCCGGTGCTCATGTCCGTTTCAAAGCCGAAGAGCCAGTGCTTCTCTGATGACGTCTCCGTGGTCATGTGGCCGGCATGACTAGATGCCAAAGGCGCACGGAATACTGTTACCTTCCCACCGTAGTGGTCCCTATTTTTCTACTTGCATTTTTACGTGCTTTCGAACTGCTACATTGGCAGAAGCTGGTACGAGTAACAGGCGCTCACTCTGTTACGCGGCACTCAGGATTCGACCCGCCAAACTGCCAACCTTCTGATCGACAAGCTCAGTGTCCTAACCCACTGAGCCACCGTGTCCTTTTTTTTAAAGCAAGTTACCTAAATATAATTCAGATATAAGCCTTGGAATAGTCGATGTTTGTTTTCTGGGGGTTGCTTGCTGCCCTGGAAGGAGGGAGGAGATAGGTGATAGGGGGAGTTGTAGGCAGTCCCTTATCTTATTGAGGCTCAGGGCTATGAGGAACCAAGCCTGGAATGGGTTGGCTTGGGTGGATTTCCGCTTAACTACCTGCAATTCTTGTTTAATAATCTCAACAAGCCCACAATATTTTGCTTTACTAGTGCACTGACCTATGTCAGCAGTCTCAGGTTCAATTGCAGTCATAACTCTGCAACTTCCCATACAGATTTATATACAGTATATCTTTAAAAGCTTGCCACTGGCTTCTTATATGCCCATGTTTACACAGATCTGTATATTAAGCATCTTATTTAGTATTGTGATGTAGTATGCTTACAGCTGGTGCAGAGTGCGGTGGCACAGGCAGTTCTTGGGTCTCCGAGAATGGCCCGTGTAACACCACTGCTCCACGAGCTGCATTGAAAGGTGGTCTGCTTCTGGGTGCAATTCAAGGTGTTGGTAATCACCTTTAAAGCTCTGGCATGGGTCAAGGCTATTTGAGGGACTCTCTCATCCCACTGGGATTGGCCTGTCTCATCCTATGCCGGCAGAGGAGGCCTGCTGCGGGCCACATTGACCCAAGTATTCTGGATGGCAGGGTCCAGGAAAAGGGCCTTCTCTGCTGTTGCACCTGACCTCTGGAACATCTTGCCACCAGAGTGAGGTTGGCTGCAACCCTCCTGATCTTCTGTTAGAGTTCTGCCAGTTGGTGTGGGGGTCCAGTGGGGGAGTATCACAGTGGTGGTGGTTGATCGATTAACAATAGATCCTACTTCCACCCATCTTGCTCTCACCTTTCCCATATTTTAACTAGACCATAGTATTTGGTTCTGTGTAGTATTTTATTTATGCTTTTATTTTTATACAGTCTTTATTTTTTATGATTGTAAGCCACCCAGAGTTACCCTGAGATAAGATGAGCAGCCAATAAATTTAATAAATAAATACATACATACATACAGTATTTGTTTCTTTTAAATAGCTCTGGAATTCTGTATAGTAATAAATTACATGCTACAGAATTGCTTCACTGAATATGTAACAACAACAAAAAATAAGTTGAATTCTACCCTGTATCATGTGTGTAACTAGTGTGAAAGAAACCAAGTTCATTGGGAAATTACAAACATTTAAATAAAATTGTTATAATTAGGCTAATGATCTTCATTTACTTGCACGTTAGTCTTCTTATGTATAAAATTAACATATAATACTTTTTTTTCCAGGAGTGTGATAATTTACTGCATTAGAATGTCTTCATTAAAAGTTAGTAGCCATCATTTCACCTTGGGGTTGTTGAGCCCTGTGGGCCCGACATTCAGTGGGGGAGGTGGCCTTTCACGCCAGCTACTCTCCCCCAGTTCCTGCCTCTGACAGCCTCCCCGTGGGGCCTACCACCGGGCGGCCGTGTCCATCTCCCTTCACTACGGACGCCGCCGGCCTTCCTGGGCATCCCGCTTCTTTGGCCGACTGCCAGCTGCTCCCTGCTTCTTCGGTCGACTTCTGGCTGCTTCCGGAAATGCTTGTAGGCGCGGCTGCGCACATGGGCCTCCCTGCCAGGTCTGCCACCGAACAGCTGGTCCGGGGGGCTTTGGATGGTGCTGCCACCGAACAGCTGATCCAGGGGGCATTGGAGAGGACTTTGTGGCGTCGGGAGCATCCCAGTGGCTCCGCTGCTGACCGGTTAGGCATGGGGACCTCGAGGGAAGCAGCGGAGCATTTGGAGCTCCCTGCTGAGATGGCCGCCAGCCAGAAAAGCCCAGGAACAGGCGTCCCCAGGTTTACAGAGGGTAGTGTGGGCTGCGGCATGCCTTGTGTAGTTGGGCACGGTGGGGTTGGACATTTAGGAATATGGGTGGGGGTAACCTGGTCTCCTTACCTGGTTGGGGATGGGCTGCTGGACAGGGGGGAGACGGGCTGACGAACGCATGTGAGGTTGGCGTCTGGAGACAGCAGCAAACAGAGCTGTAGGGGGGAGGATGAATTATATGGATGCGGGGACGGATGTTGGTCTATGGCTTGAGGGTGGAGCCCTGTACCTGGCGACTATGTAAGCGTTGGGAGCGATATGCTGCCAACGCTGACTTTGTTTTCACATTATGTGCATTGGAAGTGAATAAAGCAACCTCTGTTTTGTCACACGTTCCTGCTGGAGATTCGTGTTTGCTTCCATTCGAGGGTGTATTGACAGGGGTAGTGAATTCCACAGGGTAATTATGCACTATCTGAAAAACTGCTTGCTTTACTCTGTTCTAAATCTCCTTCCAATTATAGATTTAGGAGGTGGCATCTGGTCCTATCGTTTTGCAAGACTGACAAAACACTTCTCCTTGTCCACTTTCTCCATGCAATGTGTGATTTCATAAGTTCTATTATAGTCTCTATTTCTAGCACACTTTTCTTCCTAAATGTTCTAATCTTAAAAGCCCATTTTGGTTCTCCTCTACTTTACTTTTTCCATCTCTATTATATCCTTTTTCAAATGTAGCTATTGGAATTATACACATGCTCCCAGAGTAGAGGTACCATAAAGGTAAAGGTAAAGGTTCCCCCGCACATGCGTGCTAGTCGTTTCCGACTCTAGGGGCCGGTGCTCATCTCCGTTTCAAAGCCGAAGAGCCAGCGCTAGTCCGAGGACGTCTCCGTGGTCATGTGGCCGGCATGACTAGACACCAAAGGCGCACGGAACGCTGTTACCTTCCCACTGGAGTGGTCCCTATTTTTCTACTTGCATTTTTATGTGCTTTCGAACTGCTAGGTTGGCAGAAGCTGGGACGAGTATCAGGCGCTCAATCTGTTACGCGGCACTCGGGATTCGACCCACCAAACTGCCAACCATCTGGTCGACAAGCTCAGCGTCCTAACCCACTGAGCCACCGCGTCCCTATAGAGGTACCATACAAACGTATAAATGAGGACCCAGATTGTTGGGGGCAATTAAGCTGACTTTGTAATAATGCCGCTTGGAGGTGTGTGTGAAAGCCCTAATAAGCAGGCATATACATAGAATGAAGGCTACTGCTAAGCTTGTAAGCCGCCCTGAGTCTTCGGAGAAGGGCGGGATATAAATGGAATTAAAAAATAAAATAAATAAGGGCATTACAGTGTCAGGCAATTTTATTTTCAAGTCCTTTCCTAGTGAAGCCTACAATGGAATTTGCCTCTTTTTTTTTCATTCCTGCTGTACGCTGAGTCAAAATCTTTGTTCAGCTGTCCACTATGACCTTAGCATTTTTTGTCCTGACCAGTGGCAGTCAGCTCAGACCCCATGGGTTTGAGCCCTAATGTGTATCAGTTTACACCCCTTTAAATTGAACCTCATTTCTTGAACTGTTCACTTAATTTAGAGAGATCCTTTTGGTATTTTTCACAAGCAATTCTTGCAGCTCTGAAGAGTTGATAATATTCACAAAATTGGCCAGGTCACCATTAAATCAAGGTAACTTATGAACAAGTAAAAATAATAAGCATTCAGATCTCCTTATTTAGTAAGGTGTTTAGTCTTCAGAAAGTGGTCTGTACTGTTTAACCTCTTGCCATCATTAGTGTGTATAGTTCTGTTATTTTTTATTTTTTTACTGCCCCTGTTCTTCATTGTTTTCGTTTGCCCAAAACGGTAGTTTTGTTTTATCATGAGGCAGTAATCTGTTTCATCATATAGGCTTTTTTAATCCAACTGTTTTTTGAAGACTACGTTACTGGATAGTAATTAGTTTTACTCTATTTTTCTTTGTTATGAAGCGTAAATATACAGTAATACATTTTAGGAATACAGTTGATCATACATTGTAACCACGTACTAAATCTTTTTTAAACTTGGCAGCAGCAGCAATTTTTTTTATTTTATTTGTATAATAATAACTTAATTGGTAAATATCAAAAACACAGGGCAAAAATATAACCTCTCACTGCAGAACAGAACACAGTGAGGGATGGAAAACTATTACAGATTATTTTCTATTAATTCTTTAAATTCATTTAAAAAGAGAGGTTAAAGATTTCTCTCTTGACCTGTCACAAATTTATGAGGCATTGCCCTTTGTATGCCCTCTAACTTTTATTTGACTAGCTCTTGAGCCTAACTTGATTCATGACTGGGATTGGCTTCATGCAGAGTCTTACTGTGGTTTAACTGACTCTTTTTGTTTAAAAAGTGATAAGGAGTGCCAGATCCAGAGGTCACTTTGGAACATTCAGTCTGAGTTAATATTACATTAAATTGCACCAATGTATCCATTTATATGTAATTACGCCATCTTTTGAACTGACTGTTCCCCATATTTATCTTGTAGTTGTAAAAGTTAAAATAGGTGCCCTGTGTTCAAAACAATTCAGTAGTTCTACATGTGGAAAGACATTTTAAAATCTGTAGCATCTATTTTTCATTATGAAATGTCATTTTACTGGTAAAGTTTATACATAGCTTCAATAAAATATAAATACTTGGGAATATAGGTGGACACAAGATTTGAAATTTATATAAAATGATGTATCAGTGGTATTTTAACTTACAGTGGTTTTCAGACTTACAACTGTTGCAGCATCCCCAAGGTCACATGATCAAAATTCAAACACTTGGCAACTGGCACGTATTTGTGATGGTTGCACTATCCTGGGCTCACGTGATCACATTTACAACTTCTCAGCCAGCTTCCAACAAGCGAAGTCAATGAGGAAAGCCAGAGTCACTTGACTACTGCTTGATTTGCTTAACAACAGCTGTGAATCACTTAACTGTAGCAAAAAAAAGTTGTGAAACGAGTTACAAATCACTTAACAACTGCCTTTCTTTTGTTTGGGCTCAGTCCTGGTCATAAGTCAAGGACTATCTGTAATCAATCCAAAGATACTTTTAATCATCTTTGGTGAACATGTAAGAAGGCTGAGAAATTTTGGAAGATATTTTTGTTCAAAATAAAAAATAGATCTTATATTGAAATCTAAAGCTGTCATCCTGTAGAGATGACAGATGGACAAGTGGAGAAAAACACAAGACTTCATTTTTATATGTGACTATGGCAGCAGTGTTGCTATATGCCTTAGCATGGGAAGATCAAGTGTAGTATACTGTTCTTACCAATTTAATATCTGATACAGGTAGCCCTTGTTTAATGATTGGTCACTTAACAGTTGTTGAAAGTTACAGTGGACTGCCCCCAGAAATTGCTTACGACCCATTCTTACAACTGACCTGCACATGTGCCCGACAATCATGTGACTGCATTTCAGGTGCTTGGCAATTGGCTTGCATTTATGACTGGTTGCGGAATCCCACAGTACTGGGACCGCGATTTGCAATGATTTTTTTTCCACTTTCCAGCAAAAAACAAAAATGCCATTTGAGAGAATGGATTTGCTTAATGATTATGTGACTTGCTTAATGATCACAGTGACTAGCTCTACACCAGCTGACTGAGGAATTCTGGGAGTTGAAGTCCACAAGTCTTAAAGTTGCCAAGGTTGAGGATGCCTGTCCTACACCATTATAAAAATGGTTGCAAAATTGAGTCACATAATTTGATGACTCGTTTAAATTTTGGGCTCAGTTGTGGTTGTTAAGTGAGGACTGCCTCTACATGGAATTTTAATTTTTTTTATTTTATTTTATGGTACATTGCCCAGACTCACTTTGTGTGAAATGAGTAATATAAATTTGATAAATAAATAAAAAAGCTTGTAGATTTACACTTTTGATAACTTAATTTTCCCTTACTCCTTAAAAACAGAAATGCAAATAAATATGAAAAGCAAAGGAAAGTGTTTTCACATATTTGTAGGTTCTATCAAATTTAACAGCAATTTATTTTTAATAACACGTTTGTTGGCTTAAATATCCGAATTATGGAACAAGAGAAGTTTCAACAGAAGATCAGTCTGGAAAGAAGCAGTTTATGTTTGTTTTTTTTCCTCCTGAGACTCCTTTTAAATTCATTAAGGTAAACATGTGTCAGACCAGTTTCTTTGTTTCAGATTTCCTGATTATTCTGATACATATTTTGGTGCATACTTGCCTCCATCCAAAAAAATAATTTTAGGGCAGCATATAAGCCTTCTCTCCACATTCATTGCCCCAAGCTAGACACACAAACCATGATTCAGACATCCTTGAAGTGGACTGAATCACAGCTGGGAACTTGTAGATGAAAACTAATTCTCTTTTGATAGAAAAGTTTTGGTTGTTGCAAATCCAATTCTCAAGAGAAAAGAGTTTGGGGGGAAACAGAAAACAATTTAGCTGCTCTGAGGGATTATCTAAAGATCAGATCCAGGAGTAACTAAGGTAGAAAAATCTGTTAGAAGCAATAATTATCTCAAAAAAAAGAGAGAAAAGGTTATTGCAAATATTGTAATATTGCAAGCAAGCAGTGATTCCTTGCTTGAGAGACTCTTTGTTTGTGAGGAATAAGAAATATTTGTAATGAAGAAGTTTCACTTTTGATTCACTTTAATGTGAGTGCTGGTTACAACCTTTGTCTCTGATAACAATTCTCTTTGACGCTTAGTGTATTTGTGCAGTTATTCTCAGTCTGTATATATCTTTGTCTTCTTGAACAGTATATGCCGCCCACCTTGGATCTGTCCCAGGTTTATATTTGCTAATTTTATGGTTAGGTTATCATTAGGATGCTTGAGGATGCTGTTTGGTTTATCTGTATTATCTGTTATTCTACCCATCCTTTTTGCATGTTACTGCTTGCAAAATTAAACAGGAAAATATGTTTATATATAATATAGGTTTATATATAAAATAGGTTTATATATAATAATTTTAAAAATACGAATCCCAGGCATATTTACTTAAAGTATAAGTAAAGGTAGTCAAACCAAAACAGATAGGGAAGAGAAAGTTTAAAAAAGAGACAGTAAGACCAGATTGCAAGGGAAGCGATGCGAGACAGTCAGAACAATCACGATTGGCTAGAGCAAGGTCCATCATGCGGCCAATGAGCAGAGCACGGAACCAAACAGGCTTACCAACGGTTTTTCAAACCTTCAATGCTTTCTCTGATGATGCTGGCAGAGGACCAGTGAAAGCTTAGATTAGGTAGATATGCTTTAAACAGTTACTTTTTATTGCTTATTGTGATCTTCTAGCAATAAATGACTGTTCTTTATCCATCCCGGTGTTCAAAGATTTTATACTATATATACTATAGAATATATATATACTATATATATATTCCCCTTTTTACTCACAAGTAAATATAGCCTGTGGGAATCCTACCTATCTTACATGCTGGAGTTAAGATCACGATTGCTTCTCTTTGGTTCACATTAGAGCCAGTTTAGTATATAAATATAAGGTGCTGGCCTGAAAATCAGGAAGAGTTTTAGTTCTACTCCCTCCTTAGGCATGAAAAACTGGCTGAGTAACTTTGGGCTAGTCACTCTCTTTCAGCCCAGTTATCTCACAGAGTTGTGGTTGTGGGGAAAGTAGAAGGAGGAAGGAGTACTGGTGTGTTTGCTACCTTATCTTGTATATGAAAATAAAGGTGGAATAAAAATAATAATAAAAAAGAGCTAAGATACCAGATAAAGACCTTTCTCAAGAAGAGAGGTGGTGGCAATAGTAACTACAAAGCAACTACACGAGCATAAATCCTAGAGGACCTCTGGGAAGGGAGGGTTAGGACCTCCTAAATGTTATGCTCCTTGTACAGTAGGTTACAGCTGTAGCCAGGAAAGCCTTTGCACAACTCTATCCGGTGTGCCAATTATACTCTTCCCTAGGTCAGGAGAAGACACTCATGTCCCAGTCACTTTGGGGTTTGACTACTGCAACACACTATACTTGAGGACAAGCCATAAGCTTCAATTGGTCCAGAATGCAGCAGTGCAAGCAGTGATGGACATGCCTCAGTAAGCCCACGTAACACCTCAGCTTTGTGAGCTGTGCCAGTTCCCAGCTTGCTTCTTGGGGCGATTCTAGGTGCTGGTTATGACTATAAAGCCTATAGAGAACATAAAACCTAGTTACTTGAGGGGCCATCCATATCCATAGTATCTGCCCAGCTGATTTGAACTTGCAAAATTGGTGCATTTCTGGTTCCTTCAATTAAATAGTGTCATTTATTGGACCCCAGAAATATGCCTTCTCTGTGGCAGCACCTGCCGTCTGGAATGAGATTCCCCCAAGATCCTTTGTGCCCACTCCTCTGGCTCTTCACCCAGGGTTTTGGTGAGGGAGAAGTGAGACCTCTTACTTCATTCAATCCAATCCAATCTGTCACACTTGCCATCTTTAATCTTCTATCTTTTATTGTGATATTTTTGTTTGTTATGAGCTGCCCAGATTATTCTAGGGTCAGCCCCTACCACAATGATGGTGATAACATAAGAGTTAAAAAGAACACTAGGAATTTAGAGTGTGACTGATGCTATTCTTCCCAATTTGCTTCAGTGTTGTTGTTGCTGGTTTTATTTGTTTTCCTCCCTGTAGCAGATGGCTAGGTAAAACAAGACTCCGGGGCACTTGTTACTCGCTATTCCAAAAATTTCTTGAATGCTAGACCAGCCCAACTTCTTATATTTCCAATGCCTGGCCTTCCTTTATTGAGAAATTTTAAGTATTTATTTTATTTATTTATTATTTATTTTAATTCCATTTATATCCCGCCCTTCTCCGAAGACTCAGGGCGGCTTAAAAGCTTAGCAGTAGCCTTCATTCTATGTATATGCCTGCTTGTTAGGGCTTTCACACACACCCCCAAGCGGCATTATTACAAAGTCAGCTTAATTGCCCCCAACAATCTGGGTCCTCATTTTACCTACCTCGGAAGGATGGAAGGCTGAGTCAACCTTGAGCCTGGTGGGATGCGAACCTGCACTAATTGCAGGCAGCTGGTGTTACTTAAGGAGGCATTAGCCCACTGCTCCACCAAGGCTCTTCAAGTAGACTGAATATTCTAATTTTCTGCATTATACGGTAAAATGTCCCCAAAGCAAGAGTTTACGTGCAAAATGACCTCTTTATATATCTATTGTTCTAACTCAATTCAAACTGAAAGGAAAATTAGATAGAAAAGTTAGCAGCATTACTTCTGTAAGCATCTACACAGCATGAGAAAGTATAATGTTATAAAAATAATGTTGAGGGTGTAATTGTAGATCTTATTTGGCATTACATTATTTTTATTTATTGTTTAACTTATACTTTACCTTTCTGCTTATTTTTAACATACAAGGCTGTCTTGTAACAATAAAAATATAACATTATTAAGCCAAATATTATTTGAACCGTTCAATACAGCCCAATTTTAGATTAATTTATTTTGTTTTTTATCTTCATCATGTTTATTATTATGTTTTTATCCTCATCCTATAGAGAGAGGCTAAAATGATTATCATACATATAGTAACTTAAAATTTTCACATATTTTCCCAGTTATTATTTCTAGACACAGTGTTACATATTATTATTTCTTTTAATGTAATTAATGAATGTATTATAAAAGGATAGAACTTAATATCAGCCTTGTGGATCTCATTCAAACATTTATTCCAGCACAGGTGTGTGTTGTAGTACATGTTCAAATTACAGTAATTTGAATAATTTCCCAGGGAAGCAAAGCAGCAAACAATATACACCTCTTCTTCTTAGAAAGGCACTGAAACTACAAAGAATATTGTGTTTAAGTACTATTTCTTGGATAAAGCTCAAAGATGTGATTTAAAACAGGGGTCCCCCAACCCCTGGTCTACGGACCAGTAGCAGGCTGCAAAGCCCCATCCATGGGATGCAGGCAGCACACAAAACCATGCCCCCTCTGGTCCACAGAAAAACCTCTCTCCACAGAACCGGTTCCTGGTGCCCAAAAGGTTGGGGACCTCTGATTTTAAAAATACAGTAAACGTTTAAAGTATAACAAATGTAACACCTATGTTTGTTTAACCAGTAAAGCAGAAATATGATTGAGAAGTCCTTGGTACTCTCTAAGATTGGTTTTCTTGCAGACATTTCATTACCCAAACTAGGTAACCTGATCAGTGTTGTAGAATGTGCTCTGTTGATGTATCCTAGTTTGGGTAATGAAATGTGTGCAAGAAAACAACCAAGTTCAGAGTGTACCAAAGACCCCCTCATCTTAATCCTGAGCTAGGAATATGGCTGGCCAAACATTTGATTAACCATGAGCTATACTTGGTATGTTTTCCAAATATGGCCTTAAAAACCATATGAAGGAGATCCCATGGTTTAGCAATTCTCTTTGGCAGGATACTCCAACTCAGGTGTGATTGAGTAATATATGCCAACATTATTAAGTTACGTGAATGAAACAACTTCTTCATTCTTCATATGAAACATATAATATCCATATTTCTCTTAATCTAATCTCCATTGTTCATAGTGTTAATCTTCAATTTTCCAGTTCAACCCAATTTTTTTCTTTATTCTATCTTCATTACTGTCATGGTTCACAAGAATACAGCTCTGTCATACCGTACATATTTTCCTTCCTTCCTTCCTTCCTTCCTTCCTTCCTTCCTTCCTTCCTTCCTTCCTTCCTTCCTTCCTTCCCAGAGAAAGATCAGGAAACTAGATTAATTTTCGTACTTATGCAATTTTGGAAAGCAAGTAGGGCATTTGCATTAGTTTCTCTGAAATGCTGTGTTTGTGCAGATAGGATATAGGAAAAAAGGCTGATGTTAACAGGATTTTATTTACATATCCTGATACATATTTTAGTTAAATTCCATTTTTAAAATCAAACTTGTGAAATAGACCTGTGATGTATTCTTTTTTTATTTGCTTTTCTCAGTGCTGTCTTGTAAATAAGAGGACTGCATATGTATGTCTAGTGTCATCTTTATTTAAAGGCCAGTGTAGCTATTCTCCTAATTAAATATGATATTTATCCTATTTATTTAGAAGTTAATTGTGAAAATCTGTTGGAAGATCCTCTTTGTATCTATTTATAACTATAAAATATTTGCAATCCAATCTGTGTTGGTAGCTGTGCAGTCTTTTAACATTTAGTTGCAATTATGCATATTTCCTGGTTTGTTGCATGTGTATGTAAACGCCTGTGCGTTTTAAAAAGTTGCCAATTTTCTAGAATGCTTCAAAATTAAACAGATTGGAATCCAGACTGACTACCCAAAAGTTAATGTGAGACAGAATTCATCATTCAGAGACATAATTAAGGTAAACGAAAGGTGGTTTTATTTTTATTTTTTTAACTTAACGCTGACCAGCTCATGAGTGTGAATTATTTTCAAAGGAAAAACAAGCTGACAAAGGAGGAAAAAAAATGTATTCAAGTTGTATGTGATAGGCGTGGCTGAAGAGACACAATTCCCTTTTCCTTTCTCTTGTCTTTTTTTTTTTTTGTAGTAGCAGGGAGGGGGAATAGGGAGGTGTCAGTAGTGTTGTTGAAGAATCAGTGGGTTGGGCGACAGCTTCCTAAAGCAGCAGATTTGGTCTGCAGCCAGCTTCTCGGCTGAGTGCTCGAATGGGGGGAACTGGGGAACAGCTGTACCTAGCACTGGTGTGTTGCTTTCTCCCCAAGCAAGACTTTTGCATTTCCTTCCATGGAACAGTCCCAGAATGTTTTGTCTAAAAGGTAAGGGATTTGGGCAGTGATGTGACTTCTTTTTGATGTAGCCAGTTGGGCTGTGCTGCTGTTTGGGAAGGGGGTGGTGGAATCTTTTTTGTCCATAGTCAAAGCCAATTCTCAGAAGTTTATGAGAAGTGTAATCTCTGGTCTTAGGTCCTGAGACAGAGAACAGCCCAAACCATCTCACCCTTTGTCCTTTATGGTCTGAGAGAAGGCATATTTCTGGCGGGAGTGCACGTAATCTTTTTCCTGTACAAAGGAACGAGCTTGTTCTGTAGGTTGTAAATTGCTGACCCTATCAACTGTTTGAAAATACATTGTTTGGGTCATTGGAATGTGGGGATGGGTTTATTGAACGAAGCATATATCCTGGCTCAGCTGCTAAATGGAATTTATCAGATGAGTCCTTTATTTAACTGTTCTCAAAAACGGCACCTCTTAATTGTATTGGGGCGTGGAGGGGTGGCTAGGAAATAAGATTTATTCAAGTTATATAAATGCAAAACTGCATCGAGATGGTTTTAGGGCAGGTATCACATACCCCAAAATTGTGCTCCTAAGGATGTGGAAATGGGGCTTAGGCACAAAAAAGTACCACAGTGTTGTATTTCTGCAAACTTTTTCTGAACTGAAAATGAGCATTTATTTTCAAAGATAAGGACAATATGAATATGTGGTGTTCTCCTGTGAGGCATATGTTTACATTTAGTTGTATTTTACCATTTGTGCTCATTGATTGTTAAAAGAAAGAGCTGCTTAATTGTATTGTGTTTTGCTTGCTGGAATAAAGAGAAGTCAAACTAATATGCATAGAGTACAAGTCAAAGCATTCTACACTGATACATCAGAGATAGAATTTATAAGATAATAAAAAGTTGTTTTAGGCTGTTCTACCAGGATTGACTGTCATATGCAATGATGAGAAATATATATTTGCAATAAGAAAATAATTCACCCTTGTATGCGCTGTAAATTAGTACATTGGTAACATTTCTTAAATTCAAATTAGATTAGGATGTTAATGCTACCAATCTCTCCCCTGCAGCTTTGCAAGAGTATTTTTAACTGATTATTTTTAAGCACCGTGTTGTCTCAATGGAGAGATTAATTATCTGTTACTAAATTTGTGTTTGCATTTTAAATTTTAAAAGAGAGAGAGAGAGAGAGAGAACACAAATACTTTTAATTGGTCTGACCTAAATTTTAGAGTCAGACTCAAAACATTATATGAGATTTTGCATTATAGGAATTTATAATGGAGCACCCTTATGAACCATTTGAGGCCTTTCAGGGCAAATCAAATAATTGAAATTAAATACATTCATATTGAGGAATAAGAGTACGCAAAGTTGCATTTCTGTTGAGCAGCTTAAAGAAGTTACAAAGAGGCCAAGAAGATATTGGGAGTTTCAGAGATAGGCAGTCTGTAAAAAGAGTAGGAAAATGGGATTCTCTTACAGTTATAATATATGCACTACATAAGAAACAGTAAGGTGTTATGGTTAATGCATTATACTAGAACTGGGTAATCTTGGAACAGTCACTGTTTCTTAGCCCAACCCACAAAAAATGGTTGTTATGAATGAGGTACTCTATGTGTCATCTTGAGATATGGCGTAAGGATGGGAAATAAATCTTAACAAACAAAACAATTATGTTCCTTTTACTCATTGATCATGCTTGTAATAAATACCAGATTCTGTTTTTTTAAAAAACAACAAAAGGGCTCCAATAGATAAAATACCTCAGCTTGCTGTTATCTGCCTTCTTATTGTTATCTAGAGAAATACTCAAATACGTTTACAATTACAGCGGGGTGACTTTTGCTTATAGTATTGGTCATGGGAACACTTCTGTATAGCAAAAATTGTGTGGAAAAAACTGATAGACAAAGTTTTGTGGGAGGGTATATTTTAAAATTCTTCCAAAAGTTGATACTCAACACAGAAAAATCAAACAGAATTTTTTTTCCATATTCTGTAATAATAGAATAATGAAAAACAAACGAAAAGGTCAACAAAAACTAATGGCAGTTTAAGTTTAACTGCTGTTTAAACAAGTTTGCTGTTGTTGTTTTGCCTACTAGTAGAAGTGAAAAGTTAGCAAGATTTGTTAAATAAATTCCAAACACCAAAACAGTTACTAATAAATCCCTCCACTTGGCATACAGCCAAGATATTTATATTGGATCTAGCTGGCTCAGAACATGTTGACATGTACAGATGATAAAGGAGGAGCCTTGTGATTTAACTCTTAGTAAATTAGACCTAATTTTGCGTTAACAAATTATCTCTGCTTTAAAGATAAAACTTTTATATATAATGTTTATTATGGTTCCTTACCGGTCAGCTACAGTAGATGTTTAGACTAGATTTGACATCTTTATTCACCTATTGAGCCCTTCACAAGGATATGGATTAGGCAGATATTGTTTGATGGTGTTTAATGGTATCATTGCAGGATGTAAGCTGTATCATAAAATTGCCTTTTGCAATTGACCGATAGTGATTTTTGTCCATGACCCTGGTCTTCAAGTGGTGCTCTAGATCAGGGGTCCCCAACCCCCTGATCTTTGGACCAGTACCAGATCGAGGCATGCCAGCAACTAGTCTGCACAAACAAGCAAAGCCCCATCCATGGGATGCAGGCAGCACACAAACCCACACATTCTCCGGTCCACGGAAAAAACTTTTTTTCCACAGAATTGGTCCCTGGTGCCCAAAAGGTTGGGGACCTCTGCTCTAGATGCTTTGGAATTAGGAATAGGAACCCAAGGTGCCTATCACTATTGGTAACATTTTTGCTTTCTTTTGCCACACTTGTTCTACTTCTATTGGCAAGTCTTTGTATTTGTGATTTATTCCAGTTCTTTCTCTTCTGTTCTCACGGCTGCAGGGTTCACTACCTGAATTTTTTGTCTTTCTTAACAATTATTAAGTCTGGGGTGTCAGGTGGCAAACGCTTGTCTGTTTGAATTCTGAAGTACAGAACACTTTGGATTCTTCATTTTCTATTGCTTTGTCTATTTTGTGGTCTGTTGCTTGCTGACAAGCAAACAGTATTTTATTATTATATTATCCTACCTTTTCAATACATACATACATACACATATATATATATATAAAACTAGTTTTTATATATAAAAGGGACCACAGACAGAATCAGCAAGGTCCTCCAAAAACACAACATCAAAACAGCATTCTACACAGACAGAAAAATATCCACCATCCTAAGAAACCCCAAGGACATAATTGGGTTAGAAAACCAAGGAGTATACGAAATCCCATGCACCACCTGCCCCACCACATACATCGGACAGACCAACAGAAGAATAAGTGCACGCATTGAAGAGCACAAAAACTCACTCAGAAAGGGAGAACAAACTTCATCCCTGGTCCAACACTTTGAAGCCACGGGACATGAAATTGATTTAAAAAAAAACCAAAACTATCGCCAAAATTGAACATTTTAACAACAGAATAATCAGAGAAGCCATTGAGATAGAAAAACGCCCCCACAGCATGAATAAACGAGATGATACCTCTCGTCTACCAGCCATTTGGAAACCCGCCTTGATTGACAGACGAAGCCCAACCACCAAGAATGATACCAGACCCAAACTCATGATAACATCACATGACATCACCACCACACAACCATTCAAAAAGCAAATCCGAACCCACAACGATAAAGACACACAACCACAAAACAGAAACCTAACTACAGCTGCAACATCAGCCACTTTAAACCCCTCCAAACCACACAATAAGCAAACTGACACCCACTATAAAAACATGGCACCACCACAAACACGAAGCCGAACAAAAGCAGCACAACTCACCAGCTCAGGTCTGGAGCTGGCAGCTGAGACCAGCCCATCCACTCAGAACAACCCCCCACTCAATCAGAACACACCCACCATTCAAAACACACTCCCACCCAATCAGAACACACTTGGTCCCCTACCCAATCAGAGCACACCTCCACAGAACACACCCCCTCTGGCAGTTTAAAAAAGAGGAACAAACAGCCACATGCTTCTCCCAGAAGAAGGAAGCTAAAGCCTGATGATGACGGATGGGATTCCGTCGAAACGTTGCGCCTACACCTTTAGTTCTACGCGGGGAAAAACCCGAAAAACCAAGGATCCACATAAAACTAGTTTTATATATATATATATATATATATATATATATATATATATATATATATATATAAATATAAAATAAGGCAACAAACACACCTAATACTCCTACCTCCTGTTTTTCCAATAATAAAAACTCTTTGAGGCGACCAGAGAAAACTGGCTGAGACAGAGTGACTGGCCCAAAGTCATCCAGCCAGTTTTCATGCCTAAGGGGGTCACAGTCTCCTGTTTTCTATAGCAAACTGACTTTTGTAAAGAAACTATACAGTGTATGTGTTATATTCGATAACAGCAATTGTTTCTATTCTACTTGCATGAGTTTTCTTCTCTTAAGTATTGTTGGACTCCTTCCAGTAGCTTCCAGTACTTGATTTAACTTATTTATGTATCACTTAAGATACCGTATAACAAGATCAGAAGCAAACCCTGGAAGTCATGAATAGGAGATGGGATGCTTTAGTTTCTTCAGTGCTGCAATATATTATTTGGGCAATATGTTGATTCCACAACCCCCACAGAGCTTGATTAAATTTGTTCATCTATTTTCCTATAAATACAGCATTTCAGTTTTGTGTAAGCAAAAATATGTATCTTGAGCCTTTGTTTATTAGTGTCCAGTGCAGAAATGTTGTTTACTTCAGATTTTGTTTAAATTATAATGAGAGAGAGGCTGAAGGGACATTTGAATTAACTTGAAATGAAGCAATTGCAATTCACTGAATACAATTAAAATTGCTTAGTGATAGATGACAGTTCAATCTTCATTGACACACCCCTATCAGTATGCCCCTACAGTGTTTGGATTTTTTAAAAAATCACAATTCAAGAATGAGTGAAAAAGGTGGAATAGATAACATTATCACCAGATGGATATGTAGCTGGCTGGCAAACCATACTCAACGAGTAGTCCTCAACGGCACTACATCCACATGGAGAGAAGTAAGCAGTGGGGTACCATAAAGTTCCATCTTAGGCCCAGTACTCTTGAATATCTTCATCATTGACTTAGATGAGGGAATTGAAGGGAAACTCATCCAATTTGCAGATGACACCAAACTGGCAGGAGTAGGCAACGTCCCAGAAGACAAACTCAGGATCCAAAAAGATCTTTACAAACCTGAACAATGGGCCCTATCCAACAAAATGAGTTTCAATGTGGAGAAAAGCAAAGTTTTAGATTTAGGCAGAAAAAATCAAAGGTACAAGTACAGATTGGGTGAGACCTGGCTCAAAAACAGTAACTGTGAGAGGGACCTTGGAGACCTAGTGGATGATCACTTGACCATGAGCCAGCAGTATGCAGCAGCAGACTCTTCCTCCATTCAACATATATGTTTGCACTGAAGCTATACTTATGTTTTCCAGTTGCTAAGACCCCTGTCCTACCAGTTAATCTTAATCTTGGAAGCCTATTTTGGCAGTGGATTGGCACTGAGATGAAACCTGTGCTGTGAAGTGAGGTTTCTCTTTTTTAAAAAATGTGCTATCTAGGATTTGAACAGAGGACGATCTGAGGAGGCACCCACAGTACACTGGCAGCACTTCCACATCAAACAAGCTTTGAAATGAGGGTCGTGTATTCTAGTTTTAATTACTTTATTTTATTTTTTATTTCTCTTGTTTAGAGGTCGCCCATCTCCCCTATAGAATGACTCTACTTGTACTCTATCCTCCAGGTCAAACAATTTATTTATTTACTTCATCAAAGTATGGGACTAGAGGGTCACAAGCAGGAAATTCAATGTTTTAAGAGCTTGAAGAAAGGGAATTGTAATAGGACAAACACAAGCAAAAGCAGTTGCATGCAGCAAGGCTGCTTTTCTCTTTCAGTCTCAAGAAAAAACATGATCCTTCTTTAGAGAAGAAAGAGGTAGGACAATAAGATATACTAGCAAGAAATTGATAACAGAGATGGTCTATGAGGGGCCAAGAATATAAAGCTGCACCAATGCACATGAAAGTTGTTCATTGCCTAAAGAGGTCTTGACACTGTGGAGTGGAAACATTCTGCATCCAAAGGTGTTTTTTCAAGAGGCAACTGGACTTTTTGTTTTTCTTTGAAGACCATCCAGTCAGAGCTGAAGAAGCTTCCTGGATAAGAAGTAAAACGTCTTAAAAAAAAAGAAGAAAGTCCAGTTGCCTCTTGAAAACAAACACCTTTGGGACAACCGTGACCTGGATCAATGAGAACCTCCATAGACGAACATTCTGCACATCTTTTCCCTTGTTCTTCTCAATTTTTTATACTAAGTGAGAAGATCTGATTTTCATGTAATCTGTGAGTTTCTTTTACTATCATGTGCAGAACTGTCTTTGTGTCCAAATGCACATGAATACATTCCCTTTTAGATGTTGTAACAGTTTGGGAACACTAATGACTAGGAGGGGCAGGATGTGTAGACAAAAAGATCAAACCCAACATGTGTAGTTCAGTCCTCTATCTTCTTTCAAGTTTTGAGAACAAGTCTTGATTCTTTGATGTGGAAATGCTACTAACATATTGTTCATTTTATCATGCAATATGCAGCGTACACAATTCCATTTTTTTTAATATAGCCTTATTTTCTTAAAAGCCAGTCTTGATTTACAGTTGGCACAGAACTTACAGGAAAGTAATGGCTTTTGTCTCATGACAGGTAGTCAGATCATTGTATTGTATTGAGGGAAGGTATCACCAAAACAAGATGACACATAAAACATATATGCTAATTAATTTATCAGTTCAAATTTAAAAAATATTTAGTGTGATACAAATATCATATATCTTTCCATAAACAAGGATTCTATGGTCAGGAGATTAGTATGCCCGCTTGCTTACTTTGCTTTTTACATAATACTGATGGACAGCTTCAAGGTCACTTCGAAAGTGTCCTTTGGTTTGGATAATGTTTATAGTACCTAAACTGCAGATAAGCAGTTGAGAAACATAGCAACTGCTTTATTGTTAGCATCCTGATCATCCTAACATTTGTTCTGGCTAGCTCGCAGGTCGGCAACCCGCGGCTCTGGAGCCGCATGCGGCTCTTTAAGCCGTCTCCTGCAGCTCCCAGTCGCCTGGTGCGCGTGCACCTCTCCAAACAGGCAGTGGTGCGCGCGCACCTCTCCAAAGGTTTGGAGAGCTGCACGCGCACCTCTTGGAACGGGCGGTGGTGCTGCCCTTTTGGAAAGCTGCTGCGGCCCGTTTGCAAGTTGCCACCTTCCTCCGAAGGCGGTAGCTTTGCAAATGGGCCACGGCAGCTTTCCAAACCGGCAGCAGCACGTCTGCAAACGGGTGGCACCGCCGCCCATTTGGGTGGAGATGCGCGCGCACCTCTCCAAAGGTTTGGAGAGCTGCATGCGCACCTCCCCGAACGGGCGGTGGTTTGGAGGTTCCGGGGGTGGCTCCGGCGGCACCCAGGCTGAAGGCGCCGCCGCAACCCAGCGCCCGTAGCCAGGGAGACCCATTGCCGCGCAGGTGCCTCCCGTTTTGCACATGCACAAAACATTTTGTTTTTTGTGCATGCGCGTGCGTGGACGCACGCGCGCGCACTTTTTGAGGCTCCCACTTTTTTGTCTGTGTGATGGAACCGGTTCCGAGTGGCTCTTTTGCTTTTTCCGGTTGCCAACCCCTGGGCTAGCTGTTTAATCGCTCTCTGGATATCGTAGCTGTTCTTTCAAATTGTTGATGAATTGAGTTGCATTATTGTTTTAGTTAAGTTAAGGTAAGAGATTACAGAGGAGATAGGTAAAAATATTATTGATTTCCCAAATTCTTTTCAAGAAAGATCAGAATAGTTCATATTTGGTTTAATCATTGTATGGTATCAGCATGTAAGAATAATGAGGAGCAGAGTAAATTAGGTATGTTACACTATGGATGAACTCTGAAAATATTTTGCCTAGTCTAATTTATTGTACAGCTGTGAATTTGGTGAAGGGGGGCTAGGCAAAATAATTTCTGCTAATAATAGAATGTTAAAGACCATCTCTGAAAAATCCTGAGTATGTGCTTACTGCACTCCAGAGGAAAGTTCTTTGCTAGAAATGCCAATTTATCTTCTGTCTCTTTAAAAAAAGACTTCAGTGGTTTGTTCACCAGTTGTCTCTTATGTAGTGTATATATAAAGGCATTCCTTGAATTCTTTTCTTGGCAGTGTTCTTAGCAAATAAGTAAAGTTTGGAATCAGAAACAGATTTTTGGAAAGGTGTCTAAGGGAGCTAGACACTTTGAAGGATGAATTAATCTATTTCTCTTAGGAAAGGAAATAAAAATATGTAGTTAACTTTTATAATATGCTTCTTCAAACATAATTTGATTTTGTTAGTCTTAATTTTGATTAAGTTGGTTTAAATCAGGCTTAACTTTGATTAGGTTAGTCTTAATCAGTCTAGTTTACTTCTGATAAACATTGTCCTTGGATTTGATTAAGGAACACTGATTTATGACAGCAATAGCAGATAATGTATTTTGAATAACATGGGGGAAAATATTTGGTGTTGGCAACATATAGGGCAAACATGTACCTTGACCATTTTTGGCTGGGGAGCATTGTTTACAAAAGAGATGGAGGTTGAGTTTGAGTTTGTGGGCAGGGTTTTCTTTGCTTTTTAACTGCGATCCATCTATTTTGTGCACTGAAATAGGAAAAAAACTGTAAAGTCATTTTTCATCATGAAAATGTGTGCTTGAGGTTTTATTTTAAATGTGATGTTACAGAAGAAATTTTCTTGAACATTAGCAACTTTTATAGATAGTCCTTGATTTGTGACTAGTCACAAATGATCAAGTGCCCCAAAAGGCACTTTTTGACCTAGTTCTGAAATTCCAATTCCCCATCTCCATGGGCACTTGGCAACTGATCTCCATTTGCAGTCGTTTGCAGCGTCCTGTAATCATGTGACCTAGAGCCTTAGGCCTAAGTGGCTAAATGTGAAAAATTCATTTTTTTAAAAAAAAAATAATTAAAAAAAAAATAAATAAAAATGTTTAGAAAAATAAAGTTAGAGAAGCCACACTAATCTACTGCTGCAGCTCATATTTTCAATGTTGGTTTCAAGTGAAAACCAAGACCAGATGGCTATGGCTTTGTCTACAAGAGTAATGCTGTGCGTTGCTGGCTAATTAACTTGCCATCGTCATCAAACTGTGCAACCAGAGGTTTTTCTCAATGTGGTTTGAGGAAAGCCAATATAATATGATGGATGTGGACTAAGCCATAATGTATATCGAATGCTATCAAAATACAAAAAGTTTCTCTCAGCAACAAACTGCATGATTCCTAGTGGCAAACCTATAAACATCCATGGGAATTTGTTCTGCATAGCCTTGTATAGGATTGCACTTTTATTTACCATATGTTCTCATCAGAGGAAACACCAGAGAACTATTGGACAACTGTTCTCGAGTGTAAGCATGAAAGGAATTTTTAGTGCAAAATGGTATGCGAAATTGCATGCACATTGTTTAATATGAAGATCTGTTTATCAATTATTATTATATTTAACAAGAATCTGCTTATATAGCCATTGCATTAATGTATGAATTTCATTGCATTTCGTTGCATTAAATAACTATGCTTATGACAATTTTATGCCAATGCTTAGCACCTGGGGTCTTTCCAGTGCTGGGATTCATCCAGTTCGCACCACTTCTGTCCAGGCCCAGATTGGACTTCCGGAAGCGGCATCCACACAGAGAACCTGTTGGTTTACATATTTGAATCCCACCACTGGGCCTTTCCCCTATGATATGTTAAATTGTTTTTGTTTACTTTGACAGAAGAATTTTTCCAGGTAAACTGGCTATCCAGTTAGTGAACTCTAAGCTGACCATCTGAGTGATCATCTTACTTCCATTGTTTGTGCCTGTCCTGTAAGATCTGATAGAATGAGAATGTTCCAAGTCTTATCTTTAAAACTGGGTCATCAACTGGGACCTACATAGAAAGCCTGCTCTGTTGTGGCATCTCCACTGTGAAATAGTATTCCTCCAGTGGCCCCGACATTTCTCTCCTTAAAAACCTTCCCCAGGTGCTGAGTTAGGGAGTATGTGCCTGGGCAGGAATTTCATCAATGAATTGAATGTATTAGTCCCTGAGCTACTGGCTTCATATTGTTTTCATTGCGCTGGATATTCTTTTAAAGTTGTTAAGAGTTAGATGGCCTATAAATACCCGTATGATTTATAAGTTTATAAGTGAGCACACACATACATAAATCTTGTTTCCTCTTGCTGGTGGGGTTTTCTTTTTTGTTTGTTTGTAAATATACTTTGTGTGCAAGTGAGAGGAAAGGAATAAAAAAAACATTAAATACAGTAGAGCAGCTTTATTCTATCAGCATGCAGAAAAAATGAAGGAAAAAACTTGTAGCCTTCTAATATTGTACAGGTAGTCCTTGACTTACGACCACAATTAAGCCCAACATTTCTGTTGCTAGTGAGATAGTTGTTAAGCAAATTTTGCCCCTATTTTATGACCTTTCTTGCCACAGTTGTTAGGTGAATCACTGCAGCTGTCAAATTAGTAACACGGTTGTTAAGTGAATTTGTCTTCCCCATTGTCTTCGCTTGTCGGAAGATCGCAAAAGGGGATCACATGACCCTGGGACAGTACAACCATCAAAAATATATATCGGTTGCCAAGCATCTGACTTTTGATCAGGTGAACATGGGGCTGCTGCAGTGGTCATAAGTGTGAAAAATTGTCATAAGTCACTTTTTTTTGGTGCCGTTGTAACTTTGCTCGGTCACTAAATGAACTGTTATAAGTCGAGGACTACCTGTAGCGTAGTTCAAATGAGGAATGATGGGGTGATATATTTTTATTTCTTCCTCCTTAATCGGTAGAAAATAAAGCAGGTGTTTTAAATATGCTTACATAGATAATATGTTTTAGCGTGTTAGTAACCCTAATAATTATTGGTGTTTAATTCTAAAAAAATACTACAATTAATAAAGTGAGTGCTGCATTGGCTATTACCATGATGTACACCTGAAGGAAATACTGTTATGTTTTGGAACTTTAAAGTTGTTGAGGACCAGTGAAAACCTGGGGGTCGGGTTTTTCTTTCTGTTGGAAGGGTAACATATTAATCCATAATTTTAATGTATTTGAATTGGCAGGGATGACATGGCTGACCTTGTTCCACTTCTACAGTGTCTGAAATCCCAGCTCTAGTATAGTGAACTGTAAAATTTGTGCTTTTCATCAATGCAAAGAATGCTTTGCTCTCTTAGTACTAGGATGTGCCAGCTATAGTAGTTTTGTCATTCTATTGTTGCTTTAGATTAGAGGCATTTCTTTTTATTTATTTTTGGCAGCAACCTATTTTTTGGATGCTGCAACAGCTGCATGAAAAGAAGCCAAAATCCTCCAGTATTGTGCAGGATAAATGGCTTTTCTGTCAGTATCAGCAACAACCTGTTTTGAAGAGTGAACGCACTTGCTTCTATTGACTGTATTCTAAAATGTCAAACCCTGGTTTAACAGTTGGTTTGAGATGTAGCCTCAAAAGGTGAAACTTGAAGAAAAACAGTCTTCATGCCAGGCGAACCTGTTATTCTATCTCATTTACTAAATGATATATTCCATTGTTAATAACATTCTGTGACTTCCTCTAAAAATCCCACAATGGAATAAAAGCCTGAATATTTGAAAACTGAAATGAGATTTACTTGTGTGGTAGGTTTGGTGCTTTGATCCTGGTCTGAGTCATCGTTTCACTATCAATGTGTTGAATTTAATCCAGTAACAGTTCTTGCTTGCTAAGCAGAAAGGTCAGAAACATTGGCAAATAATACAGAACATGAGCTACTGGGACCATATGTGATCCATTGAAGCCTTAAGATATTTCCAAAAATGATTACAACATGACCTTTTAAATATGACAGAAGCAAAATTATTAATTAAATGATTCGACATTAACGTCTCTTCATTTAGCAATGTAATCCATTGAAAGAGAGAGAGAGAGAGAGATGTAAATTTGGTTGGTTGGTGCCATCTCATGCACTTCTCTTGTGCAGCTACACCAGCTTTATTCTCACTCTGGCATTGTTGTCAGGTGAAAAATTTACACTTAAGTGCACACATTAGTTGGACAATGTTTTTTTTTACTACTGTTTATTACTACCATATTTGCCAACTGTTGCTAATCAAAGTAGTCACTAAGTGGAGAGTCGCTGTATTAATTTTTTCTTAGATTTTAATGAAATAAAAACAGATTTATTTTATGTCCTATTACTCCTTGACCTAAAATAAAAGTGCAGTTAGAAGAACTGATTTTAAATAAGTTTTTAAGATATGGCCATCTGTATCTGCAGTTGTATGTTCAGAGGTTGATAAATAATCTGGGATAAAGCTTAAGTCTCGTAGCATCAGAGTTCAGTTGTAACTTGAAGAGGTATCTTGACATTGGTCTCTGTTGTATCCAGTGTAATCTCACAACTGGTCTTAAACTGGAATCCAAGGTGTTTCTTGGGCTCCAGTTTAAGACCATTGTTGAATTACACTGGAAACAATACCCATTTGTCCAATCTATTCAAACCAATTTTATTGGTTTATATTACTAGATATAGGGTCATAGAAACGGGATGATTGTAGCAAAAGTAGAAAGGCAAGAATTCTAATATTTTAATATGGGGGTCATTTTCTTTTTATTTGAAAAGATATGGGGAGATAGTCATCATATTTACCAGAGATTACCTGTAGGCTCTGCTTATCTATAGATCCATGAGTTGATAACTTGATACAAATAAATGACAATTGAAAGGATCTGTTCTGGACTTTTTCTTTCCTTTTTTGTCTCTTTTAAATGGTGTGTAAAATTGGTTTATTTCTATGTGTCTGTTAATTGGTTGATTTCTCTGAATGTCACACTTCCAAGAATACCCTAATGTTTTTGGATTTAGCTTGATCTAAGTTTCCCATTTGAAACTATAGTTGAGTCTATCCAGGAGTTGTGAGATTAAGAAATTTTGATTGTGTCTTCTGATTGAGAGTGAGTATTCTTGTATGTGCTCTTCTTCTTGTCTGTTCTACAAAGTGGTTGTTACAGTCCTTATATTGTACATTGTGGATGATTCCTGTTTTTTCTTCTTGAGCTATTGGCTCTTTTTACTTAACGATGTTTTGGAGGGGCTTAACAGCTAGTCCTAGACTTACAACAGTTTGTTTAATGACTGTTCAAAGTTACAACAGTACTGTTTTTTACACACTTACGATTTATGACCTTTGTAGCATCCCCAGGGTCATGTGATCAAAATTCAGATGTTTGGCCGCTGATTCATATTTATGACCTTTGTGGGGTCCGGGGGTCATGTGAGTACATTGTGCGACCTTCTAATAATGGGGAAGCCCGATTCACTTAACAACCATGTTACTTACTTAACAACTGCAGTGATTCACTTAACAAAGGTGGCAAAAAAAGTCGTAAAATGGGACAAACCTCACTTAACAAATGTCTCGCTTAGTGACAGAAATTTTGGGCTCAGTTGTGGTCGTAAGCTGAAGATTACCTGTGGTTGTTTTATGGCTACAGTGATGCCGGGTAGTTGTAATACCTTGTATTTGCTTCTAAAATGTTTTGGATGCGTGGATAGTGTTATCCTTTTCATAGCTTGTTTTAAGTGTGCTACAGTGTGTTTGAGTGTCGGGTACTTTTTGATAAAGTCTCATGGGCATCCGTTTTGTTACCTAGGTGGTCTGTTTTTCTTGTGTTCTGCATTGCTGAAGTGCACTGCTACTATACTAAAATACTGATACAAATGTTGGTACTTTATTTCTGATCCTGGTAGCAGGTGCAGAACTGACAGCAAATGGACACAGTAGATCAATATGGAATTATGGCATACTTTAAAGCTGTGTTAATTGTTGTACTATCTGTGCCCCTTGACCTCAGGGCTGCCGTTGGCCTCTAACATCTGCTATCAGCTTTGCATAAGCTAAAGTCAGATCAGCATGCACACACGATTTTTATGTTTATTGGCATGGCTGAATGTTATTTGCTTGTTTATTTAGGGAAGGCTGTATGGCAGTATATAGAAAAAACACTTGCAAACTGCATCATTGGAAAAAGTGGGAAAGATTCAGTTGAGCCCACAGTGAAGTAGGTCAGTGGTCAGTCCACTGGCCAACAAAGCTGGCTGAGCCTCATTGCTCAGAAGGGTATCTTGTAAGCAAACAGACTTTAACGTGTTAACTGAAAACCTGGTTGCCATGTATATCTATCACTACGTTTTATATGCAGTAGTACATAACAGCATTATATTTGACTGAAATGTGAAATATTTACATGCTAATCATATCATAAATAAAAGTAATTCTTGGAAATAAAACAAAGTAGAGTTAGGCTTCCTGTAGCTCGTTTCCTTGGGCTGTTACATTACACTGAAAACTACATATATAATCCCAGTTTTATCAATATAAACAAAGATATGTTTATATTGCAAATCAATATGTGGAAGGCTAATTTTTGCATACTTTTTACTATTCTTGCATATCTATAGAATGTTTGCTTCTGTATTTCACAGAATCTCTGTTAGTTCTTAACAAAGCTCTTTCTTAGTTCAGCTGCCAACTTATCACCTCTGCTCTATTTTCAGCACATTTCTGTTTGCCAGGCTTAGTTTTCCAACCATTATCAATCCTTTTTAAATTATTTTCAGTCTCTCTTTTATTTATCAAATTTCTTTCCTTTGTTTCTTTCTTCCTGTTAACAATGCACGGCTTCTCTTTCCTTATTCTGATCTTTAATTTTACCTCACTGAGCTTACTATGTCTGCATTCTCCTCACACGATAAAATGTATCTGAATAGCTGCCACATCAACTTAGAACAGTATATGCAGGTCGTTAAGTCTTTACAGTGAGTTAAAAAAATAGCTTTTCAAGCAGTCCAGTTCCAACATATATAAATTGTCCTTGATTACAAAGTTAGTGCTTCTAAAGGGACGTTTCTGATTATTTAGGCTCTAGCAATGAGCACATTGCTAGTGCAGAAACAATCAGAAACGTCCATTTACAAGTACTAACTTTGTAATCAAGGACAGAATTGTAGCCATAGTCTAATAAATATTAGTTTAATATCCCTTTTGCCATTATTTACTTGCCCACACTGCTATGCAAACTCAATTAGATTGATTGCTAGCAGATGGCTGGTTTGAGTAAATAGTCAACAGTATTTAAGTTCCTAGTTACAGATATTTATTCAGTATAAAATTGACTTGCCAGGCCAAAGACTTTGTAATAAAATAGCTGTCATTAATTTAAGATTTTTTTCTGATTTGATAATAGTGTGTCAGTTATCTTAACTAAGATAGTGTAATTGCTTTAATGTTTGAAAGACAGAGAACTACAGTCATTAAGCAATGCAAATGCTGCAAATTAAAAGCACTTATTATTTAATTATAACAGCTACAAGTGAATATTAACATTGTTGTTTGGTCCTAGTCTCTCTCTTGTGGCTTTTCTCACGTCTTGTCTGTTCAACATCCTTGTAATGCCACCTTAATCTTACTTTTGGCAGATGATGCTTTAGGACTTCTGTAACATTATATGTTGAGGAGAGAGAATGAATGGCTGCTATTTGTTTTGTTTAAAACATTTGTTTCTGAGTGCCTAGGAAAATATTTGGTAGTAGCAGTGGGAACCAACATGTATGTAAGATGGAGCCTAACATAATTCATGGATCGAAGGAATGAATGAAAGTTATAGATCTTTCTATCCATTTTTCTGAAGAAGCAATTGGAAATATTTTCTTTGTGTATGTGTCCTACTGCAGTGGCGTTTGGCTTGCCTCTTGAGAAGAACTTGTCATTAGCCCATCCTGGCAATCTGATCGAAATGACATGATAGTCTTCATTTTTTTCTCTTATCTCATGTAGTTCCTGAGCTTCTGCTTCTGTCCTATAAGCTGTGTATTTTTTTTCTATGAAGGTTATGAGAGTTCAATCCTGCTCCTTCAGCTAAAAAGCTTAATGCAGATATCCCAGTTTTCCTGTATCCTATTCAGTATAATTAATATGGAAAATTACTAATTGTATTATTACTTCTAAATGAAATGCTATTTTATACTGTTTCTTCCCCATGTTTGTGTATATAACAAGGAATAGCAAACTGAAAGAAAATATATGAAATATTTAAAACATAATAAAAATATAACTATTTTAAAATAGTTAATGGTAGTACTGAAATTTCCTTTTCTGGGAACAGTGGAAATAAAGAAAATAGCAAAAATTGCCCTAGGAGAGAAGATTGGCGATTGATAGCAAAAGTCCTCTAAGAAACATACATAGATTACAGATCCAACATTATCAGAAAAGATCCTTCTATATTGATCAAAAATATAATTTTTATTTTTCTCTTTTTTTCTTATCTCCATGGTAAATAATAGCCCATTGTAATTCTTACATTCCCTTATTACTTTCTGGAACAAGATAAACTATCTGGATCCATCAGTCACTTATGCAATATGTTTTGTCTTTCCCTTTTGTCTTCTAAGAAATCTGCTACCTCATTTTATCTAATCTACTGGCACAACCTATTAGAAGATGTAAGAGGATTGGATACAGTAAACTACTAGTTCATCACAGAACAAAAGTGACTCATCTTAATTTGTCTAATTAGCATCTTATATATGGGCCAGCTGCCGTCTTGAACAAAACCAGATGATCAGATTATTTTATTAATTGCATATTAATTCTTGCATGCGTCAACCATATGGGGGATCATTCCGTAGCAAATCCATTATGAGAACAGGGTAAACTCAAAACCAATTGTATCTGCAAAGAACAGAACATTGGAACCATGAAAAATGCTTGTGTCATCCTATATACAACCCATCTGTGTCCTTCCTGCTCTTTGTTATTCATATTAACACATTTAAGAACAACAACAAAAAAAAACCCACAAAAAACCAAGTGTGCTTAGTAACTGTGTTTCTGGGAATTGGTACTCCTCTCTTTAAAAACAAAGCTAGTGTCTTTACCACATGTTTTCTAAATTCATAAATTAATTATTTTTATTAATATTATGCTCAAGCTTATGTGCCATTAAATGAACTGTTGTAAGTCAAGGACTATCTCTAATGTAAACTGGTATCATAGAAGCATAGAAAAAATAAGCAATTTCTCATTAAAATTATGAGTTAAAATGTTTTAATCTGGCACTGAAAAAAAGTGTATCAAACTTATATCTAAACCTCAATCATAGGACCCTCAGTAGAATAAGAATATACAATAAAATTTAAAAAATATAGAGATAAATAAAATCCATCACGCATCGCTTCAAGCCTCAGAACCCTCTGGAAACCCTATTTTCAACTTGTTTTTAATGAAAAGCAGACAAATCACTGACTGGAGTCATTTCAGAGGGCTGTTCCCATCACTGAAAAGTGTTTCTAGGCTCTGGGATCGAAAGGGATGACAGTTGCCTTTTTCTCCCAACATCATCAATGTGGTTCTCTAGTGGGAAGATGTAGTCCTGCAGGTAAGCAAGCATCAAACTACGTAGAGCTTTATAGATTAAAATCAGCACTTTAAATTGTACCTAGAATCAAATAGGAAATCAATGTAGGACCTACAAAACAGGTGTAATATGTGCCCACCTGTGAACAACGGGGCCACTGCATTTTGTAGTAACTGAAGTTTCTGGTGGTCTTTACAGTTAACCCATTTAAAACTTGTTATGATAGTCTAGTCCAGGGGTACCAAACTCACAACGTCACGTGACGCGTCGCAATGTATTGCGACATTTTTTTCCATTGCCGGCAATGGGGTGGGCGCGGTTTTGCCATCATGCATCCGGCCCATGTGATTATAGCACATGTAATATTCATAAATGTTACATATGTAATATTCATAGCTATTCATAACTAATTAGTAATAGTTTAAAAAGGTACAATCTCCATGATATGTTTACATCTTTAGCTTATCTATATTATATATTTTTTTCATGTGCTCTCTTGTTTTCTCAAAACTATTCGTTTTTTAAAAAAGGAAAAAGAAAAAAAAATACTAGCTTAGTCTGCTAAAGTAAAAAAAAACCTAAACCAGACTGATCTAATTAGGACTTGGATAGGAGAAAGAAAGTCAACATGGACATATTCATGTGATCAGGAGTTAAGCTCTGGTGGTCTGCCAGCTCCCTACTAATGCAGCTTTTTAAAATAAAACCTTAACCAGACCTGGATCAGAGTGTATTGTCTTGACCATCACAGCTTAAAGAGAATATTGTGCACAAGAAAACTTATATAGCTTCCCTTTCTCACCTGTCAGGTAGGATGTTTTAAATGGCTGTGGTATTTGAGAAAGGAACAGTAACTATTGACTGCCTATAGATGGCAGCATTTTACCTTTTTCCAGATTTTCCAAATCTGTTGTACTGTTTTGGGAAGAAGCTAATTATGCTTCGCCCATCACTACCATCTGTTCTGATTTTTTTCGTTACAGAAAAATGACTATAACAGGTTACCCATATGTTAGCTTCTTTTCAATGTCCTTAAAAATCTTTCTTCTTGAGCAAAACATCTTTACAGCACATATTGCAAAGTTCCATAGTTGTCTTTTAAAAAAATATTACATTGATCACCTAGCTCCTGTTCTCATATGATAATATTCATGGAATATTTAATTTCATGCAATGTGACTAATAAAACTTTAAACACTGCACCCCAGAGACACAACTTAAAAAGAGAGTGACTGGCCAAGGTCATCCACCCAACTTTGGGCCTAAGGGAGGATTAGAACTCGCAGTCTTCTGGTTTCTAGTTTGAAACTTTAAGCACTATATCTAACTGGCTCTCTTCTGATTTAGCTTACTGAATTTAGGGTGATAACATTCTATTCTGGAAATGGCTTGTGACAGGATTCATAGTGCAATTAAGACAGATGTATTAGGAATGGGGAAGGTTATTTTGTTAAATTAGAAAATGGCCAGGGTTTTCAAGAAAAAGATAAATCGGTTGGCCAGAAGAGGGATCTGATCGAACATACAGATAGTTCTTGACTCACAACAGTTCATTTAGTGACCATTCAAAGTTACAATGGCACATTGACTATTTTTCACAGTTATGACTTTTGCAGCATCCCCATGATCATATACCGTAATCAAAATTCAGATGCTTGGCAACTGGTTCATATTTATGACCGTTGCTGTGTTGCAAGGTCATGTGATCACATTTTGCAACCTCCTGATAAGAAAAGTCCACGGGGAAACCAGATTCGGTTAACAACTGGGTTACTAACTTATCAACTGCAGTGATTCACTTAACAACTGTGGCAAGAAAAGTCGTAAAATGGGACAAAACTCACTTAACAAATGTCTCACTTAACAACAGAAAATTTGGACTTAGTTGTGGTCATAAGTTGAAGACCACCTGTACTTAGTTTTGATTGTCAAGAAACTTAACAATTTTTTAAATGACCAAACTCTTTTAAAAAAAAATTCTTGAGCATCTTAAATGAATGTCCCAACTGGACATTTCTTGTTTTTCTTTGAAGATGTTTTGCTTCTCGTCCAAGACGTTTCTTCAGCTGTGACTGGATAAGAAGCGAAATGTCTTCAAAGAAAAACAAGGAAGTCCAGTTGCCTCTTGAAAAAGCACCTTTAGGACAACCTTGACCTGGATGACTGAGAATCTCCATAGACCTTAGTTGAACCTTCTTGGCAGTGTAAGTGGTTTACGTTGCTATCTCTCAGTTACAGAACAAGCTTGCTAGGAGACATAGAAAATAATTAATGTTCATTTTTAGCTGCCAACTCTAGGTTAATGATTGAGATAACAGTTCTTAGTAGAAATTGGTACCTCTTAAGTCTATGCGTTCGGCTAAGATAAATGTGCTAAATAAATGCCAGGAACCTTGCAAGCAAAGTCCTGAGTAAATGAGCAGAGTACTGAACAGATGGTAACCCACAGTATTATATTTAAATAATTAAGCAGATTCAGAGGTGGCATTGAGCTATCAATGGGTAACTAGAAGCAGAACTGACTTGTTGCTATTCAAATTTGGAGGAATTTATTGCACTGAAAAATAAAGGCTTCAAAGATATAGTGCATTATTTATTAACATTTTTAGTTCACAGAGTATGTTCCCCGTGTCTTCGTAGAAGGAGCTATGGAAAATAATGTGTACTAGGATGCCTATGTATGTCATACTTCTTTTGTCTAAATTAATTTTTCCAAAATAATTTTGAGTGCTATTTAAAATTCTGTAATTTGTCTTTCTGTTTTATATTTTTTGCAAAAACCATCACTGCCTATAGTCGCTCTATGAGGGAGATGGGCAGTGGAGGGATTCAGCCAGTTCTCGCCACTTTGGCAGAACTGGTAGCTAATTTTTTGTTGCCCAGGCCCAGAATGGACTTCTGGAAGTGGCATCCACACAGAGAACTGGTTCTTCACATATTTGAATCCCACCACCAAAGATGGGTGGTCTCCACATCTAATAAATAAATAATAAATAATATAAATAACATTCCCGTTTATGGATATATACTGGTGTTGTAGAATGATAGACATTAAGGAATTGAGGACTTTGATTCTTTGTGGTTCAGATGTTCTGAATGTAGGTAGAGGAGCATCAAGGTTTTTTATATAGACATATGATAAGCTTACAGTCTGGAGCTCCTATTGGTTGAGATTTCCTGAGGGGATTGCTAATTTATTTGTATTGATTGTAATAGTGACTGTTTACACTTTAATCTCATTTTTTTCTTTTAGGTCATGTCTTCCTTGACCTTATAGTAGATTACAGTAGAAATATATGTAGCTGTTCTGTCTGCTGATGACCTGCATACTAAGTCCAATTTGTTGGCTATTATTATGAAGTATTTCATTAATATATTTTGTGTATATTTTATACTTTTTAAATGTTGGTGATTTGTGAAATTATTTGTTGTAACATTTACAGAGCACATTAGAACTAACTTTTAGATTTAAATAGAGAATTGAAACTTGTAAAACAGGCTATGAAACCTGGTTTAAGATCCCCAGTTTAATTTATGGCAGTTCCATAATTTGTTCTTTGAAATTAAGATTGATTGATGAATGCCTACAAAACAGTCATAGTAAAGTAAAAGTAAAAGTATTGTAGCCATGGTTTTGAGATTATATGTCCCATAATTCCTGAATTTGGCATGCAAGGTTTGATTTATGGAAGCTATAATTCTGACTCCTGAGGCATAAGTTTACATATCGGCATCATAGACCTCAAAATAATTCTATGGAACTATGAGTATTTTATTAATTTTTTATAAATTTCGCAAGCAATGCATTTAATTTTGGTATTTTGTGTGTCATTTAGGTGAAGATGGGTATGAGATCTTTGACATATCACTTTCAGGGGATATGCTGTTCTGCATGGTGAATGTTGGACTAAATTATTTCTATCCTTTTTCATACTACAGAAGTTCTGGTAAAGAAAATTGCTATTTTTATTCCTCAGTGTTTTCTCCCCATACTTTTCCTTTGTTTCATCAATGTGAATTGGCCATACAGAAGATCCTCACAAATACTAGTATCTTACTTTCCTATTAATAATATAATTACTATACTATACTATACTATACTATACTATACTATACTATACTATACTATACTATACTATACTATACTAATCTTATTCTGATGTGTTTGTGCTTGTAGTCTCTGGTGGTATAGAACAGGGCTTTTCAACCTTTTCACCCATTGTACCACTTTTAGGATATGGCAACATCCGAGTACCACCAGTCGCCTAGCAAGGTGTCAAAAACTTGATGACCAAAAAAAAAAAAAGGAAAAAAGTGATGAAGTACAGGTAGTCCTCAACTTACAACAATTCACTTAGTGACTGTTTGAAGTTACAATGGCACTGAAAAAAGTGCCCCCCCAAGCCACAGCCAAGCAAGACACCTGCCTGCCTGCCCGGCAGCGCTCTTCCTCCTGTCTGAGGTTTTCATTGTTGTGAGCATTTCTGTTGAGGATTGGCAGCAGGGATGGGGTGAGGGGTGTTTGGTTTTTATCCCCTCACCATCTGCTGGGTTTTGGTCAGTGGCGTAGCGTGGGGGGTGCAGGGGGGGCCGGCCGCACCGGGCGCAACATCTGGGGGGGCGCCCATTAAGCTCGCCGGAGGAGGACGATTCCGCTTCGCCGAGGGTCGGTGGTAGTGGGGGGACGGCAGCCGGTCAAGCCCGGCAACGCGTCCGATCCCGCCGCCGGCACCGGCACCTCTCCGTCCACCGACGCCCCATTGGGATCAGGCCAAGGCGCGTTGGGACGGGGCAAAGAGAAGAGCAGCGCCGCTGCCGCCCTTTCCGTGCCGGATTCGCACGCGGGGCCAAAAAAAAAAATAAACAAAGGCGCCAAAGAGGCCCGCTCAGCGGCGCTTCGGAAGGCCCAAGTGGGCTCTGCCGCTTCGTCTCCGCGATCACGCGCGAAGCCAAGCTGGGGATGGAGGCAGCCGGCAAAGGCTCGGCTTACGAGCCTCGCGGAAGATCAGCCACCCACTCGCGGGAGGGGCGGAGCGGGACACCGCAGTGTCCACGTGGCTCCGCGCCGTGGTTAATCCCCGCTGGACCTGCGGCTGCCATGGCAGGGGAAAAGGAACGGTGGGTTAAGTTTTCGAGGGACGAGTTACTCGCCTTTTTTTTATTTCCCTTCACCCCACCCCACCCCACCCCGCTCGCTTCTTTTTTCCCAGGGAATCTGAAGCTACTTTGCGCACATCAAAAGCCTTGAGTATTTGCGGCTGAACTCTGAAAATCGCTGACCCGAAGGCAGCCCTCTCAAAGCACCAATCCAAACGGAAGCGGGGGGGGCAGAGATTCATTCGCCCCGACCCACCTTTATTCAGGGAGGCGTGCATCACACGCCAATTTTTTTTTATTTAGGGTTTTGATGAACACACGACAAGGGGAGCAATAGTCGTCCCTGGCATTCCTTTAAGCCAGTGGTGTAGCGTGGGGGGGTGCAGGGGGGGCTGTGCGCAACATCTGGAGGGGCGCATTAGATGCATTTTACTTTAATTACATCAGTATTTTCATAACAAACAATACATGTGCTTAGGGGGTAAGGGTTTCTTTAACTAATCTAGTGGAAGAACTTGAGCGTTAAAATCCACGGGTTAGGGGGCGCAAATTACTTGCCTTGCCCCGGGTGCTGACAACCCACGCTACGCCACTGGTTTTGGTCACTTCACATGACCCTGGGACACTGTGACCATCATAAATATGAATCAGTTGCCAAGCATCTGAATGTAAATCACAAGACCCTGGAGATGCTGCAACATTCCAGCTGATCGGCGCTTCTGGGCTCATCAAAAGCACCAGGATCAGTGCCAAGCTCCAACTGGTGCTGATCCTGGCGCTTCCACTGAGCCCTGACAGCCCTGAAGAAGCGTTGATCCTGGCGCTTTCACTGAGCCCTGACAGTCCTACAGCTCCAGCCGTCTCTTGCTCAGGCTTGTGCGATGCTGCCATTCCCCTCCCCCGCTACCACTTTTCTATGTGGTACCCGTACCACTGGTTGAAAAGCCTTGGTATAGAAAATGAATCATAGTAATCAAGGATACTAAATTAAAACCCCTGTTCAGAAAATTTTATTATTTATGGTAAAATAAGATCATTGTAAGCAGTTCTTTTTTTTTTTTTTTTTTTTACTTTTTTGGCCTCCCATCATAATCCAATTTATTGTTTATCTAACAATCTCCTTCTCAGGATTTCTGATCCGCCAAAGAAGCTGCCATGAATTTCAGCTAAGCAGTTACCTACTTTATACAGTAATCTTCTTCACAAAGTTGTTTTATGTATGGCTCTTGCTTTGTGTTTATGTTGCACAGATTGTTAGGCTTTTGTTTTTGTTTTTTAACTGCTGTTTTAAGTGTGGCTTACTTTCTGATTCTTCTCTAGATCCCCAGTTTAATTAATTATCACTTCTTAGGAGCCAAGGCAGTATTAAGATGCATGAAGGCTGAGGCAGCCTAGTTGAAAGAGACTATTGTGAGTAGAGTTCAGTTCACGATGGGAGCGGTTGCTTCTTGAGGGAGGTTTTGTGACAACTCACTTTTGTTCTGAGGGATAATGCTAGGGGATGGCTAAGTCTCGATGGGTTGAAAAGAAAAGGGAAAAAAGTCTCATAACTTATAAATTATTTATCGTTAGTTCTTGTAGAAGTATTTGATAGCCACTGCAGTAAAACGGTTGATTAGATTAATAGTATGAATATCAGTGTGGGGGTGGGGTGGGGTGGGGATTTAGTGATTTTTTTCATATTTTGTTTGTTTCCTTCTTAGATATTTATGAGATCTAATTGGAATGGATAGGTATCGTTTCTTAATGTTTCTCTTTCAGTAGGCCGTACAGTATACTACATGAGAAAGAAGACCATGGGACTTTGCAAATGGCTGTAAAAGTGAGTCAGTTGCCAAGTGCCCAAAATGCAATCATATAACTCTCTCTCTCTCTCTCTCTCTCTCTCTCTCTCTCTCTCTCTCTCTCTGTGTGTGTGTGTGTGTGTGTGTGTGTGTAGGGGGCTGTCCTAACTTTGAAACGGGTCATAAGTTTCAAAGTCATAGGTTTGGGGGATCTGTTGTAACTTTGGTCATTAAACAGTTGGTTGTAAGTTGAGGATTACCTGTATGTAGCAAAGCTAACTGTTCTTAAAGTTAACCCACTGAAGACTGGACATTGAAATATGTATATTGTTTATGCCCACCAGATGAGTTGTAGTTATCAGTTTGATACATGCTCTCCTTACCTTGCATTATTTTCATTTCTACCTGTGATTTTGCAAATGTTCAAGCCTCATTTAGTGCTTCACGATAGCCTTTATTATAGAAAGCTAGTCATCAAGAATTAGTTCACCATGGAAAATTAAATTCAAGCAAACTAAGCTTGAAAGTTCTAAGCAAAAACATGTTTCTTAATGGAGAAAGATTGAATATTAAAAGTGCATAATTCAATAATATTTTCATTATTCCGCCAGTCTTGTGCTAGTTGCTCCCGTATTAATATGGATATAAGCCTTTGCCCTGTTTACTGTTTTTATTCTGGTACATGCTGAAGCAACTTCCACAGTAAGAGAAGTTCTTTCCTGAAGGTAATTAATCAGGGAACACGCCTGTCTACCCATTTACATTGCTGTGGTGAAACAAAGTTGGTTGCATATGCTATCCCAAAGCTTTGAGTCTATCTAGCCTCTCTTAGGAAAGACTGATGGCCCCTGCTGTTGGTGTTTCTTTGGGGAAATGAGAATTCCTTTCAGTGTCAAGCTAAGGCATGGCTTGGTCTTTCTTTGAAAGGGCAGTCTGACTTCTTGAGCCTCAGCATTGTGCTGCAGGCATGCCCTGCTGAGCACATTAATAGCGTGCTTAGCATTGTTCTCTGCAAAAATTGTGAATTGCTGCAAGGAGAGGAAAGGGATTATGCTTTCATTTAAAAAAAAAAATCCTTCACTTAACCAACATGGCTTTAAGATATTTTAGATAGAAATTATACCTAAGTGGGAGTTGTAAGTATAAGTTAGTTTTAACAAATCCTGTGAGTGAGTCTGAGTGAACGAATGGAAAGATAAACTGTACAGCGGTGTTTACCATGTAGACTCTCATAAAATAGAAATTGGTAGATAAATGTAACACTGGAAAGCAGAACAATTGAAAGGAAAATCAGTTTAGAAGCAGCCCAAAAGATCAAAATATACAGACGGGGGGGGGGGGGGGGGAAAGGCACTTTATGATTTAAACAAAAAACGGGTCTATAGGGATTTTATAGCAGTGCTGGAATCATGCTGACTATAAAGACAGTCCTTGATAGGAAAATTAAAAAGATGGGTTTAGAAAAAAAAACTAAGTATCTCACTCTCCCAGACAATTTTTAAAAAAAATCATATTCACAATAGGCTAGGATGAGAAAAGTCCTGCGCATTAAAGCATCTACCTCATGTTCTGTCTTGTAAAGGATTTTGAAGATCCCATTAAGGTAATGCCAGGGGGGACGATGTACATTTATTGTACTCATCTTTATAAAGTACGGTCTGCAGGGGAACGAAGAACTCTTGGTTTCCTAAGAAAAGGGGGGAGGGGAGAGAAAGGGGGGAATCTATGAATGAGCATTGAAGCAGAAATCTCCATCTTGCTTCCATGCAAACATGAACAAAGATTGGCTGCCCTCACTCTCCCCCCACCCTCCACCTTCTCCTCACATTGTAACTGGCTGTTGCAGGCAGAGCATTATGTTTTCGATGGTTCAGGTTCAAGGGCTGTTAATGGTTTCTAATTGGTAGGATGTTCGGTGCAACGTGGAGCTTGCTTTTAAAAGAAGAAACGAGGAAAAGAGGGGTGGCATAAGGACGAACCAAGTTAGCAGAAATTGTAAGAACTGTTAGGGAAGTGCTGGAATTTAGTTTCTGCATGGTACCTCTCACCCTCTGTGGAATCCTGGAGCGAGCAAGGCATTTCCTACTGAAATGGGGGTGCTTATCAATACAAAGCTCAAAGCCTTAATACAGTTTTTCAAGAAAAAGAGTAAGTAGGCTTTTTTTAAAAAATCTGTTTAGATTTTTGGCAGGAGCATTACAAAACCATTGCATAACCTGCTCTTATTTCTCCAGCTGTACATAGTAGCATTGTTTAGTTTACTGAGCTTTGATATTGTGTGGAGGCAGCTTATTAAACAGTGCCCTGAGCACCTGCCCTAGCTTTTGTTGAGCTTGTAAAGTTTTGAATTGCCGCTTGCTCATTTTCTTTTGTGTGCCTGAATTACCATGGAGAAAGGAGAAACGCTTTTTGATGCAATAGTAATCTTGAAAGAAACTTGATACAGGCAAGAGTTGATTGTATAGAGATGTTTAACCAGCTGAAATCTTGTATAGTCCTTATAGCACTGTGCTCATGCAAAACTGCTGCAGGACCCCTTTGCTTGGTTTTGTTGCTTTCTTCAAACTTGTCATAGGGCTTCAGTCTAACCCGATGCTCAAGCAGCCCTTATTTAAGATCACAAATTGTTTTAACTGGCTAGCAGTATGCATAAATATATTTATAACAAAGGTATGCATTTAACTTGAAAGGAAACTTGGTGGCAGTAATCCTGCTCTCAGCATTTGTGTGGCAAGTCTAATTTAATTCTGTATTCAGCATCTGTGACTTTCTCTCCCACTTGCTTTCTCCCTCACAGTTGTTTCATCCATTCTTCATTATAGGTAGAGATTGAAAGTGATTGAAGTGTCAGGTAGATGGCTCATCTTTCTGTTCATTATTTTGGGAGGTGGGGGGTGGGGTTTCTTCAGCAAGGCTAAAGGAGGCAGCCAAGCATTGTGTCAGCATGATCTACCTGGCTGCATGAGATGGTCTTTGTAATATATGGTGTAATAAATGAGGATGACCTTAGAATTCCTCAAGCAGATCTTGCTGACTCCCATTAGTAAGACCTGCATGAAGAACTCTAAGGGCAAACAGGTCATATTCATAGGTTTGCCAAAATACCGTAGCCACACTGAAAGGGAAGACTTTTTTTGGTAAGGTCATTTATCACAGTTGGTTATTGTGGTGAAAAAAATGCGGACAGGTTTCCCACTAACTGTGTTATTATTTACCTACATAACTTCTCAGCATATATTCCATTAAACAGATAGTCCTCAACTTACGACCACAACTGAGCCCAAAATTTGTATTGCTAAGTCAGACATGTATTAGGTGAGTTTGGCTCCATTTTATGCCCTTTCTTGCCACAGTTGTTAAATAAATCATTGCAGTTGTTTAGTTAGTAACAACTGGTTATTAAGCAAATCTGGCTTCCCCAGATTTGATTTTGCTTGTCAAAAGGTCACAAAAGATGATCACATGACCCCGGGACACTGCAACTGTCATAAATATGAACCAGTTGCCATGGATTCTGAATTTTGATCACATGACCATGGGGATGCTGCAACGGTCATAAACATGAAAAACTGTTCTAAGTCACTTTTTCCAACACCCTGGTAAATTTGAACAATCACTACATGAACTGTTATAGGTCAAGAACTACCTGTAGTTATATAATAGTTTGTGCTTTGTTAATGAAGTCCAATAAAACAGAGGTCTCCAAACTTTCCGGCCTTTCAGACCTGAGGGAAGGAGAGTAGCTTCAAAATTGGTGTATGCGCCACGAGACCAGGCACACTGGGGTGGCACTAGCAGTCCTCTGTTCATGCATGTAGTATGTGCTGGTGCCATGTGCGTGGATGAATGGCACTTTACCCCACACGGCAGCTAGCAGCCCATTTGTGCATGTGCAAATGGGCCGCGCAACCCACCCAGGCTGGCGGCGCATGTGCAAATGGGGCACGGATACCAATCCCATGCTAGCATCTCTGTGCCCGTGCGCATGCGCAAACGGGGCTGCAGACGCTAGCGTGAGTGGGGGAGAATGCATGCCCACATGTGTGCACACTGACCAGCCATTTCTGCAGCCCGCTGGCCAAGAGCCCACAGCCTGGGACTGGGCCATGGCCCATAGGTTGGGGATCCCTGCAATAAAAGACAGCTGCTCAGTTTTGAATGTGCCTTTTAAGAGGAATACCATCCAACATTTGGTCAAGTGAATCAACCCCTTTCTGATTTTGAGGGGATTCGTGATTTTTAAACACTTGATAAAATTTTATTCACTTATTTGAATGCACGCACATACACACAACACGCACAAACGCCATCTAATAACTTCTTCACAAAAATTACAGTTTATATCAACTTTTGGATCTTTGTGAAGGGCATACCTGCATTTTTTTAGTACATATATGGAATCTCAGCTGGGCTCTTCTATTTTAGCAAACCAGGAAGATAAAGAAAGCACTTGTGCAAAACAACAACAACAACAACAACAACAACAACCCTATAGTGTCATCCAAGGAGACAAGGAATTCCAGAACTCATCTTATACAGTATGAAGACCATATGAAGGCAGAATTCTGTCTATTCCTTACTGTATTTACAAAGAAAATGTAATATTTGTAAATCATTACATAAGCAGTATCCTTATGCAAATAGTCCTTGACGTATGACCACCGCTGTGACTAGAATTTCCATTGCTAAGCAAATAAGTTTATTTAGTGCCCAATTTTACGACCTTTTTGGAACGATTATTAACCAAATCACTGCAGTTGTTAAGTGAATCATACAGTCATTAAGCAAATCAGGTTTCCTTCATTGACTTTGCCTGTTGGAAGCTGCCTGGGAAGATTGCAAGTAGCGATTATGACCCTAGCTTGCTGCAACCATCATAAAGGCATGCCTGTTGCCAGACTCCCCAATTTTTATGACATGACTGTGGGGATCTGTGACAGTCGTAAGTGCAGTGAATAATCATAAACCATTCTTTTAAGTACTGTTGTAACTTTTGAATGGTCACTAGACAAATGGTTGTAAATCAAGGATCATCTGTGGTTTCTTATTTGATCATACCATCCCTTTCCACAAGCGCTTTATGTAATCCATCTCCGTTGGCAATGTTCTGTTTCTGTAGCAAGCTCTAGATGGAAATATCATTTGTGCTGTGTTTTCCTGGTCTACCTGGCAATCATATGGGCTGAGTTCTAGCAACTATGGGCTGTCCAGAACTTTTTTTTTTGGAGGAGGGTAGAGATAAATTAACTAAGTATTGAGATATAGAAAAGGATGGAGCTGCTTTAGAGCTGCTCCCAATCCATTCTCCTGAAGTTTCTGTCCCCATTTCTTCATCTGCCTGTTCTAACTAGAAAAATGTCTGCCTCTCCACTCCAATTCGGTATTGGGAAAATTAATCATTGAGGTATTTCTGTCTTAAATCTTGCCAGAAGAAATTGGTAAGGATCCAGCAGCCTTTCACAACACAGAAGCCCTTACATTTAGAACTGCCCACTAGCATCTTCCAAAGGGAAGTGCAAATGTTGTTTCCAGCACACTTGAGCAGTGTGGGAACAGATTATCTGGAGGATTTAATTATCTATTTAATTTTCTGTCTGCTTGCTGGGTTCAATATTGGAAACACCGCTATGTGTCTCAGACTTTGAGGAGGTTGTTGCGTTGAGGCAGGCAAACATCTAACTCAAAGGAGATTTTAACTTGGGAAACTTGGATGTTTCATTTAGACCTCAAACAAGCTGTTCTTTATAGACCTTTTAAGGCAGGCTGAAGTTTTTTCCCCTGCCTGCTTTAAAGTTACATTCATCTGCCCTTGGAATATGTTATTCTTTTGAATCATTTTGTAATTATTTAATTATATTTATAAACACTTAATCCTTCGGGAGCTTGCAGTTTACAATATAAAACACCAAAGAAACTGTATACAGTAAAAGCACACAAATGAACACTTTACAAACCAGTGAAAGTGTAGAATAAAATGAAATTAACAGCCAAATTATAACCAAAGGTAGAATCAACCCAAAATGCCCTCTGGAAGTTTTAAGCAAATTGTAAAAGTTAGACAAAGTGGGATCCAATAGAAAGGTGTCCCATGTTTGGAAGACCCAGTTCTGAAGTTATTTGTGCAAGCATTTTCATTTCTTTAGTGAAGAAAGGGTGGTTGAGGGTTCTTTTTATACCGCTCAAGGCTGGTTTTTAATCCTAAATTCTATCTCAATGGCTTGGGTCCCAAGAGATTCATTCTGCTTCGATGTTTTTGTCCTCTGAGGTTGACTTGTCTACTCCTTTCATGAATTTATGTAAATGAGAGGTTTATGTAAATGAGGGCCTGGGTCAGAGCCTTCTTTCTGTTTATGGAATTCTTTGGTCAGAAAGAACAATTCTGAAGACTCTCCTCTAATATTTTAGCAAGCTGTTCCAGAGGTTTTTTACATCTGTTCTTAGTTACGTCTTCTGTTCCCAAGGAAGCAAATGACTGTACATGCACAAATATGCAGAGACAATTGCTAAATGCTAAGACTTCCAGAAATGCTGGCTACCTCAATACTTTACTTGCACTAATACATTTTTCTACATATCCTTTTAAATCACAACCCTATTCCATTAGAGTTGTACAACACTAATGCATATCCCTGAGGTCAGACTGAGCCTTGCTGTACTATGTTAAGTCCTTAGTCTTCCAAAGGGTCTTTGGGAAATTATTTGACTCTTTGTTTCATTTTTGAAGTGTGTTATTGCTTGCTGCTGATTGTGCTGCTGATGTATTTTGTTGTATATTATATTCAGTTCATTTTTTAAAAGAAAACTATATCGGGAAGTTATAAGAGACCCCGTCGGTTGGAGTCTCATATTTTCTGCCATAAATAAACCCATAAGGGAATAAACAATAAATGTTTTAAAATGTTTTAAAAACATTCCATGAATGCTTTATGCTGTTTTTCGAACTATTGGACTACTATGTTGTAGCAAACCACATAAATGCCTTTCTACATACATAAAACGGAGTGAGCAATCGGAATGGTTGCTATTACTCCTTTCATTCAAGTGATTTCATTCTTTTAACTTTTAGTGTTTAACAGCGTTAAATTTACCTTTGCCTTTCTGCTCTTTTACAGCTGTCTCCAATCTAGATGAAGAGAGTAGATGGACAGTTCATTATACTGCTCCCTGGCATCAGCAGGAGAATGTCTTTTTACCATCCACCAGGCCGCCCTGCGTAGAGGAGCTGCATCGTCAAGCCAAATTAAATCTGAAGTCCGTATTGAGAGGTAGGAATTTTACAAAGACGTGTTCACTCAACAAGGATCACAGCTGCGGTAGGCAACCTTGGCTCTTTTATGACTTGTGGACTTCAACTCCCAGAATTCCTGAGCCAGCTTAGGGGTTCACTTATCTTTTCAAAGTTCTTAATTTTTCTTAGGTTTTTCCAGTTTCCAGTTTTTCCAGAATTCATTCACAAACTCATTTGATTTCACTAATGTGTCTGGGGAACTAAACAGGTTTGTTCTGCCACTTTGAAGCCTAAATGCACAATGTTGCCTTTAATCCTTCTCCAAAATCCAGGAAATGAGAATTCCCGGTCTTAGAACATCCACTAGAGAAAAAATTTAGAATATAGAAAAGGCACAAATTGCTTAGAAACTCTTATGACAAATGACCTGTTCAGATTAGTTTGTTTCTAGCCTGATATTTATTAAATTATTTTGACACACAGTAAAGAAGAATGGTAGCCTCTGAGATACCCTAAAAGTAAGCAGCTGGTCTGAAATATAAGCTGATAGCTGAAAAGCTGTGTTCTCCAAGAACTATTTTCATTTTTGCATGTTTAGATTGTATTGTGGCATTTTAAAAAAATAAAAAAATCATTACTTTGAAGTTCCTTTTTTAAAAAAAAATAATTAGCTGATATCTTGGGTAGAGTTTGTTTTGTACATGAATATTGAAAGTATGAAGTTAGAATATCAGGCACTACTGTCTGAAAAATTCATTACAGGCAAAGTTGTTTGAATAATGTAATTAATTGTTTAATGTAAAAAGTAGAAGTTAGTAACCAAATAACAAATATTTAATATAAAAATATTAAACCTCTTGCTTCCAGAAGTATTTGATGGTATGGTTTTTAATTTCTTTTAGTGCTCAATATTAAATGACATATGATTTTATAGAGTAGATTTTAGCTGGAAAAACTGCTGCCCTAATCTCAGTATGGAAAATGTATTCCTAAGTGAAAATCTCTGTGCTCTGTAATTTCTCACCTCACATGATAAGAGTTGGTTTCAAAAGTGGTCGACAAGAATAGAAATGCTCAAACATTTGCTGCTTCGAGTGAAGTGCAGCAGAATGTGAAAATATGTTGTTCTTCAACTGTGGTCAGAAAAATGGAATGCTTCCACACAGAGTTTTTAACACTACAATGGAAAGGTATTGTGTGACAGTTCTGTCTTTCCTCCTCAGTGGATTTTTTCTAGAAATAATAATAATAATAATAATAATAATAATAATAATAATAATAATAATAATAATAATAATAATAACAACAACAACAACAACAACAACAATAAACATCTGACTGTGCAATGATCAGTAGTAGTAGTAGTAGTAGTAGTAGTAGTAGTAGTAATATGGGCCTTTGGTGCAATCCCAGAACAACTGGAGTACCACTTGCCATTGGTCAATTGCAAAAGGTGGCCTTACTGGGAAAAGCTTCCATCCTGCGATGATATCTGTAACACCATCAAACATCTAGATCTGTCTGTCCCAGGCCCTTGGTAAGGACTCGCTAGGTAGACAAAAATGCCAAACCCAGCCTGAACATCTGGCTGACTGTGGGATGATCTAATAGTAATAATAGTAATAGTAATAATAACATATACAAATAAAAAATATTGGTGGGAAAATAGGATAGTTAAAAATGAGGGCACAAGAATATCTGGATCTTCATAAAAACATTGTAAATGTGGCAGGACAATAATGCAATAAAAGCTTTACCTGAACTAGGTTGATGAGCAATTCTAAGAAATGATTTAGTTTCCAGTTATGAATGTATTTTTGAAGGTAAGTGACAAAATCACATTGTCCTATTTTGAAAGGGAAGAACAGGTATTTATATTGTTTAATTCTCTTTACTGCTATTTATTATATTTAGAGAAAAGCATTTAATGTATCTGGAGATCAGAAGGCTGTAGATTGCATCCATATTACAGAAACAGACTGAATCCTGTATGGGTACTTCCCTCTTGTTTCTCTTTTGCACTTATGCCTGCATACCAAAGACTCCTTCCTCTCAAGGGTTACCATTTCTTTAGAACTTCCAGGTGGAAATGATCAGAAGATTCTGTTCTGAGGCTGGATGCTATTCCTTATGCAGAAAGATATTCTAAGAGTCTACAAACCAGAATGAACATTTGGTGTCTTCATGGACACGGTTGTTAAGTTTTCTTAAAAATGATTTATAAAAGTTCTTCCAGGATGCTTTTTCAAATCTGAATTTACTACTTAAAATTCTGGAATTATCTGGTCAACGTCCTTCCTCATATGATCCTGGGATCAGGCAAGGTCAGTTAGAAGCTTCCAACTGTTAATTTTGATAACTAACTATGGAGTATATGTCTTTATATGAGAAGTATCAAATTATTTTTGTCTGTAAAGTGTACTGCTATTTTCTACTCCTAATTCAACCACAGCTTGAATTTTATTTCCCTATTGAAGGAAATTGAAGACAAGCTAATCTAATGCAGTAAACAAAAGATAGAAGTAGTATAATTGAAAAATATTGCTCTGTGTTGATAATCCAAGTTGAAAATAAAATTCATGCTTACAATTAAATACTTCCCTTTTTTATTCTCCCAACCAGAGAATTTCAATTGGCATGAGTAGAAATGGAGGGCACAAAACCGAAAACAGTATTTTGCAAATGGTATTTGTTAACAAGCTGTCACTAGGGAGTGCTAAAGGTGATCCTGTCCATTTGTCTTTGAGTAATTTAGATATCTACACTATGCATTTATGGATAATAAGGAGCGATTGCCTCAGTCATGTCTACTTACCTCTACATTGTGAAAATAAATGTAGTGAATTGTTTGCCTTATACGTAATGTGTGAAGCATGCTTCACAACATTTATTGCTTGAATAATCAATACTTAGTTCTCTCTGGATGATATTTGGCAAGTCAGTACTTATTAAGGAACTTAAATTATTATTAACTTTGAAACAAAGCTTTTGCTCCAGCAGTGGGCCCTCATTGTAATCTACTGTAGGTATCATGCCTAATAAAGAAACATATCTTGTTCCTAAACCTTCCTCTTTGGTTATCTCTGCAAATCCCTACCCATCTGTTGCTCTGTTTCCTTCTCTGATCAGGTGACAAATTTATGACGATAGTTGCATTCAGTGTTCTTTCTCTGCCTGCCCTTGTGCTAGGCCAGGATGTGAAGAATTCGGCCAATGATTTTAGTGCTTTCTTGGCATGCTGAAGATGCAAGTTCTGTCTCAACTTTTTGCTTGTTAGCTTAAAGTGTTTTATTTGATTGATTTCTATGGCTGTTCATCTCACATACTTTACTTGGGGTAGCTAATGATAATAAAAAGTAAATTAAAAAAATACATATGCAAAAAATTAAAACACAAAGCAGCCTGGAAAAACATCACAAAATAGTCATTAACAATTAAAACAGCCATAATGTTAATTCTTTCACCATAACTGGGTCATCTCCAACGTTGCACTAATAGACTTCCATTCATGTGGTGAACGTCTTATGTCTTAGTGAGGCTTCCAGATAGGCTCCACACACTGCCCCAGTTCCCTGAAAGAGATTTCAGGGGGTTGCAAAGATTCTGTTTCTATCACATTACATCCTCTTCTGAAGATTATAACTGAGTACAACTCATTGTCCCCAAAGCGGGAATCTTCTCATGATAGTCATGTGAACCAAGAACATGACCAGTGAATGAATAAGCCAACCTTCATCTCGAAAAGTGCATATTCATTTGGAATCTATATAAATACTTTTCTGCAGTGAATGTGTATAGTCCAGTCTGTGTTTGAGGGAAGACTTGCTGCCGGGAACGACTTCCCATCGCCCAGTGCGCTCATACAGAGAGGGCCTCCTCAGGGTGCCGTCTGCTAGACAATGTCGGCTGGCGACCCCCAGGGGGAGGGTCTTCTCTGTGGGAGCACCAGCCCTGTGGAACCAACTCCCCCTTAAGCTCCGGATGGCCCCAGAACTCCGGTCCTTTCGCCGCGGCATTAAAACATTCCTTTTTCATCAGGCTGACTTGGACTGATGACAGGGTTTTTTAAAAAATTTTTTAATTTTTAATTGTTTAGTTTAACTTATTTATTGGGGCTGTTTATTTAATTTCTTTTAACTTTTGTATTGTTGTTTTTATTGTTGTTAGCCGCCCTGAGTCCTTCGGGAGATAGGGCGGCATATAAGTCCCAAAAATAAATAAATAAATAAACTTGTTATGCTGACCTTAAGGCTAATGATAAAATGGGTCTTGGAGGGTTGAGAGCAGGATATCTGAATGTTATTTTGTGCCTTTAATATTTGTTGGTTTTGTGGGGAAACAGTAATGTTTGTGTATGCCTACATAGTGCCTTTGTACCAAGCTATTGAGAATTAAGCAATTATAACCATTATGCAGAATGTCATTGTCAAAAATGTAAAAATCAACCAGTCTTTTGTTTTGCTAATTTGCTTGGGGAACACATTTGTTTGAATTCCTGTCTCAGTTAAAAAAAAAAAGGTTTTTTTCCCCCTCCCAAAACTGCAGTGAAAAATACTGCGGATATAGTTCATGAACCTGCTTTATATTCCAGGCTGGGATATTTTTTTCAGCAACAGCCCAAGTGCTGCTGTTAGCATTTTTTTTAAAAAAAAACTAAGCTTGATATGAAACAGTCCTTATAGCATCTCATTTCTGCTACTGATAGCCTTTTTTTAAAAGTCTACAGAAATGGGTCCTGTTCCACTTGATGCAAACTTCATTGCTGAGGTTTGCCATATTTAGAGTGTTAAGACAGAAATAGATCCTTATCAGAATCAAGAGTTTGCTTTTAAAAGCCCTCTTGTGATCCAGATAGCTGTTGCAATTATATTAACCATCAGCTGCTTTGTGCTACTGTACCCATTGTTAATGGGTTTTAAATCCATTTTGCAAACATTCGTATTAATTTTCAGCTGTTCCTAAAAAAACAGAAGTATAAGCTTTGATTTGAGAGGCTTTCCGATAATGCAGTTCATGTGCAACAATGGTTTAGCAGAGCATCCTTACTTGTTTCTTTTCTTTTCTTTTGTGACATAAAATCTGCATTAATGAATTAATTGGAAAATGTTGAGGAGATTAGTGCTGACTTAGAGAACATCCAGAGTGTCTAATCCAAAGCTGAAGAAAAGGTTTATGCATGGTGTAAAAGCTATCTCCTCGTATGAGGGCTCAATCAATCAGTCAATCAGTTTATTACAGCCATATGGCCAGAAACAATAAAATATCCAATTGTAGGTTACTTAAAGGCCTACATATATATAAAAATGCACTGAGCACGATCTAATGATGAATAAGAACACTCAGTGATTTTCAATAGCTTACTAATATGTCACCAACATTCCCTTTTTCAGGGAAAGTTTGTTGAAATGATGGTCAGTCTTTCATTCTGAAACAGACTAATTCATAATTAGCCAGCTTCATGTGTTTATTGGTTGTATTGTAATGGTAAAAATGCATCTCTGTATATAAGCAGAGGGGAGAAATAAATGTCATTAGCTACCTTTCCTAGAGGAATATTTATTTATTTTATTTTATTTATTTTTATTACATTTATATCCCGCCCTTCTCCGAAGACTCAGGGCGGCTTACAAGCTTAGCAGTAGCCTTCATTCTACGTATATGCCTGCTTATTAGGGCTTTCACACATACCCCAAGCGGCATTATTACAAAGTCAGCTTAATTGCCCCCAACAATCTGGGTCCTCATTTTACCTACCTCGGAAGGATGGAAGGCTGAGTCAACCTTGAGCCTGGTGGGATGCGAACCTGCACTAATTGCAGGCAGCTGGTGTTACTTAAGGAGGCATTAGCCCACTGCTCCACCAAGGCTCTGTACAATATCTGTACATTTTAATGGATGGGTCCCAAATGCGAGACATATTGCAAGGCCACTTGTTCTCCTCTTTCTGGTACTTTCTTCCCTTTTCTGCTTTGCTCGGTGAAAAGCAGTTGACAAACAGGAAATTACTTTTAACAGTGGGCTAAACCCTTAACTTGAGGAAAAGTTGGCAGGTGGCAGCACGTAAGTGTTCATGCGAAATCTTGAAAAACCTAAGCAAGGTTGGGATGTATCATGAAGAACTGAAATCTCAGCACTGTGAAGTATGAGAATTTGAAAAACAAATACCCTGAAAAGTGGGCATGGCAAATGACTGCCATATTACTACCAAGAAAACAACATTTATTTGTCGTTGCCACTAGGGCAAAGGTCCCCAATCTTTTGGGCACCAGGGACCGGTTATGTGGAGAGAGGTTTTTCCGCGGACCGGAGGGGGCGTGGTTTTGTGTGCTGCCTGCATCCTGTGGATGGAGCTTTCCTTGTTTGTGCGGACCGTTTGCTGGCATGCCATGGCCTGGTACTGGTCCAAAACCGGGGGTTGGGGACCCCTGCACTAGGGGACTTGCTGATTTACTTGAAGATATTTTTTTACAAAGAACTCAAGTAGTCCATTCTACTACAAAGAATTCTCTTGGTTTAATCATTTGGCTTTTAAGAAGTTTATTTTTATTCTATTGTAAAAAAAATAAAATGATCACATGTACTTCAGCACTAATTGATCAATTGCTTGTGCTCAGATGACTAAAAAAGTCTTCTCTATAGATTTGATGGAGAATTCCTAAATATAATGGCTATTTAAGAAATACTGTAAATAATCCAGAAGACAGGATCAGAGTTTTAGAGTCCTGGACTGTATGTTGCTAGAGGAAATAACGAGCTCTCTGGTGCATTTTATGCTTTCTGCAGTACCTGCTGTTGGAAGTGTTCCATGTGTGAGAAGTTAAATAGCTTCTTACTCAAAAACACGATATTTGAAGTAATGTAAAATAAAGCTTTTCTGACTAGTTGCTTTGCTATTAAAACGGTATGGAAAATAGACAACCAGAATTAAAAGAAAATATTATCAGAATCGTATTCAGTGACAAAGACAGCATAAAAATGTTATGAAGAGTCAGGGGATTGAGTTTGTGATTTATACTATGGTTTGCGCTACTACAGCAAAAGTTTTCAGTATTGTATAAATGGAGTACCGCATATACCATAGCTACATAGAAGCTTGGGGTATTGCATTATGATGTGTAAACTGCGTAAGTACATTTTCGAGGCTTGATCACGTAGCCTTCTCCCGTCCAGCTAAAAGGAAAATGACTAACTTTTCTACTTTATTATTTATTTATTTATATGTATATGGTTATCATCTCAACATCATGACTCTGGGTGGCTACAAGGAATTAAACATCACAATTAGATTCAGAATAGAGCTGGAAGGGACCTTGGAGGTCTTCTAGTCCATCCCCCTGCTCAAGCAGGAGGCCCTACCATTTCAGACAAGTGGCTGTCCAGTCTCTTCTTAAAAAAACTCAAGTGATGAAGCACCCACAATGTCTGAAAGCAAACTGTTCCACTGATTAATTATCCTCACTGTTAGTAAGTTTCCGCTTAATTCCAGGTTGCTTCTCTCCTTGATTAGTTTCCATCCATTTTTTTCTTGTCTTGCCTTCTGGTGCTTTGGAAAATAAATTGAACATCACAATGTTACAACAACATCACAGTAGCACAATAAATTCTATAAGCTATATGAACATTCCACATAATTCCAGATGCATATGAATGGGGGGAAATGAATACTTTGGCTGATGTGATACATATATTGAGGCTTCCTAGTCTACATGCAAAACCACACACCAGCATTTTGCTAAGTGAACGAACCGTCTTTGAAATAGACTGAATTGGGACAAACAACAATTACACCAGAAAAAAAAATACAAGCAAGGTGTTTTTTAAAAACAGCTTTTACTGTTCTATAGGTGGCTTTCAGAACTGCATAATCTTCATAATCTATGTAATAAAAGATTCTGCCAATGTATTCTTTGCTGTTTGCAGTATGCTCTTGGTTAACAAAGGCAGGCTCCATTTGCTAGAAGTTTTGAGTTTCCTGCATTATTTAAGTGAGATAAGTAACTATGTAACATGATGAATTCAGGAGATGATGAGAAAACAATCAGGCTTGTTATCTGACATAATCCTGCACCTTTAATTTAATTGCAAAGCTTGCCTTCTACTCTGTTCAGAACATTGCAATTAACATCTTTCTCAGATGGAATTCAGTTGCTGGTCTCAGTCAAAACAGTTTTATGTTTCAAGGAATTGACTTACAACATATTTGAATTTGCTTTTCTTTAAATCGTGCTTGCTTGGCTGCTTTTGTGAAAGAATACAGAAACCAGATAAGAGTTCATGAATAAACTGAGATTAGAAAAATCCCAAATTTGATTGGGTTGGGGTATATGTGTGTGTTGAGAGAGAAAGAAAGAAAAAATATTTTCTTGTTTTTAATCATCATTGATAGGTATTACGTAGGAACTAGGAGCTATTTTTGTGCCATAAGTTCTTCCCCTTAATAAGATTTTAATAAGATGTTGCAGCACATACATGAACAAAAAGTGCAATCCTTGCATTGTGACAAAGTTAGCAAATACCTCTATATTTATTTCACTTCTGTATCAACAATGTAGCTCTGATAACTTTTAATCAAATGCAGTAGAAGTTTCTACTTCATTTGAATGATCCCATGTATCTTTAAAGAGCTAAGTGATTTCATGTTCATAGTCATCTTAAATTTCATCTAAAGTCAGGCACTGTGCATTTTGTAATAAAAATTTAAACTAGGATAAAAGCATAGCTTCCTCTCTTGGCTTGTTAACTGACAGAACAATTAATCAGTGGAACAACCTGCCTCCAGAAGCTATGAATGCTCCAACACTGGAAGTCTAAGAAAAGATTGGACAGCCATTTTTCTGAAATGGTATAGGGCAAACGTATCAAACTCACGACGTCACATGATGTCACACAACGTATCGGAGCTTTTTCACCATTGCTGGCAATGGGGTGGGCGTGGTTTCCCAATGACGCATCCGGCCTGCAGGCCAGCAGTTTCGACACCCCTGGTATAGGGTTTCCTGCCTGAGCAGTGGGTTGGACTAGATGGCCTCCAAGGTCCCTTCCAACTTTATTGTTGTTGTTGTTATTGTAACTAAAACCAAAACAATGCACAACAATCCCAGATTTCAGAGATTATATACTGCAGTACAGATATTTTATTTGGGTGTGGCCCTACTTTGGAAGGATACAATATTTTTTCTTCAACACAGATGAATCTGCACAAGCAATAGAACACAGCCAAACTAGAGTCTTGGACTTTAAAAGAGCTAATTTCAATAAACTTAGAGAGACCATGGGAAGAATTCCATAGATGAGAATCCTAAAGGGGAAAACAACTCAAGAAGCTTGGGAAATTTTGAAAAGTGAGATAATAAAGGCCCAGTCTAGTACAATACCAACAAAGAAGAAAAATAACAGCTCTCAAAAGAAACCAGCATGGCTGCACAAAGAACTCTGATAAATTGAAAGATAAAAAGGACAAGTATAAGAATTGGAAAGAGGGGCACATAACTTAGTCAGAATATCAGCAAATAGCCCGTGCCTGCAAAGATGAAGTGAGGAAAGCTAAGGCTTAAATGCTTCTTTCAACATACAAAAAACAAGAAAAAAATTAAGGAAATGATTGGTCCATTAGTGGGGGAAAGTGGCAAGAAGGTGACAAGCAATAGGGAGAAAGCAGAACTATTTAACTCATTTTTTGCATCTGTCTTTACACAAAGGGAAAAAACAGTCCAACCTACCAAAACCAGTGCCATAAAAAACAGAATAGAAATGCAAGTTAAGATAGGCAAAAAAATGGTAAGTGAACACCTGTCCAGCCTAGACGAGTTCAAATCACCAAGACCAGATGGATTACACCCCAAAGTTCTCAAGGAACTGGCAGACGTGATCTCAAAACCACTGAGCTATATTTTTCATAGATCCTGGAGCACTGGGGAACTACCAGAGGACTGGAAGAGAGCTGATGTAGTTCCCATCTTCAAAAAAGGGGAAAAAATAGATCCAGGAAACTACAGACCTATCAGCCTGACCTCAATACCTGGGAAGATTCTGGAAAAGATAATCAAACAAATCAGCAAACACCTTGATGCAAACAAAGTCATCACTAAAAGTCAACATGGGTTTGTCAAAAACAGATCATGCCAGACAAATCTTATTACGTTCTTTGACCAAGTGACAAAATTAGTGGACCAGAGGAATGCTGTAGATATAATTTACTTGGACTTCAGTAAGGCATTTGATAAAGTAGATCACAACCTACTACTTGATAAGATAGAAAAATGTGGGTTAGACAGCATCACCACCAGATGGATTCGTAGCTGGCTGACAGGCCGTACTCAGTGGTCCTCAATGGAACTGCATCTACATGGAAGGAAGTGTGTAGTGGGGTGCCCCAGGGCTCTGTTCTGGCCCAGTGCTCTTCAATATCTTCATTAACGATTTGGATGAGGGGATAGATAGGGAACTCATCAAATTTGCAGACGACACCAAGATGGCAGGAATAGCCAACACTCCAGAAGATAGGCTTAAGATACAGAAGGATCTGGACAGACTCGAACACTGGGCACTATCTAACAAAATGAAATTCAATGGTAAAAAAGTAAGGTTCTACATTTAGGCAGGAAAAATCAAATGCACAGGTATAGTATAGGTGGTACCTTGCTCAATAGTAGTAACTGTGAGAGGGATCTCAGAGTCCTAGTAGACAATCACTTCAATATAAGCCAGCAGTGTGCTGCAGCTGCCAAAAAAGCCAACACAGTGCTAGGCTGCATTAACAGAGGGATAGAATCAAGATCAAGTGAAGTACTAATACCACTTTACAATGCTTTGGTAAGGCCACACCTGGAATACGGCATCCAGTTTTGGTCACCACAATGTAAAAAAGATGTTGAGACTCTAGAAAGGGTACAGAGAAGAGCAACAAAGATGATGAGGGGGCTGGAGGCTAAAACATATAGGGAACGGTTGCTGGAATTGGGTATGTGTAGTTTAACGAAGAGAAGAGTGAGGGGTGACATGATAGCAGTGTTCCAATATCTCAGGGGCTGCCACAAAGAAGAGGGAGTCAAGCTATTCTCCAAAGCACCTGAAAGCAGGACAAGAAGCAACGGATGGAAACTAGTCAAGGAGAGAAGCAACCTAGAACTAAGGAGAAACTTCCTGAAAGTTAGAACAATTAACCAGTGGAACAACCTGCCTCCAGAGGTGGTGAATGCTCCAACACTGGAGGTTTTTAAGAAGAGTCTGGACAGCCATTTGCCTGAAATGGTATTGTTCTGTACCAGCCTACTACCGGCCCTGCAGAAAAGGCAGGGACAACCCCTTTTACAAAACGGCAAGAGGCTGGAACTAAGCCTGCCAAATTTATTAACATAAATCAGAGCAAACAGAGCAAAGAGAGCAAACACGAACCATGAAACAGGAGCTATTCAAACGGTAGCCTTCAGCAAACCAGCCCTCCCACACATTCCCCTTTTAAACAGTTCAGGGCGTGGCTTCTCTCTGCCTCCTTCCGAGGTGCCCCATTTCCTTCCTCTGTTTACTCCTGATTGACTGCCTCCTGCGTCGGGCAGCCTTGAACAGGGCCAGCTGTGGGTCATCTTCATCCACGCTGTCAGGCTCACACAGCTGGGTCTGCGTCGTGACCAGATGGGAGGGGCCTGGCTGAGGGCTCTGCGGAGCCTCAATACTATCCTCAGCAAGGTCTCCAACACCCCCTCCTCCTCCTCTGAATCGTCCGACCCAACTGCCGAACCCACAGGCTAACCTTGAATCACAACAGGTATAAGGTTTCCTGCCTGAGCAGGGGGTTGGACTAGTTGACCTCCAAGGTCCCTTCCAACTTATTATTATTATAATCTATACATCTTTATATATGAGTGAACATATCAAAATACAAAACATTGTATAAAGCTTTATGGCTCTTATTATAGAACTGAAGAAGCTTCTTGGATGAGAAGTTAAATGTTTTTAAAGAAAAAAACCCAAGAAAGTCTAGTTCCCTTTTGGAAAAAGCACCTACGAGCTGAATGATTAAGAATCTCCATAAACATTTGGATCATATTATAGTGGTAAAATTAATTTTGCAGACTTCAAAAAATTTTGGTTGTCACCTGCCCCTTTCCAAAATCCGGAAAGGTAAAATAAGTAGTTGGATTAGGCAAATTAGCACGTTCATCCAAATCTTGATGGTTTTATTTTCCCATATATCCCAGCATCTGCTATTCTTAGCAATACTTCTCTGAATATCAGTTAAGAAAGGCACTAATTGAAAATTAATTATATAAATGAAGAGATGTTATCCAGATTAAATGTAAACAAGTTGTTAGAATGTTTATGGAAAGATAATTCAGTTTTACTCAGCTTCTTCATCTCAGCAATTCCTGTATATTCTGAAAGATATTTGGTAGAATGTATTATTATTATTATATACATAACTCATTTGATTTTATTCACTTCTGTTTATCCTGACATTGAGGCCCAAAAGGGCAGTACGGCTGCATCTGGACATTGTCACCCATTTTGCACTCTCCAGGGAGCATGTGTAGTTTAAGGAATGCTATAGTTGCAAGTGACTGTTGCAATGTGAGAGGCGATCGCCTGGATAGTTGAACTGGACATCATTATGATTATTATGTGGCCTATCTATATATGTTTACTTCTCTTCTGTTGTGTTCTCACCATACACTAAATAAATAATAATATACACAACAATGTGAACTCACAGCTGCCAGTTCTTTAGCTGGTGTTGCCTTCATATACACTGAGTTCTTCCCAAGAACCTAAGATGTTGTAATGTATTAGCATATGTGTGTGTGTGTACATACTGCTCAAAAAAATAAAGGGAACAGAAAATAAGACATCCTACTATTAAATACAGTACATTGTGTTGTGGTTCAGTGGGTTAGGACGCTGAGCTTGTCGATCAGAAGATTGGCAGTTTGGCGGGTCAAATCCTGAGTGCTGCATAGCAGAGTGAGCGCCTGTTACTCGTCCCAGCTTCTGCCAACCTAGCAGTTCGAAAGCACGTAAAAATGCAAGTATAAAAATAGGAACCACTATGGTGGGAAGGTAACAGCGTTCCGTGCGCCTTTGGCGTCTAGTCATGCCGGCCACATGACCACGGAGATGTCCTCGGACAAATGCTGGCTCTTCGGCTTTGAAACGGAGATGAGCACCGGCCCCTAGAGTTGGAAACCACTAGCACGCATGTGTGGGGGAACCTTTACCTTTACCTTTTATGTGTGTGTGTGTGTGTGTGTGTGTGAGAGAGAGAGAGAGAGAGAGAGAGAGAGAGAGAGAGAGAGAGAGAGAGAGAGAGAGAGAGAGAGAGAGAGAGAATCCAAGCAGTGTGACCTTTTGTAATTGACATATGGAAATATTATTATCAATGAGCAGATTTTCCAAGTGCCATTTAAAGTTTGTTGTTGTTCTTTTTGCTATGGCACCATCATAGCCTGTTTATGGACTGGGACCACCATACCATAAACTTTCAACTTTGGTTTTGAGACTTTGTGATCTTCAATTCTTTGCCTTCTATTCTTCTATCCCTTGACATTGCCACATCAGTTAGGCACACACTTTCTTCTCTTTTCAACCATTAAAGACGAGAAATCTAGTTACAGATGAGTAAATCCTCCTTGGAAATATTTGTACTTCTTGTTTGAAATGTTTGTGTAAATCAACAACAGTTAATGGTATCTTTTTCTTATATTTCCTCCATCACTTACAGAATGTGACAAACTTCGGAGAGATGGCTGCAGAAGTTCTCAATACTATTCTCAGGGTCCAACATTTTCCTCTTCATCCAACACAATCTATGGAAGTTACCAAGATGATTATGAAGAAATTGATCAGAAGGTGAGACAGCAGGCTCTTGAAAAGATAATGGAAAATATTGCAGAAATTTTTATAAGTTAAATAAATGCAAAAGATATATATTATGTTCCAGATTTTGAAAATGATAACTCAGCTTTTAAAATGTTCTGTTCCAAAAGCATCTTGTTTCAGTTCTGTAGAATAGTTTTATTTGCAAAAAAAAATTACTGTGCAAACACTCAGGTACAAAAGCTGTGATTTAAAAACTGGCTAGGTTAGGTTTTGCTTCTTTTATGAACAAGTAAAAAGAACTATTGTTCTCTTGTAAATACCCTGACTTTGTAGTGTTCACATTGTCCCATAGAACGTACTATAAATGACAGGACCACTCCTTTATTGGCTTTCCCTTGTTTGCACTTTGATATGTACGGTGTGAACGTAATGGGATTGTCTTCTTTATTCTATTACTTGCTTGAATTATTTATGCCACAATGAATTGATAGCATCATATCTTAGTAATACCTGTCCTTTATGTAGCATTTAATTAATTAGTTCATTTGTCATGTACTCCCAAATAGGCATGACTTCTCTAAAAAAAAATCTAATGAATAAAAATATATTTTCAGATGTTTCTTAAAAAATAGTAAAGAGGAAGCCTCCTAGAGGGAAGGAATTCTAGAGTATTGGTGTCATCATGCAATATTGTACATTATATCTATAATATATAGAGAGAGAAACATATAAGACACATACAAACAACAGCAGGAAGAATTAAAGAACATTAAAAAGGTAAAAAAATATTTTCAAAGGTTGAAAAGTTTGAATTATAAGGATGTTCTTCCTATATTTATGAGGAGGCATTTCTAAATTTTTTTTATTTATTTATTAAATGTATTGGGTGTCCATCTTACCACAGGGTAACTCTGGGTGGCTTACAATCTGTCTGAATCTTTCACATAACTAAACAGGCTCATATACTGATACCAAATTGAAGAGTAACATCAACACTTTGTACTGACTTTGTTGAACAGTGATCAGTGATCAAAATAATGCGTCCAATGGGATACATCAGTCAGCAATATGGCTGCTACATATTGCAAATGAGGCATTTACACCTGTTCCCAAATCAGCTTATGCAGTAAATATAATTATGCCAGTCCTGCAGTTAAAACTACTATCAGCTGAAGTTCTGGAGACTTCAGTGGGCCATAAAGGAGTCTCTAACTACAGACAGCTTTTTCAGGCAGAATGAATTTTTCTCTAGAACATGCTAAATCCAAACTAGTTTTCATCTTGATTGATTCTATATATAATCCTTGTTTAGCAACCACAATTGGGACTGGAAGCTTGGAAACCATGATTGTTCTTCTATAATCTTACTTCAGCTTCCTTTGCTTTGCTTTAAAGACCTATGAAAGGTGTAAATGCAAGGACTGACCGAAAGTTACATTTTCCCCCCATCATAACTGAGAACGGTCATTAAATATGAACTACCTGTGCACCCATCTTAATAGATTCTCATCTTGATTACGCTCATTCATTTCAATTAAGTGTATAACAAAAGAGATGTTTTTGCCATTTTCCTAAATGTTGGGAAAGTGGGAATTCAGGGGAGTGAATTCAATCTGGTATGCAGAACTCTCTGCTGTATACCAGATTGATAAACTTGTGGCAATGAGTGCATCTTCACACGGGCCTTAGTGAAGTACCCAGTCAGGTTAATAAAAGGAAAGTTGGTCCCTTAGATAATCAGACTTACCTTTGAAAGTAACCTTAAACTGTATTTGATAGACATTTGTCAGCTCATGCAGCTTTGCAATTTAGCTACAGCATTTTGCATTAGCAGCAATTTCTGGTCATTTTTCAAAGATAGCCTCCTCAGAGCACATTGCGGTAGTCAGGTAGAATTATAACCAAGTACAAATAAGAGTTGCCAAGTACAATATGCTCAAGAAGAACCAAAGGTGATGCATTAGCTATAGTTGTGCAAATATACATGTTCTCAACCACTGATAATTGTCAAGCATTATTGCATGATAGTTTGGTCCTGAACAGATGTCACCTTTGGCTGAGATGTCTCGTCTTTGTTGTTCATATGATAAGCTACTTGTTTCTAGAAGATAAGGTTTCTAGTTACCCATATGTGAGAAGCACTTAGAGATCTCAGTGAAGAAAAAGAATTGATTATCTGTTGCTAGGGATCTTGAAGACATCATCTGTGCATTCACACAACCCACCCACCTCCACCTTTCTAGTGACTATTTTGGATAAATTCTGGTGCTTCTTTTACCTGCTGTATTGTCTCGGGAAAGTAGAAGAAAAACCTCAAGCATGAACAGCAAAGCTTCTTTCCTGCCAAAATATTTTTCACTTTTGGAAAATTTCCAAGAAAGACTGTGTGAATGCACATATGACCATTCAGAGAGCCAATTACAGGTAAGCAACCTGTTCGCTATGTAATGAACTACATACAGGGTAGTAATTTGCCTGAAAGGTTCAGTAAACAGAATGGATCTTCTGACAAAAACATTGCAAAGGTTTTTACTGTAAAAAAAATACTTTGGCTTTCTATTTCTAGACAATTTTTCATTGAAGGTATGCCTACAACATTAGTACTTATAACTAAAATTTTAAAATTTAGTTAATATGCCACATAGTATACTTGTTAAGCTAGTTTATACATTATAAATCAGTACAGGAGACTGCCACAAAACAGTAAGCTAAAATATTGAGTGGGTCTTAGGGGTAGGATCTAAATTCCCAAACTCCAAATCATAATTTTGAGTGTTGCTTTCCCTTTCAAGTATTCATTTTACAGAAGGCAAACTGGGTGTATGCATTGTTCACTTCCCTCTTTCTTTAGTCAACTGGCCCCATTCCAGCAGCTTTCTCTGTGTATCAATTATTCTTTCCTTCCCAAACATTAATGTGTGGCTCAGCTCCCATAGCTGCATGTGTTACAACCTCCAAATGCTTGGTTTTCCATTTCTAGAGGAAATCTGTTCTATTCATGTTGTGCCTCTACTTCTTCTCATTTGATTGGCAGTCAAAGGTAAAGGCCAGGACATTGTCCAGGGTGAATCTAGGCATTTATATTGCAGCAGCTCAGCAAAAAACAGAAACCGTCCAGGAAAGTCATTTTATTTTGGTGAATACGTGGGGAGGAGGTGTAAATCAAGAAATTCGGCATGGAGAGAAACAGAGAGCATTAATGTTCTGTAGAACCTTCCTCCATGAAATAGGCAACAACCTCTTTATGGCCAAAAGCCACAGTTTACCTATGGGATGGTTCAAGTCTAGGAATAATTTCATAATTATTTAGTAACCTTTCATTTCATAATTATTTAGTAACCTTTCATTTTTAATCCTTATATGCCCATTTTAGAGCTTAGACTACAATTTTCATGCATTTCCTCTTCAAAATAGGTAGAAATCAGACCACTGGTTTTGAGCCAAAGGATCTGAGGACCACAAAAAAGAGGAGTAGCTCTGATGCTGTAGGTTATCTGCCCCTGACATAAATGTTCAACTTTTGTTCCCTACATCATTTTAAGTTTGTATAGTACTAATTAAATGCTTGTCAATCAAATACTGTATTCTGAGGAGTTACATAAATGCTGCCGATTGAAAAATGTACGACATGTACTGGTTGATGTAACAGTGGCAACCATTTTCATAGGAACTCAAATCTATACTGTAGTTTTTTTAATGAACTGAGATATAATTTTTAAATAATAAACATTGTGCATGGTTTCACCACATTTAAATGGAAATCTATGAAATGACTTGATTGCTCTATTAATCTAACATTTATGATTGTTTTGAAAAACAGAGGTATACCCCCAGTAGTTCATGAATGGGTGATTTAAAAGACCCATCTCTGGTTGTCAGAGAAAATAATATGGACTACATAGACAATTTCTTTGACCTGATATAGGTATAGTTATATATTCTTTTGACTTAGTTCTGGATTATCACTGTGCACGTACATGTAATCCCTGACACAGGTTGAGGTGTTTATCATGTTAAGACTTGGCTGATGATGCTAATTTAAGTACAGTTCCTACTTGTAAACACACTGAATTGGTTGATCCAAGTAATATTCCTTTTTCTGTTCCTCTCTTGCATCCATTGTATGTTCTGTGGAAAAGATGTGTTTGCATATAAGAACTTCTCCCTGTTTTTTTAATTATTTGTACTGTGATGTGCATACTGTGTCTGTTATGTCTTTTTTATGTCTGTGTGTTTTCATTATTTTCTCTTCGTCACTCATTTGCTTTCTTTCTCTCTCTCACCCAACAGTCTAGTCTGTTAGACTGCCTTCCTCAGTCTTGCTTAAGTGCCTGCAGTTGTTTGATGTCATGGACGATCAAGGTATCAAGCCCCCTCCAGAATCACCCAGCTGTAATTTCCACAGCCTGATGCTGTTGTCACATTAGAGTATCCTCTTCTTAACAGTGCTCTTATTTTAAAATTTCTCCTGCTGCTTTGTGTCATGTCACAGGGAAAAATACTGTGCAGTAACACTAAATTCTCTATTCCTTTTTAAAACATTATTTCATTTCTTGGCAAATTTGAACCTTTTTTTGCTATTCTGTTTTCTTCCTGTTTTCTAAATGGGCATTGTGGAAAGTTACTAATGTTCAGAAAGTGTTGTACATTTTGTCATAAAATTGAATTTCCAAACTAATTTAAGTACAAAACTTTCTTAAAACCTTTAATGTAAGAATGAACAGTGACAAACTCCTAGGGTCTTGCTAACTCATACATCTTACAGAAGGACCTTGGGCAGCTTCCATTTTCAACAATCCCTAAATCCTCCTCTGAATTTGATTGCAAGAAATCAAAATATTCATATGTCATTTTGAGACTTGAATGACTCATTTTTAATATACATAGGCATCATATATATATGATGCGGGCCGGATGCGTCACAAGGAAACCACACCCACCCCATTGCTGGCAATGGGGAAAAAGCTCTGATATGTTGCGCGACGTCACATGATGTCTCGAGTTTGACATGTCTGGTATAGAGATAACAGGAAAAAAAAGATGTTATTGTTGCTTTGTACAATTCTTGTGCTGTAATTGTAGATTTCACAAAAGAAAAGGTAATGAGAAAGCTGTTGCTTAAATGTTTTCTAAATTTGGAATTTCTAAGAAAAACATTAGTGATAGTGATAAGAACATAGCCCTGCTAGATTAACTCAATGCCCATCCTAATCCATAATTATGTTTCACATAGTCAATAGGATGTTCATACCAGAACATAGAGACTATCTTCTATCATTGTTCCTCTGCAATTATATATTTTGAAGCATACTGCCACCTTTCAGTGGAAAGCATACTGCCCTCATTAAATCTTAAGACTAATAGTCTTTGATAGACACGTCCTCCATGAATTTATTCAGTCCCCCTTAAAGTCCGTCTTTCAATTCTGTGATAATGAATGAAGAAGCAGAAGACCAACCAGCTGGATTCATGACTGACTAACATTCAGGTTCCTCTTAAATCTTTTAAAATAGCCAAACATTTGCTGTTGCTTGGAATAGATTTTTGTTTAAATGAGTAGCTTTACATTCTGAAAAAGAATACAGTGGTGCTTAAAAGTTTGTGAACTCTTTTGAATGTTCAATATTTCTACAGCAATATGACATCTGTTTATCTAGTTTTAGAAGTTTTTTGGAGAACAGATCACGTTTTAGGTCATATTTATGTAGGAATATTGAAAAATCAAGAGAGTTCATAAACTTTTAAACACCATTGTACAAAGATAAATACAACTTTAATATATGTTAGTGTCAACATTTATTGATATGACTGCAATATGCAATGAACTTTGCATGAAAGAAATTTTGATTTAAAGAGAGCCCAAATTAAAATATAGTTTTATGTGCTACATGATCCTTTCTTTGATAAGACTGTGTAAGACAGATGCACTAAGAAATCTATATAAAGCAAAGAAACTACAAATACATAGGATCCTAAAGACATTGGATTAAGACTACAATTTTGCAAGGCACAGTTCCTGAATTTAGTTTGACAGTCCAAGTAAATTTCTTGAATATGGAATTGGTTTGTTATTCTCTTCTGGGAAAATTTTCAGCTTCCCAGCCTAGCATAAAGCCTGGGGTTTCCTGATTGTTTTCCATCCAAATATTAAGCATACCTTTTTAAATTCTGCCAAGTTTAACTAGGTACTTTAGATAAAAATGCACGTTGTTCAGTTAGATATGCTCCAATTAAATGTGCATAGTATTGCTGTGTAAGGGAATTAAATTATTAACTATACAGTGAATAAATGAAATAAATGCAAAATATACAATTTTTTCAATAGAAAGGCTCTACGTTTGCATCTTCTTTTAGTTTCTGGAGTTTTTCTACTCATTGATGTGTAGAATCTTTGTATAATGGTTATAGGCATTTTCCTATTAAATTCCCTCATTTAGTGTGTACTGGATTGAATGAATGATTGATTGATTGATGATTGATTCATTACATGTCCCTGGAGACAGAAGATAAATGTACAGTAGGCTTCTTGTATGCTACAGTGATAAGGAATGAGTGGAGTGCAACGATCCTACAGAATAATTCCTGATACCAAAAAGTCTTTTGTCTGGTTTTATTTGTTCCAATAATCTCATACTGGATTTAAATTTCACTCTCCCAAAATATTAAGAATTCTAGAATTGAAATTTTAGGACATTTAATAATAGATAATGCCAGTGCATTACTTCAGCTGCTACAAGCAGTTGCAATAACACTGAAACTGTTTCTCAGCAATGTTCAGATTGGAATGACCTAGAAAAATACCTTTCCTATTTGTTAATGCTAGGACCCCAGGTGGGATTTGGTGTACTAAAAGTAGTGGCTACTTTGACTGAATCAAAATACTTTAGTACATTAAATATTAAAAAATATTAAAACATTTTTATTAGAAGAGAGCAATACCTATTTAACTGTTCAGTGGCAAATAATGAAATGAGAAATTCATTTTTTTTTCTGCTGGTAAATACCTTGGTATTTTGTTCTGTGGATCCATCATAGATTTCCTTCTTTGTCAGCAAACTTGTTATATTAAATATTATAAGAGCTCTTAAACAGTATTTTTTATAGCTGTATGGTCCCCCTTTCCCAACGAAAGTATAGTTCACTATTTAGTATATGCAATTTAATTTCTTTTCATATTTGAAAAAAATTAAATTCAGGGTCATCATCTTATGACAGTTACTAATTTTTACATTGTTAATCAGTATGTTTATGATTATGTTGAAATATGTTGCTGTGGCTTATCACATAGTAGCACCATACTTGAAGTATTATTTCATTCTCAGTGAACCCAACACAGAAGAAATATCGCTTTTGGCTATTATTACATAATAAATAACAATCCATTCTACTATTTCTATCTTGCACTCAAAAATGAAGGGTTTCTTATTCTTATGCATTATGTATTCTTTTCTGCCAGTTATATAATTTCAAAATCAGCACTAGCCTGAGAAAATTTTAAAAAATCAGTTTATTGTAAGGCTATCCTGGAAGTAAGCAGTAATTCATGATTTACTGTTAAGATGTTTGTATGACTAAGATGGCTTTGCTTTGGTGCAGCTTCATAATGTGTACCTTTTTTTCCCACCAAGGCGTCTGTCATATTTCAGAAAAACACATTTCTAAGAGATTAAAAAATGGATATAGCATTTATTGTTCAAGTGGCCCTTGCTTAATTACAATAATTGGGACCAGAATTTTCATCACTAAAAGATGTGAACATAAAGCACAATATCATGTCATTGCATTGTTTAGAGACGACAGTCCCGCCAATCACTAGGAGGACCTCGCATGATCACAACTTTTGACTTGCTGCTGGCTTTCCCATTGACTTTGCTTGTGGGAAGCTGGCAGGGAAGGTTGCAGGTCATGTGACCACGGGACACTCTGACAGTCAGAAATCTTAGTAGGAACTTATGGAGGGATGTGTGTGTGTGTGTTGTGTGTGTGTGTGTGTGTGTGTGTGTATGTATGTATGTAGGTCTTGGCGTATTCGGGTCTTTTCCCGTGTAAGATTGAGGGTGTCTTGGCAACATATGTATGTGTGTGTGTGTGTGTATATGTATGTATGTGTGTGTGTATATATATATATATATATATATATATATATATATATATATATATATATATATGTATGTGTGTGTATATATATGTATATGTATGTATGTATGTAGTATGTTTAATGTTTGAGTATCACGGTTGTGATGATTTATGATGAAATATTCATAAATAAGCAAGACTCTAAGAGGGTATTAAGTATTTATGTTCTCACTGAAGTCATTCTCAACTTTTGACAGAGTTTTAACCCAAACTGACATAATAAGCTGCATTCCTTGATTTGTAGTTTGTCCATTGCATTTATTATAAAATTCCTACAAATATATGTTAACATATTTTTGAGATGGACTTTGATATATTCTTAGCTTTCTTATATAACAAATGCTGTCATTTAGTCAAATTAATGTTACAATGGACATTTATAAAATCTTAAGAATGTATTAACTGTTGAGAGTACAATAATAAAGGTTGCACAGTAGTTTCAATATCTTCAATATTCAATATCTTCTCAAGTGTTCATAATCTGTGATACTGCAACTTTCTTTCTCCAAAGATACTTTGTTGTTGTGATTAAAAATGGAGTATGCTATTCCATGATGAAATGCAAAATGATGGCTTTTCTAAAAAAATCATACATTACTGTTGCTGAAGTTAATGCTAATCAAATTTAAAAATAAAAATAAGAAGGCTCCAAATGAGTTTGCTTTAGAATACTTCCAGAAAGTGAAAATATTGCAGAAAAATTAACCTATCGCTTTATAGACTTGCAATTGCCTGTGTCTTTAAGTATGAATATAGAATTCTCTTAATATGCTAATAAATGAATGGTTACATATTTGATTACTTTCTTACTAAAATGCTTTAGTAAGGAATTGAACCATGGATTACACTTGGTTTGGCTATTAAAAATCTTCCGCAAAACTGTCATAAGAAATTGAGTTAGCTGTCCAAAACATTTTTTCAAATTCTGTCACAATGTCTTGTTCACATAAGAACTGCTTTATTTAAAATAAGGTAATGTGTTGCTGGAAAAATGTCTAATTTATCTTTTTGCTGCAATTTTGTAAAGCAAATTTCATAAAATCCCTACAATTGATGATATACTGGGTTTTTTTTATAGTGTTCGACTCCTTCTCCTGAGGAGGAGAAGCTCATTCCTGTCAAAAGACCCAAAACACCAACTTCTGATGAATTGTCTGACATCAACACTCAGACAAATTGGACCAAATCACTTCCATTGCCAACTCCAGAGGAGAAGATGCGACAACAGGCTCAAGCAGTCCCAACTGATGTTATCCCTATTAATGTAACAGGTAGGCTTTTAATTTTATGGATTTATGGCATCTCTTTATGATATTTAGAGCCAAAACATACCTTTATATAAAGTACTGGTACTGGTTATGTTAAATAATGATAACAGATGATAAGCATCAGGGCCTTTAACTACAGTATTACAGTAGCAGAATTCTCTTCCCTTCATGTTGAATGATTAAATATGCTGAAAATGCTGAAATGTTATACTTCCAAACTTTCTATAGTGTAATCTTTGTTCCTTAATGATGTTTTTAATAATAATGTTTCTTAAGATGCTAGTTTTTAAAGAGATTTATTTTTAAAATATCTACCTCATTTCATTCACTACCAAATATGTTTTGTAGTAGCATACATATCATTATGAAATAATATTTTTAGTACATAAAATGATGAGTAAGGCCTAATGACCTGAAATAAAATTGACTGAGACTGCTGTCCCATAATAAAAGAATTTAAAACTGAAGTATGATTGTTCTCTAAGACAGACAAAGCAGAATAATTAGCAAGCCTTCATTTTCTCTAGAATTATTAAGCAAGAAAAAAAAAGCAGGGAGAAGAAAAAAGTTAACCTGTAAAGGCCCTAAAACCTGTTCATCAAGAACCTGAAAAAGATTATAGAAGGAGATTGCAGGCATAGCTGAATTAGGCTTTTTAAAAATATGATAGGTTAGGTCATAATTCAGGAAGTTGATGCAAAAAAAGAAACAATCATTATTTCCGGTTTTCCATATAGTCTATAGCTACGTAGGACTGTTTCTGATCCTTAGAAAACACGACCAAAAAATTGAAAACTGAATTCTTTTTTTTTTAGCAAGGGATTCGTCATTCTTATTCCATCTGGGTTTTGTTCTTTCCTGCTTAAAAAGGAGTGTCAGACTCAAGGCGCTATTTTTGAATTGCAATCACTTGTTAATCTACAAGATCAGTTAAACCAACTAATTTTTTTCATTACTAGTCAATTAACAGGTGTTTTCTTTTTTCCAATGTGGTGACTAATATCTGCTTAACTATATTATTAGTTAACTATATTATTATTAAAATTTTAATATAATTCAGCGATCAGAGTGCAGTTAAAAGCATGTGAAAGAAAAAAATAGATAAAATAGAAAGCCACGTACACTAGAAAAAAATCTTTGTGGAGATTAAACGGTTAATGCAAACCAATAAATGGGGCTTTTCACCTCTTGTTTTCTGCCTTCTTCAAAATGTATGGTTGTATTCAGTTGGATCTTCTTTGTTGATATAGTCATGCCCTCCACTGAATCTCCTCAGTTGTGCAGTCTCTGCATGACTTCCAGATCTGCTCTGGATATGTAGAGATCCTTCCAGATATGAGGAGCACATGATATCAAAAGGACAAAGAAATTTGGGAGAGTCCCGTTATGTTAGCGGAAGTATCCTCCCACAGTCATGGGTACAGACAAGACAAAAAAAAACATGTTAGTCAAAAACATTTAATAGTAATGAAAAAAAGATTAAAGATTAAATGTTTAATCCTATGTGACCCACCAAAAGATAGACACAGGGATAAAAAAATGGACCAGAGAATAATGTGATCCTAAAACAGAAAGACTTCAGCTCTGCTAAAGTGTTCATTTTTCATGCTTTATGGCTATTTATATGTGAGTAAGTACACAAAGATTGCGCTATAAATTTGTCCTCCCAAATATTTTCTTTCTTGATAAAATATCATTTTCAGGTTAAGGGAATAAATATATCATAAAATATATGTCTCTGGTCTGTGTGAGATACGAGGACTAGGTCACAAAAATCTATTGATTCTTCTTGCATAGAAATATATTTATGTCAGTCTAGGCCAGCCACAATGGATTTTATTACAATAAAATATTAATATTAATATTGCTGAACTAATATCAACTTTAAATGTCTTATATAAAAATTAAAAGTCTGTAAAATAAAATTAATTAATAATAGACATCATATTTCACTTGTGTGCAGCACATAATGCTGTTGTCCCACCTTTAGTTTCACCTGTCAGTGCTCTTCTAATAAGATAAATTTTAGTACTAAAAACTTTATATGAATGTACTGAAGTCTTAACAGGAGGAGCTGCTGACTTGTTATCAGCTTTGGGAATAAGCAGGAATTTAACTTGCTTTGGACACAATGTACAATGTACAATGTGGGATATACATGATGTAGTTACACTTTTCCAGAGACCAGCAACTTTTGCTGTTTCTAACACTGTTGTGTGTCTCTGGATGTGGTTTTACCCAAATACTTGGAAAGGGAGTAGGAGATGTTACTTGGTGCTTGTTGTCTCAAGTAAAAGAAAAAAGCCTTTATTTGCTTACATATAACAGGCTTCATTGGGTTGCTCCTCAATTAGCAAATGAAATTTAAACCGCTCTGTATAAATGTAAATTACAGCAAAAAGAAGTGGCTCAGAAATCCATATGAAAAAATTGTGGAATGCAAATTAAAGATAAACCATTTTCACCCACAATTTTCCTAAGAGGTTTAATTTAGAGGATGTGTTAGACAAGCTCAAGTAGTACCTTACTCGTCTACATGAACATTTTATAAAATGGCCACTTATAACACCATTCTGATTGATGATAGGAAACTGAAGACTGAATGAGAATGCTAGTGAAAAAAGGAACAGTAAAATGAGCCTCATTACTGTGGTTATACACAGTTGTTATCTAATCCTCTGAACATTCTCTCTGGTTTGCAAAGTCTGATACTGATATAAATTGGGATGAGGTATAGAGTAGACAACTGTAGTGCTACTTTTATGAGAATAGAGTGGCTTTTGGCACTTCTTCCAAGAGCCAATTTAATGACTAACAACATTGGCACATCTGAGGGATTTTTTGGGGTAGTTTTTCCAGTATGGGATGGAGTACTGCTGTTCAAAGAAAAGCAATAATGTAAGAGGCTCCCTGGAATGTTGAACATTGCAGGGTTGATGGTCTGAAACATTTAATCTGTTCAACTGCAAATGCTCCTTTACTCCTAAGATTAGAGAGGCTCCCTCTAACAAGAACAGGATGTCTTTGGGTTCACATACAACATCATCTTCTCAAAACACAAAAATTTTATCCATACAATTGAAGATGAAAGAGTTACCTTTAGTCTGTTGCTATAATCCAGAAAATATTTGTGTCTAGAGTTAAAACATCTCTTTTAAATCATTTCCATATCCCATGTTTTCCTTAAATCTGATCTGGTGAATCGACCTGATCTAGGGAGGATCCATAAACAGCACCTTCTAGCATATGCTAAAGATACTTTTCAGTGAGAAATAACTTGGCTAGTCAGAAATGCAAAATACGGAACAGTTCAAATACCTGTATTTCCTTTTTGCTAGAGTGAAGACAAGATGAAAGAACATAAATTTAGTTTTCTGAAAATTTTAAATATTTTGTGAATACAAACAAAAACCGAAATGTGAAGTATATTTGTTTTGTAATCTATCTGAAAGAATAAAAACAAGAGCAGAATGTAAACATGGCTAATGACAAATAGTCAACTTGTTAACTCACTGAAAAAAAAATGGAAAGGTCTATAGCTATCTGACCTGGAGTACTGCTGTTGGGTCCATTATGATGCAACACACAGTCAACTATAAGGCTTACTTCTGTTACATGCAACATGAATCATCTTAAATTACTTAAACTTCATTTTGATTCAAGGGGTTCCGCAAATACGGCATCCACTGGTGATAAACATAGCTGAGATTTCAAGTGGAAAAGCAATTCATTATAATTATAGTTTGTTTATCCATATGCAGTGATGCTATGGATTAGTATGCTTTTTTGTGAATGATCAGAATGAAATGGAGTATATTATCTTTTTGATCAGAGATAGCTGATTTAATAAAAAATATTCCTAATTCCATGAATAGGCAAACACACCTATGTATTATTTTCAAGACTTACAGAATTATACAGTTATAAACAAGTCATTTTTGACAACATGCAGTCATATACTGTACAGTTTGGTGTAATATGTAACTATATGTATATGTATCTCAGAAGTTTTCCTAAATCATTTTTATTTGAAAATCTATTTTTGGTTGTGCTGATTAGGTCTTAATTTGGTTTAGGATGCTGTGTAAACACTATGGTTTACATGTCTATATTTATGACTTACAGTGTTTTGTGAATCCAACAAGTTTTAACAGATTCTACTAAATGTGACTGAGTACAAGGGTCAGCAACTTTTTTAGTGCTGACACCTGATAACCCAGGCATTCTTCTTGCTAACCTCAGATTATCCAAAAATCATAGGAGATCAAATCACCAAGAGATTATCCATATAGGCATTTAATTTTTTACATTTTAAGCCTTACAGTTGCAGAGTGCTGTATCTGTTCCTGCTTTGTATGACCGTGCTAACAACATATATTAATGCCTTTTCTTCATTTCTACTATAAGCAAGTGGAAGAAAGTGCATGATGTCAGCGTGCTTGAAAATAATGGTGCTTTGCTTGTTCTACTGTACATCAGGGGAGAATTTTGACCGCCAAGCCAGCATACGGAGGTCTTTGATATACACAGACAGTGTGGTAAGGCGGCCGAAGAAAATGAAAAGGAGAAAGACTATTACAGGAATCCCTGACAACATCCAAAGAGAGCTAGGTATGGCTCATCAGAACTGTATTCCATTTCAATTAATTGCTTATCGTAACTAAACTCATAACATTTAATTGCGCTTATGAAACCAATACAGTCTGATAGCCTCATAAAAGTTCCAGATGAATGTATGGCTGATCACTAAGAAAGAATAGTGAGTGCATTCTTTGTATTATTATTTTTCTCTCACCAAGAAATTAAAATTCCCATTTCACCCTGGAAATGCTGCAAGGGAATGCAATAAAAAAACCATTGTAGATGCTGTCACTAGTGGACTAGGGGTTTTCAGTAGTAACCATTTCCTAATTTTCAAGGCCATTTCACAGATGATAGTTTTCCTCCAGAAAATTTCCCATTTCTGAGTGTGTGTTGAATGAATACATACATTTCTATTATATGGTACATAGAAAGGCCATCTAGGTAGGAAAGCTTTAATGTGAAAATTATATTTTTTATTGAATAGGCATTAAATACAATAATATAACTTGCCGGTTTTATTGTTACCTAAACATTTCTCCAAGTTCTAACATATAATGTGGATCATTTTGTTACAGTTATTCTACTAACTATATCTCCCTTTTTAAAAGTAAAATACAGGTAGTCCTCGATTTACAACAGTTCATTTAGTGACTGTTCAAAGTTAACAACAGCACTGTAAGCACATGCTTACAACCGGCCATGTGATCAAAATCCAGATGCTTGACAACTGGTACCTATTTATGACAACTGCAGTGTCATACTGTCACCTTCTGCACCTTCCTGACAAGCAACGTAAATGGAGAAGCCAGATTTACTTAGCAATCATGTTACTAACTTAACAACTGCAGTGAATCACCTAACAATTGTGGCAAAAATGTTCATAAAATGGGGCAAAATTCATTTAACAACTGTCTCACTTAGCAACAGAAATTTTAGGCTCAATTGTGGTCGTAAGTCGAGGATTACCTATAATAAGTCTTTAAAAATAAGATGCAGATTCAAGTATATATGACTATGTATTTAATCAATTTATATAGCCACCCATCTCAATAATAAATACTTATGCTTTGTAAGATTGTTTAATAATAATTTTATTAAACAATACAGTTAAAAAATAAAACCTAATACAAACTAAAAAGAAAAAAATAAGAAATAGAAAAATAGAAAACAAAGAAAAAATAAGACTATAGTAAAGAAAAGAAATATATAAATGTCTTCTCTCTCCATGAGAACAAGTATAAACAATTTTAGTAACTTGTCACTTTCTGTTAAAATACAACAAATTATCTCTTCTTCTTATATTTCATATCTTATCTATATGATATATACGATATATCTATAAGATATATATCTTGTCTTAAAACTTCGTTGTTCAGTTCCGATCAGCAAAAAGTCTGTTAAGAGTTACCAGAGATAATAGCATAGCTATTTTAATCTTAATCAAGTAAATCAACTTTATATTCCTTTCTCTTTTAACCATCTTGATCTTTAATTACTTCCAATAATGTCCTGGAACTTCATTTTCTTTCCTTTCTTTCTTTGTCTGTTCTCACAGAATCTTTAACAAGTCTTTTTGTAAATCCAGTATAGGAAAGTTATTCAGGTTTCTTAGAAAAATCCAAGTCCCATTCAGCGTGTCCAGGAAAGGAGTTCTCTTCTATGCAAAGAATGGAGAGCTGCCTGCCCTTCTTCTGCTTAACGACCCATGTGTTTACGTAATGACCACAACTGGAAGAGCTGGGATTGCAGTTGTCAAGCAAAATGGTCATATTGGTGTCTCACTTAATCACTGCAATGACTTAAGATTGAAATTCTGGACTCTGTTATGATTGTTAGGCAAGAACTACCTGCAAAATGCAGATATGCTTAAAGTGAATTTCTATGACCATTTCCCCCAAATATCCTTCAATAAATCCAACGTTACATATTTTGCCCCATTCTGTATCATTACATCATACTTAAGTGTTCTTCCCCTTTAATTGTAATCTTTGGTTCTGTTTGATTCCCTCTAGTATCCCACCTCCAAAGTCCCATCCTATTGTGCTTTTTTTAAGAGTTCAAAACAACAGCATTTTTTTCATGGAAAGGATTCTTATAATTAATTTCAAAAACATATTTAAAATTCATCTAGACCCTTAGCCCATTTATAACTTTCCAAAATCAACATTCTGTTTATTTATTAAAAACCTGTAGCTGCCCATCTTCTAACAAACTCTGAGTAGCTCCCAATCAAATGTTAAAACAGCATATAAAATCACATTAAAACTGCAAATTAAACAGATCAAAATATTATAAACATTATCACATGAACATGGACATGGTGCAAATTTTTGCAATGGATGAAAGCAGTCTTTTTGAGGTCAGTGTAGTTACAAATCATCGTTAAAGAAATGGTCATAAGATGAGGATTACCTGTAACATCATTTGAATGATACCAACAGTGAAGTTGGAAGTTTTTTTGTTCTCACATAAAAAATTAATTTAAAAATTTTGTAGATGATAAAGCATTATTTGATTTGGGGCCTCAGACTAATTTTTGCAATGGCTTCATGCTTCATGCAAAGAACAACTGTACATATATCAAAACTGGAATTTCTAACAATTAAAAAATAAGAGAAGATGCTTATGTTTTTAGCAGAAATCAGTGCTAAATAAAGGTGAATATGAGCAAACAACTAAAACATTTAACTTACATCTACAGCTACATCCAATTGGTGCACATCTGGAATTTTGCTTCTCTCTGTCATCTCTTGAGATAGGTCCTCATGCAACATCATATTTCATTTTTGAAGTGCTTCTAACTTCAACAGAGATAGGAGGAACTGAAGTTCACAAAATCCAATCCTTTCACGCACAGTTAGCTGCAGTGATTTTATAAATGAGAGCCTGTGATCACAATGTAGAGTTCTGCATGTGAAACACTACCTTTTTTATTTTTCTTTCCTCTTCTGTTTACTTTCCCTGTGCTAGTAACTGTTCAATTTTCTGATGACCATTTACTTTCTAACCCATTTAGAATGTGCATTGCATATTGCATTGGAGAAAAGATAGCTTGTAATTGCCTTTTCCAAGATACACAGCCAGTGATCCATCCAGAGCTTCTAAGACTTACCACAGTGAAACCTGAGCAGGACTTTTTAAAGCACATGTTTAAATTACACAAGGTTATACAATTATACTTTTCATGTGTGTACATGTCTTCATCCTATTTGTTTTGCCAATGGAAAGGGATCTCTGGAGGAGGATAAAATTATTAGAACCAGGAAGTTATTTTTAAATTTCAAGAGTTAATATAAGAAACTCCAATTAAATGGACCTTATTTGGAGAATGAATGTTAAAATTAAAGAAAAAATAAATGCACAAACATAATACAGGTATGTTATACTTAATCATCAGGAATCAGTACTTGTATGACATATAAGAAAAGAACTGTATGCATGCATTGCCTAGAGAGTGATTAACAGTAAATTACAGTGAATATAATTTCATGTTCAGTCAAGAGGATAATTTATGAATGTAGAAAGTGAGAATGTGATTCAATCCTCAGATGTTGCCAGGAAAAAAAAATCTAAATCCATACACTAATAACAAGTTAAACAATTATGGTAATTACTCACTTCAGAAATGTCCTGCTGGATTAAATCAAAGCACATTTTAATCCAGGATTCTGTTCCTTAGACTGGCCAATCAGATGCCTCTGGAAGATACACCCCTTTTTCAACTTCCCTGCCTCTACAAGTGGCACCTTCATGTAGATGTTAAAAAGAGTGGAGAGAGTATTGACCCTGTGGCATGGCACAAAAGAGAGGCTGTGGGCTGGACCTTTTAGTCCCTTACTGATTGGTACTGGCCTTAGCCAAGGGAACCAAACCAGCACAAAACTGCCTCAAGTTGCCCCGCCTGACCCAAAAGATACCATGGTTGATGGTATCAAAGGCTGCTGAGAGATCAAGAGAACAAGGAGGGTTGCACTACGCCCACTCCACTCTTGTCAGACATCGTTGACATGAGTTCCAACTGGGAACAAATCCGAGTGACTTTGTCCATCAGGTGTTGAACAAATACCTCTGCAGGTCCTGAAGATGATTATCCGAGCCCCCCTGTCCCAAGAGGGACTAGGTGACCCAGAACAGGGCTGCAGGGTGATACCCTGTGGGCACAATCATGGCAGAAAAGTAATGTGGTTTCACCGCTCTTACTGACATAAGGTAGGCCTTAATAGCAGCTGTAAGTCATGTCCAATCGGGAGTTATCCTTTGTTTTCATCCAGCAGTGCTCTAGGAGTCTCTTAACCTCTTTCAAAGCCCACTACTCCTCCATCAATCGTGGGGAGTGTCAGGAAGGATGAGTCAACAGAGGCCACATAGGTGCAGTCACGTCCAGAGCTGTTTTTCCAGGATATGCTACAAGGCTTCTGCAGGGTCATGCAGCAATCCCCCCCCGGGATGTCCCCCAGTTCCTCTAGAATCCATTAGGTCTATCAGTCATCAGGAAATGACTGCTTGAATGGGTCCAGCCTCCCTGCAGAGGGGTGTATGGCATCAGAGAATCTCAAGCATACCAGAGTATGATCTAACCATGACAGGGAAATAATTGTAGATCCCCCACCAGAGAATAGAATAGAATAGAATAGAATAGAATAGAATAGAATAGAATAGAATAGAATAGAATAGAATAGAATAGAATAGAATAGAATAGAATAGAATAGAATAGAATAGATTTGGCCAAGTGTGATTAGAAACACAAGAAATTTGTCTCCATACATAAGCTCTCAGTGTACATGCAAACAACAAAATAATAATAATCATAATAATGATACCGAGGAAATCATATCTGGTGTGTGACCACGGTACTTTGACTCGGGAGATCTGGGATAGGCCCACGGCCACCAATGTGGCTGTGAACTCATAGGTGGCTTCCAAGGCCATACTCAGAGTCGTAAGTCTTGGGAACTCCACCATCAACCTCGGAATGTCCTCCAGCAGCTCGGCAGGAGGTTGCTACGTAGTAAGAAAAATGGTACAGTAGCAACGTTCCCAACTGATCCCTTGAGCCCAGCTTTAGAATCAGGGTCTCACAACCAGAAACTTGGGGAGCAAGGCCCTGAGTTAGTTTACTCCTGGACGTTCTGGATTAATGTTATGTTCTGGGAGTTAGTTGAGGTAGTCTTTTTAATGTTCCTGCAAAGCACTAATTCCTCCTAGTACTGCAGGCAAGCCTATTGTTTGATCAAGATAATAGATTTTGTATCTCTTTTCCAATTCTGTACCACAACATATAAATGACACATCACTGTCGAACTCAAATGCATTTAGAATCAGGAAATCACTAGAATACAGTATCTACTGGAACCCAAATAATATTCTTTTATTTGGCTGCATAGAAAGCTTCAATTAATATTTAAATTTTTTAATGAATACTTCTAAATATATTTTATTTCATGTTAATTTTGATTAAAAATCAGTATTAGGGTTTAAGTGTTGTTAAGTAGAATAATGTTGGCATAAAATAATTTTTAATATTTTAAATGAATTTAGTAGGATTCATTCTTTTTGTGAGTGGAAACTTAATTACAGTGAGGAAAGAGTTTAGAAAGTACAGGGGTTGGAAAACAACTTATATTTGATACTTTCTTTCTTGAGATATCACAACACAAAATAGTCCATTTTCATTTCTGCTAATAGTGCCAGCTGATATGATTTAAAATATACTTGAACTGAAGCACATAAGGAACCTACTAGACTGCTGTTGGCTGTCCTTATGCATTAGTTGATAACAATTATTTTCATCTTTTTAAAAATCCTAATGCATCACATATATAATATATAATGCAAATATAAGCATACCAAGAGTCTTTTATTAGGAATACCTGAACATATTGGAACCTGTATGGTAAAAACTAAATGTGAGTTCTGTATAAACTTTTTATTAATGGACACATTTTGAATGCTACTATAACAATGCAGTATATTTACTTTTTTCTAACAGTTTTGTTTTAATATCTACAGTTGGCAATGGCAAATGTGACATCCGTGGCCATTCATTATGTGTCCCTGATCATTATTCTACACTAGGAAGACTTGAGGGCTATCAGTCTTCTACGCAGCAGTGTGGCACCAAAGACTCCAGCTGTCAGACAGAAGAAGTTAAAGTGGTGCCACCTTCAGTTAGGCGAATACGTGCACAGAAAGGTCAAGGAATTGCAGCCCAGATGTCACAGTTTTCCAGTTCTTCTGGAAACATGTCTGTGATGAGTGATTCTGCTGGAGACATGTCTACTTCTCGCCTAAATAATGACCTGGGCTTTCACAGTCTACCTCGATCTGGAGCAAGAGTGTCCCTGCAGTTACTTGAACGTAGGCATAGCCTCTCCAAGTCAACAGAAAGTGGACCTTTGTTACATCATGTAGCTGTGTGGCAAGGAAATGAAAGAATAGGTGATATGAGAAATGGCTGTAGGATAGATGGGCTACAGAGGCCAAAATCTCAAGAATTAAACTCTGAGAATGGGAAAACAGAAAGTATAGCATGTATGATCTCTCCACATGTTGCATATTCCACCATCATCACACCAAACACTTCCCTATCATCCTCTTCAGATGTTATAAATAACAATCCGGCAGAGAGTTCTGAGACAATAGATAAGAAAATGATGAACTCTTTGTATCTAAAGCCTAGAGACAATCTTGTCGGCAATGGTAGAATAAATGCAAAAGAGCAACATCGTTCTTCTAATGGCACCTGGAGTGACACCAGCTCAACACATCACCCACATTCCTCAGACACCACTATCTCATCCAATGGTGTCATGGTATTTGTTTCCTTTTGTGATACAGGAACTACAGAAAGTACCCCACAAAGTGTGACCTACAATTTTAGGAACGATCACCGTTTTTCAAACCATTCCCACGACATCAACAGTAAAAGTGAATCAGGTTACACTGTGGACAACATACAGGACAAAGTTAAACAAAATGCAAAGCACTGTGGATTCAAACCTTGCGGAAATGACACCACTTTACACATGTCAAAATGTGCCATTCCAGGTTGCTCCAGCCCTGACTCCCTTGAAAGAGTCTTAGCCAAAGAAGATTCACACTCTTTATATTCTGTGGACAATGATATCTGTTACCCTTCTATGCATGTGGATTCAGATGTCCAGTCTGTTAAAAGCTGCAGTGAAAATGGTTTTGGAAATCCCAGGCATAGTGTCATTAATGTGTTTGCTAGAACCGAGAAGAAATCTCTGGGAGATTTTGCAAGTTCCAATGACAAGTCACTCACACGTAGCATTTCCTTTAAAAAGGCAAGAAAACCACCTCTCCCACCATCCAGAACAGATTCTCTTAGAAGAATCCCCAAGAATAAACCTCAGTCCAGTGGACAAGTACTGGATGATAGGCTGATAGCTAGCCTTCAACATTCCTTGCAACTGAACCTCCAGTGCAAAAATGGCAGCTCACCATCACAGAGTCCCTGCAGTGATTATGATGATCCTTGGGTGCTGCGGTCTCGTAGCCAGAGCACTGTGAGTGCCAGTAGCAGCATGATGTCTGCTACAGGACTGAACATGTACTCCATCTGTGCAGTCACACCATCCCAGAGTGACACAAGTAGCATCAAATCAGAATACACTGACCAGTGGAGTTACTACAGTGATTATCCTGGGACTCCAGATGACCATTTAAAATCCGCAGCAATTCATTCCTCTAATACTTTACCAAAGCTAATTGATTATAATGTTAGTCACCTTGGTGATGAGTCAAGGGCTTCTATACCGCAAGTGCCCTCTGGAGTGGCCAAAACAAAAGCTATTTCTCCAGAAAAATCACAGAGAGTTACATCGCCGTCTAGTGGGTATTCTAGCCAATCCAACACACCCACAGCACTTACACCAGTGCCTGTCGTCCTGAAGTCTATGTCAACAGGAAATGCAAAGTCCAAGATGAAGCCTAGAGTGCCTGAAAGAAAATCAAGTCTATTGTCTTCAGTTTCAGTGTCTTCCTCTTCCACATCTCTGTCATCAAATACATCTGCTGAAGGGACCATAAAGAAAACTGATCCTACTCCGAGCTTCCCTCCAGTTACATCATCTCCACTAGTATCTTCAAATTCCAATGATCCTCTTCTTCCTCCCCCACCCCCTCCCCTAGCAGATGTTACTGATCTTCCTCAGCCACCTGAATCACCCAGTTTTCCACCTCCTCCCCCAGATGTTGTCACAAATGCTTCTTTTCCTCAAAGTATTGGATGGTTTAGTAATCAAGATATTTCAAACCATTCTTCTCATTCATCGCTTCCTGATTCTTCTCATCACCTCCCACCCACTTTTCCAACTTCAGTTCCTCCACCAGCCCCACCCTTGGATCCCAAACTCATGAGAGATGGCCATAAACCTGTACCATACTCTTTCAAGAAACGTAATTTGGAAGCTTCTTGCAACAATGCAAAACGGCCCTTAAATAAGGATGATCTCCCAAGGCCTGCAATGCCACTAATAACTACTGAAGCTCTCCAGATGGTACAGCTGAGGTCAGTGAAGAAAGCTATGAAATCAGAGGTAGAGCAGTCAGCTGAGTCTGCTTCCAAAGCAAGTCCTCAGGAGAAAAACCAGGATGCTTTTTCTGCTTTCGAGTTGCCTTTCAGATCACATTTGTCAGGAGGATACAATGACACACTGGATGCAGTTGGGGGTGAGGCCCAGAGATCACCTGTTTGTAGCCCAAATAGCAGAAGGTCTGCGCCCACCAGTGCTAAAATGCCTAGAAATGCAATAAGCACAATTAACTCATTTGCCAGAGAATCACAACCAGACAAAGCTGAAGAAGCTTTGGTGCAGAACCAAGACTCTTGTAGTAATCTTGCATGTTCGTCCCTTCAGGAACAATCTGGATTTCTCAGCAAGCTTCAGGGTACATTGCCAAACAAGAAGCCACCGCCTGTTTCAAAGAAACCCAAACTGTTCCTGCTTGTGCCACCCCCACAGCCTGATGTTACAACAGAGAAAATAGCTGTGGGTGAAACAGCAAAAAGCATTCCAAGTACAACTATGAAGGATGCTGAAATTGCACGGTACAGCCAGGTTAACAATTCTCCTACAGATGGATTCGGTTCCTATGAAATGGAGTCTAGCGATCTTGTCCCCGAAGGAGAAGCTGCGAGTCCTACCTCCTGTGAAAGCAGGAGTCTGCAGCCCCAGCAGGAGAAGACGGTTTCTTCCTGTGAGCGAAGCAGTCCAGACAGAAATGTAGACAGCATCTCTGGAACAGAGAAGCAGTTTTCTCAAGGGGATGAAAGTTGTAAGTTTTTTCCAGTGTGTTTTGTCTTTTCACCTAGTCTAATTAGTCACCAATCACATCTGGAATTATGGAGAGTCACATCATAAGAACAGTAAAGATTTTTACATCGTATACGGTAAAGATCATATGCCATCTATATAATTTCATACTAGTCTTAAGGAAAACCAAAAAGCTCAGATTACTATGGGTAGTGAAATTATTACCTAATCCTTTTCTCTTTTTTTTCTTTTAAAAAAAATCTTATTAGATAGGATTTTGTTAGCTTTATCCCTATTCTAAAAAAATAAAATAAATCCTGGTGCAAAGGTGCATGTTTTAAATCAAGGTGATGATGATTTCTTTATTGGGAGAAGAGTTCCATTTTGATGCTATCCAAAAACTTTCAGCAGGGTTTAAATTTATTAATAAACCAGTAAAAGCCAGTTACTGAGAACATTATTAAAAGACAGGTCCGATAGTTGTACAGTTTGTGAGAGATGTACAGGCTGTATTTGTTGATTTGTCGTTCTGTCAACTATTGCATTAGATTACATTTTTGCTTGGTTCTTTTCACCCTCGTATTTTAGCTGAAGCGATTGAAGCAGACGCAGCAACCAGCTTTTTGCTACAGAGCCCAAGCCATGGGGAAGGCAGTGAGATAATGGCAGTGCCAAGTCGACCAAGGACAACTGAGGATCTTTTTGCAGCCATTCACAGGTACTGCTTAAATTGTTTTTGTTTTTAAAGGTTACTTTGTTGGGTGTCCTTTGCAGTTTCTTCAATATATTTCTTTTATCATAATGTTTGTGCTTTCATTTTTCATTAATTAACGCACCCATGTCCCACATTCCTTGTATGTAGGGGTAAAACCTTTCATTGCTTTACAATAATGTTTCATTCATTTAAAAATTTAACTCTCCTACCAACAAAATCATGTTTTATTACATGATCAGCCATGGTCTCTTCTTGGTGCCAGGTGACTCCTTGTTTGATTGTGCTCTTGTCTCAGTCTACATGATTTAACATATACTATTGCTTTTTCTGTGTATCTTTTTCTTTCTCTTCATCCCCTCCATCTCTTTCTTTACTCCTGGTGCAGTTTGGGACAGAGGCTCAACTCTAATGCTTCATGGCAAGCTTGGCTTAAACTGGCAAGTAAACACAATATAACCATCATAAGGGAAAACATACGACAATAGCCAGAATAGAGATTGTCATAATCTAATTAAAGATAACATGCTGCTTTATCAACTGAAATGTGCAATACCGACAAACCCTACTCTTTCTTAATTTAAAAAGGGAAAATGATTATAGGTACATATTTCAACTATTTCAGCTTCCCCCAAATGATTTGAATTACGAACATCTTTTGAGGGAGTTATTGTCCAACACATCTGCAGGACGTCAGGTTCAGGAAGGCTGGGTGAAGTCAATGTAAACATTATTTTTACAGGAAGGTTCTTTGGTGATAAATTTTTAGAAGCCAATACCCTCTAAAAATGCTTCAGGAGAACTTCAATAAAGTAGAGGATTACCAAATTGTAGTATCTAGCATGACGCATTGGTTCCATCTAGTGGTCATTTATTGCCATTTATTGAACTGGTTTCAAAGTAAAATTGAAAGTGACTACATGACACACAACCAAGTCGTTGCCTGCTTTTATTCATAGGCACAGGAACTACAACACTTTAGTAACTTGAGGCACAGAAATTTTTCTTGTTATGTCCTAGTGTGGTAGAATGTTCTGTTGGCTTTCATAGGGATAGTAACCATTGTAAAGATAACTTCAAATCATGTCCAACTTATATTTTGCAATCAACAGTGTCTTCCTGTGTCTACAGGGGGAAGCGTAGTTGGGGATCATTTGATGACAGCAGTGTCATTATGCAAGGCCCACCCTTTTACCCATTCATGATGTCATCGCCTGCAGAGCCCATAAGGGTAAAGTTCTAGCACAATACTATCACCCAGCTTTCATTAATCCGCTGACAGCAGCAAGGTCCTGTAGATGCTGCTTCTATGCAGTGTCAAAGCATGGCAGCAAAAACAGTTTCATGATAGTTATTCAGGTTAAATTTGGCATAATTGACACAATTGTCAATTTTAATTCTGCAAAAGAGAATTTTTCTTACATGTAGTGAGAAAATTGAGGATCCCTGCCCCCTAAAAAAAGGAAGAAAAAAGAAAACTGACTATAATGTGATGAAGGAATAAAAGCAAGTAAACAATTCCCTTTGACATTACAAAATGTTAGGTACATAAAACAACTCTTCAGATGGGTATAAACCAGCGTAGCATTCAAGCTAATATGGTAAGAACCAGAAACAAATAAAATATATTACAAAAAAAAGAGAGAGAACCAGACCATAAATAGAGCCAGTTTGGTCTAGTGGTCAAGGCAATAATATCAGTTAAAATCAATTATATTATACAGGTTGTCATTCTTTTAGTCATAGATTTTATACACGCTTGTCAGGAGAGGCTTCTTGTCAGGCAAGAGAGAAAGAATGATGCATAATGGAGGCCTTGGGGGAAAAAAACCTACACTTTCATAAGTTAATTTAAATTCCATGGTTTTGTATTCTTAAGTTGTTTAATTTTTTGGATGCTGCTCTCTAAGGGGGTCTGTATTGCACAGGTATATAAAACAATAGGTGTTGTTTAGTTAATTTGTGTAAGACAGAAGTAGAGAACAGCAGTTTGCATTATTGCTGATTTCCATATTACAACATAGTGCTATCTATGTATAAATCTATCCGTGAATGTGTGTCCACTGTTCAATTTGCTACAGTGATACAATCTGCATTTCCAATCTTTTCTGATTCCGTATTAACAAATTGTTCTCCCTGTCAAACCGAATATGGAAAAAGAAAATTTTTGCATTTCTCTTAACATTTCTTGCTGATGTGTACTACTGCAAGTGTGTAAAAACATACAACCTAGGGTTTTTTTTAGAGGCAGAATATGTAATCAGAAATATGCTGGTTAGAACCTATAATTATAATATCACGTTTCCAAAAGCCATAGCACAGCTTTCTTTTCCACCACTCTGCTACAGCTCTCCCCTCCCTCCTTTTTTATCTGGAGGCTTAGCCATTTTGAATCACTACCCTCCTCTTCTGTAGATGGGTACAGCTTCCAGGGATGGAATAATACTGGTGGGTTGCATGCACTGTGTAACTAAATGCAAACAGTAATTCAAGTGTAATGCAGCAGAGATCAGAAACTATGCCATACTTATTCCAATAATTATTTCTGAGTTACTTTAAAGATGTTTGTGTATTTGGATAGCATTAACACATGCTTGGTATTATAGTTTGTATTGGAATACAACTCTGATAATCACATATTTCTTCCCTGTTTTAAACTATACATTTGGGGGGGGGGGTGTTCCTTCCATGCATATCTTTTTTTTTAATGAATATCCTTTCTATCATATGACCATAGTCAGATGAATGCTAACTAGTTAAAACACTGTGTCCAATTTGGTAATTGCTGTTTGATAGGCAAGTGAAGTGTTTGCTGGATTGATAGTTTCCTACAGAGCTTATAAATTTTATTTTGATTTCATTAATTTCATTCCCTTGGCAATTTCATTGGGAAATGCATATTAGCATGCATTTTGTAAACTGTACTCAATTTGAAAGATTAAATATGTGTTCATTAAAAGTAATGTTTAGCAAGATTCAAATATTTGTTTTACAAAATAAACAACAGAAGAAACTTTTAAATTGCACGCACTTTGGTTTAGTTTTGTGCCCGGGAATTAAAAATGATTTAATACCTGAAATATGGCGTATAATTCTTTTTCCAAAAATACACTTCCACTAGTTACTGTACTCATATGTTTCCCTCTTAACAAGTCCTCATTTAGCGACCACAATTGGTACCAACAATTTGATCAAGCAGCAAAGTGGTCATTAAGTGAAACCATGACTGTGCTTACGAATGTACTTCAGCTCACCCTCGCTTTACAGGTTGTAAATATGAGGACTAGTCGCAAAGTTTTTCATCACTGTTGTAATTGCGGTCGCTATCTGAGGCAGTCAGAGGACTACTTTGTTATCTTTTTCACCTTGGGATGCAAAATAAGTTTTTATGTGAGAGGCTAGTAACTTTTTCCTGTTTTTCTTTTCCAACTCACAATCACAGATCCAAAAGGAAAGTCCTTGGCCGCAAAGATTCTGAGGATGATCACGCTCTAAATCATTCTCCATCACCCCCAGTCACACCTACTGGTTCTTCCCCAAACTTGCCTTCCCTGAGGCAGGCAGGATCAATTCAGAGAAATATTCGCAAGAGCAGCACCAGCAACGACAACTTCAAAGCACTGCTTCTTAAAAAAGGGAGCCGTTCAGACACCAGTTCTCGTATGTCAGCAGCAGAGATGCTAAAGAATACAGACCCAAGGTTTCAAAGAGCTAAAGTCGATTCTGCCGGAGACCTGAGTGAGAGCACAGTGGGTTCTCCTACCAAGACCAAAAGGCCCCAGGAGGAATGGGCCAAGAGTGAAGGCCTGATGCCAAGGAGTCTGTCTCTATCCAGCACAAGATACAGCAGATCTCGAACCCCACCCTCTGCCGCAAGTAGCAAGTATAGTGCTCGAAACCGGATCCAGAGTAGCCCTATGACGGTCATCAGGGAGGGTGACGTAGAAGTAGTTGAATCTGCAGAAAATAGAACTCGCAGGTTTTCAGAAGAGGAACCGCCTGATGTATTTGAGAGCGATGATATGGATATTAATGAAAGCAGAGACTCTACTGAGGATGACAACATGCTCGTGGACTTGTTATCTTAATGGGTAACACAGAATGCCCTTCCATTTTTTATATACATATATTAGCATTTAAACTAAAAAAAAGTTTAAATGAGGTTCAAGAGGCTAGACTTTCATATGTAACAAATAAGGCACCGAGTGTAAGTAAATTTTTAGGGTGAATTTGTGTATGGGATACTGCATAGATGATGCAATACTGATATTCTGTTCAGCGTAATTGGATTGACTTTTTTGTTTGGAAGAAACTAGTAAGCCTAACCTTTCCATTAAAGCCTTAATAACAATAATAATAGTAATGACAGTTCTTGGATTCTAGTTTGAGCATGCTTTTTTTCTTTTTTGAGGGTGTAAAAAAGCCTGCAAAAAACAACAACAAACAACGGGAAGCTTCTGTGGTACAGGTGAAAGTAACTTTTTAAGTATTATAATTTATAAAACCTAGTAAACTTTCAGCAGGGACTATTGGGAAGGAATGTGCAGCCTGTTAGTTAGCAGGACTGGCATTATCCCACTTGCTGCTTCTGATGTGATCTGTGATCTCCTCTTACAATCTAACCATGTGTTAACAAGAGTTTGGATTAAATTTTGAAGATTCCAAAGGGGGGGAAAAAGAAACACTTGTGATACAGGAGTGACTGCTGTGCAGCCATATTACAATCCATTTGCTTGGTTTCGAGAAGCCATTTTTTCTATGTGGTTTCTCTGAATAAAGTTTGAGGTATTCTTTTGGAGACCTAAAATAAATAGTTGCAGGCTTATAATGGGGATGTAGATATAGATTCAGGGGAAACATAATAAGCAGCCATTAATGTTTCAATTTCAAAATAAATGCAACGTTGGAAAACTTACACCATAGAACTGTGAAGAATACATTTTCCTTTTCTATTAAACTGTGTGGAATTGTATTATCAACTTTTGTCAAAAGGGAGAAGAGCTTTGAATGACATATCACTTGAAAGTTTCAACAGTAACTTGTCTTTTTGTTACCAAAGAGTGCACTACAATTACTTTTACTTTTTAGGAATAGCCAGCTTTTCCTCCTCCTGGGGAAATAACATTGCTCATTTAGAAGACTTAGTTTATTAAGAATTTATCATTGACTTACAAAATAACGTTTTCTTCCCTGTAAAGAAAACTACAGACAAAATAACTGCAGTTTTGCTCAGTTTTGTAAAGAAACTTTTAATTTTTGAAAAGGAATTTTGCATAAGTTGATAGTCTGTAAGGTTTTTATAATATTTGTACATAATGGAAGTTCTTAAGGTAATTCTTGTTTTCTCAGAGTTTGGAATTTCTACATTTTTAGATGTTAAGAAAAATCCTGTATGTAGATAATTTATTTTGATGAAAAACACTTGACTCCTTTTGTGCCCTCCATCTCTATATTGTTAATACTGTAAATTTCAGGGGTCTTCATTCAACTGAAGATGGAGACAATGCTGTGATTCTGCTTTAATAAACAAGGCTGCCATTTGTCATTTTGTGACTCAAATTAATGACTATTCTGTTTCCATACATCTCCTTAAATGAACATTAGCAAAGGATTTATTTATTTATTTGTTTCGATTTATATACCGCCCTTTTCCCGAAGGACTCAGGGCGGTTTACAGGGCAAATTAAAACAGTGCAATGTACAAATTAAAATTAAATTAAATTAATAGCCCCAAAACAGTTTAAAATTTAAAATTTAAAACCTTAAAACCCCTCAGTCCAGGCCGGCTAAGTCAAATAGCCAAGTTTTTAGGTCCCGGCAAAACGAGCAAAGGTTGGGGGCGATCCGGAGTTCCACAGGCAGCTGATTCCGTAGGGCAGGCACGCCCACCGAGAATGCTCTCCCTCTGGGGATCGCCCGCCAGCACTCCCTGACCGGTGGGACCCTGAGGAGGCCCTCCCTGTGGGAGCGCACAGGACGATGGGAAGTGGATGCTGGCAGCAGGTGCTCCCTAAGATCATATTGGGAAATCCAGATACTATCATTAAAATGTATTTATCACATAGTGTTTATCTCTTATATGTTTATTTTCCTCTTAAGATAGGTAATCCACATAATCAGAAAGATCTAAACGGAAAAAAAGAGACTGTTCCATGTATTCACTTTTAAGTTTTTATGGGGAGAGTAGCTTTGACATTTGCAGTAATGCCCATCATTTCTGAAAACACAGCGGTTGCTGTGAGGATACATCAGCATGGTATTTTTTTTTGCTTTTTATGCTTTTTTTTAATAACTGCATTTTAGTTCCCAAATTTCAGATAAAATTAACTACTTTGAAATTATGTATCCACCTTGCTCTGCCTGTCTGACTGAAAACTCTATTGCTATTTAGAGAATAACTTACTTATGTTATTGTGTTCAAGCTCAGCGATGTGTACTCTTAGAATGCTTAGAAATGTTTCAAATATTTGTACACATGGGCTTATGAAAAATCTGCCTACAGTATTTGTTCTCAAACCAGAGTTTGAAGCAAGCATTGAAGAGGGAGAAAGCAGAGGTTGAAGTAAGCAGAAAGTATGTAGGGCATAGTATACCCCATCACACTTCACTACCAGTAATTCATATCAAAGGGATGAGTTTGCAATAAACAATGTTAAATGGAACCAGGTGTAGATTCTATGTCATGTTACCAATAATAGGGAAATATAATATAATCCAAAACAAGGTTCACAGGCTGGATCAGCTGGTCTGGGGAAAACTAACATTCTGGAATTCCGTGGGATGTTCTTCAGAACAGAATATTTTTAACTACTTACTTCCACATATATCAGTCATATACAGACATGTTTGTTTTCACTGATTTTATTCCTTGTGCTTCAGCCAATGCATGTACACAATACCTATTAAACCAAGATGTTTTTACAAAATAGCATACTTGCCAAATAAGGCTTTATTCCCCAAAACATATATAATTAAATTTGAAAACATTACATCATGTGTTCTTAGTAAAAGTACAATTATTTTATTTTAAAAGGCAAACTTGAGTATGTATTTATTAGTAAACCATTTAAATGCTTACAAACAATGTCCAATTTCAGACTTGCCTCTTCTGTTTAGTACTAAAAAACACCTTTAGTGTTTGGTATGATTAAGCCAACTATAACTGTAAGAGGGCATGAAATTTTAAGGGAGAGTTTTATGTCTCGTTTAGAGACTAATGTGTACAAAGAAATATTTCCTCTTTCTATTGTTTATGGCACAAAATTAGTATGTATACATTTTTATTTGTTTGCTATTCCCTGTTATACGGGTAGTCCTTAACTTATGACTGGAATTGAGCCCAGAATTATGGCAGATCGTACCCAATTTTACAACCTCTTTTGCAGTGGTCATTAAGGTATTAACCATGGCCATTAAGCAAACATCACAGTCATTAAGTGAAATCATTATTCATGATGGGCATTTTGCCAGGAACACTGATTTCTGGGCCCCCCAAAAAAGCATAATGTGTGACACATGACTATGGGATGCTGCAAATGGCTGTAAATGTGGGCTGGTTGCCGAGCCCCAAAATGCAGTTGTGACGGAGGTGGCCCTGGAACTTAAAATCTGAGTTGAAAGTAGCGCTGGGGAGGTCTGTTATAACTTCAAAGGGCCACTAAGCTACCAGTTGCAAGTCAACTATCTGTATACACAAACATGAGGAAGAAACAGCATACAATGCAATTTCATTGAGAAGTAACACTAGTTTTCCATATTAATTATACTGAATAAAATACAGGATAACTGGGAGATTTGTGTTAAGTATTTTAGCTGAAGTACCACGACTGAACTACATTAATCCTTTTTTAAAAAAAAAGATAATACAGCTCCTTACAAACTTTCAGAGATTAAAAATGCACAGCTTATAATGCAGTAAAAGTGGTAATCGTACAGTAATGATGAATTAATCTAGGAATCTGGAACCCCCATCATCATCACCAGGTTATGCTACTTTTCATTATAACAACATGGATCAGCAATACTGCAGGTTTCCATGGTAGAAAAACACACTGCATACTATATGGAAGATGATAGCGTTGAACTCTAGTGAACTAGACTGCTAAATTCTCTGCTTTATGGCTCTCAAGTCTTCACAAATATTTTCACCCAAAAGCAAAGCACAAACTAATGTCAAATATTTTCACCCAAAAGCAAAGCACAAACTAATGTCAAATATTTTCACCCAAAAGCAAAGCACAAACTAATGACAGTTGAATCTAAGCATAATTTACTCCTTCAGGCATAAATATTCTTGAATATTTATAGCATGTGAATGATAATTTACATACACTGTGGCATCTAACAACTGGAATCTGGTTTTCTAATTAAGGGTATCCCTTCTTAGTTCTCAAGTACAGGTAGTCTTAGTTCAGCGACTGCCTCAAAAAGCAATCTTTTGAAGTTAAAACTGTTCAAAATGTAACTGCGACTAATGCCTGCATTTAAAACCTTTGCAGCATCTGTCAAGTCATGTGTTCGCCACAACAGTCAGTCAGCACTATACTGCATTGTTCTTTGGTTGACTTGATTTTTTCCCCCGTTCTTGCCCCTTTACAGATTGTTTAAACAAGCTTTATTCCCTGAACTGCTTTTGTCCCTGCACAGAACTTTTCTCAAAGTCCTAACTACAGATAAACAAGGTCAGCTCTGTGAACCTTAATAATGATTAGAACAGGCCAGCCCACTACCCTTGCTATCTGAAACTGACAAGATCCTAATCAGTTTCACATTGAAAGGTTTTCTTTGCCTCTTAAGCAGCTGCAAGCACAACAGCCAACCTACTGCATTCCTTTCAATGTTTATTGCCCACTGTATACCTGCTTACTCTCTTGTCATCCCTTCTCCAATGAATGTAAATACAAATTACATTCGAGTTAATTATTTTAGCACTGGAATGAGTATTGCAAAGGGTGAGGGAACAAGGAAAAAGGGAAGCTGAAGGAAAAAAATCATAAGCAGTTACATGATTTTCACATAGCAACCACTTCACATAATGATTGAGTTGCCAGAACCAATTGCTAAACAAGAACTACCTATATATTCAATAAGTATTCAGAGGAAGCATAGGCAAATTTCAAAGAATTAAGGGCCACAATCAATAATGGAGGTGAAAGGGAATGGGAGGCCTCTGAAGCAAGCTACTCTCACTCTCACCTTAAAAGCTGCCCCCTAAACAGGCCACGAAGTGCCTCCCAAATTCAGCAACCCCTGATTTACAGGACACATCAGAATTGTTTAAAAATCCCCAGCCCAGTGTTTCATTTAAGAGGCAGCTGGGGATTGGCATTAACTTTCTTACCTTTTAAACAACATTTTCAAAGGGGTCCAAAAGAGCTAAAGGGGGAAGCAGATAGGATCTCTTGTTTTGGTCAGCTCAAGAGTACTGCCTTTTAATTTTTTTCTCCAAAGGGTATGGTGGGATTTGGTAATGCAACAGGGTGTAATTTTCTGCCCCTTTCCCTATTCTCTGGAAGGAGGGGGGGGGGGGAAACTTGAGATGGCTTTTGATTTAATTAGTGTATCAAGACTATCAAAAGGTCATTATGTTTGATTTTGCAGCAAAGATCAGCAGTAAAATAATGCTCTTTAGCAGTTTGCGTCCTACTGAAGGAAAACAAAACTCCAGAAACAACTATGGGATTCATAGAGATTCTAAGTTACTTTACCTGCCTTTGAAATTTCCTTTCTCCCCAGATTAGGCCTCCAACTTGGTAGAAAAGTCTTGCGTAAGCATTACTGTTTTTGTAGAAAGTTCAATTAATTTACTACAAAACAGAATTCAGGATTATAAATATTATAAAATAATACTTATTAGCATTACTCTATTAGTCATATTTTGGCAAAAAAAATCAGTTTTATATCAGCATAGAAATTTAGGCAATGGTAAAAGCAAAGAAATATGTTAGAAAATATATAGGAACACAGCTTTTATACATAAGGAAAAATCCCCTTTTCAATTAAGCATTTAAAAGTTAATACTTATAATCTGTATTGCTGTGGAAAGAGTTTAGCTTTTTTTGATAAGCCAAACTTCATTATGCCTGTTCAGCAATTTAAATGGACTGTCATAACCAGCAGTGTAATAGATCTTTTCTTGAAATGTTCTTCCATCCCGCCTTAAAGTTTCAGCGAGTGCCTGTATTTCTTCTTGATTTTTTTTAGCTTTAGCAAATCCCCCAAATGATCTGTTAAGAACAGAAACATACATATTTTGAAAAAGCAGGGCCTAGACCAACCATACAAAGTCAAAATTCATAATCAGTGTTAATGAAATATTATTTCCCAGCATTTAAACATTGCTTTATGTTATTCCTAGTCATCGATCATCTGTCCTTTGTTTAATTTTCTCACAAAGGGAATATATTATAAAAGCATATATTATAAAAGCAACAAATGAATATACCCCCATGATGTTTTCATAGGAGCATGGAATGCTGAACAAACATACTGTCTCTGAATACAACAAACAATGAGATTCATGGATTAAAACAATAACGTGGGCCAATCCCAAAGACTGTTTTAAGAGAAAGAAGAAATGAGAAGGTACAAATGTAGATTCCTGGAATGGCATATAAAATACCTTTCACAGAATACAAATTTCATCCATACAATACAGGTAGTTCTTGAGTTACGAGTGTAATGGAGCCTTACTTGTGGGAGTAAGTCTCCTTGCTCGTTAAGATGCACAAGGCTTGTTAAGTGAACATGAGGTATCTGAGAGTGGAGAAGGCCATGGAGGGCCTAGTGATGGAATAGGCCCCAAAGGCCTTCCTGACCTGCCAAGATACCTCATGCTTCCCCCTCCCTTCCTGCTGCGCCAGATTCACCTGGAAGAGATCCGTCTCCTCTCTGCCGCGGTTCCTGCTGCCGCCTAGATCTGAGGCTGGGGGACACTTCCGTGGCCCTCCGGTGGCCTCATCCAGGCACCAAAAGCCTTTTCCAGGCCACTGCCGTTGGATCTGAGGCCATGGGACTTGCTCATAAGCACTAGGGGACGCTTATCACATAATTTCAAACGAGTGTTAAGTGAACGCTCGTAACTCAGTGATAACCTGTACTGTTTCCATCCCCTGGTTTCTTTTTAGATTTATTATTTGTAGAACTGCTAGATCTTAAGCAAAGTTGCTCAGAAATTGAAAAACTATGTATTTATAATTACTAAAGCATCTGAGAACTTCTGGAAACTCTTGATTTTAGCAGGCTTTTTTTTTAATCCTAGAATATTTAAAAGTATATACAACATATTTTATCCACCACAAGGTGGCAGACAACAATTATTAACAATGTTAAATAGCTTTTAGCCCAGATATACTCCATTATGACCAATTAGCTGTTGTATGCAAGAGCTATCTTTCATCCCAATTGATAAAACATTATCATACTAAGATCAGTAGAAAAGGGGGGGGAAGGAAACTTTCTCTCACACATCCCAACTGGCTAGTTAATAATATGCAGCAGGTAGTAATATATAGATATTTTAAACAGGGACTCTGTTGCCTGTATTTTTTTAAAAAAAAACTACTTCATACATACATCTCTCCCCCACCCCCTTCCCTTAATAGCCCAAGAGGGTCCCTTCTGAGAGGTCAATATTTACCTGACAAAGACTGTAATTGCTGGCCTGGTTTCGATAAAGACATCTGCTTCTGAAGGCTTGGGTGGGTTTGCCTGGTACTGAGTTGGCAAATAAAAGGCAACTGTTGTGATGGACTCGGAGAACGGGCCAGCTCCTGGCTGGACATAGCATGTCACTGGAGCTGTCATAGCTATCTTTGTTCCTGCAAAAGGCAGGAAGAATCACGTCACTAGCCCCACCAAGAAGCAAACTAAACATGCTGCTAAACTTTAAGGAACGAGTCTTTAAACTAGGATGCTAAAATCCTGAAATCTCTCATACATTAAATAATGGTATCAGCCAGAAATAATGATTTAAGATAGTTTTATTCTGGTCAAACATCTAGCTCAATACTAACTGCATGCAAAATAAATATAATCAAATGACTAATCTTAAGCTAACTCAGTCAAAACAGAAAACATATCTACTATGCTTTCCGTTCAGAAAACCTACAAATGAGGTAACTTTAAAAATATTTAAAAATGCACCTGACTACTACAGAGGAAAAAATGGTTCCAATGCAATCATTAAACATTTTTTGCAATTTTAAACCAAAATTTAGAGGATTGAGGCAATTTAACCACACAACCTTTGGTAAAATGAATGTCCTCAGAATGATTACTTTTCTAATAACTTTAAGAACTTACTTACCGGTATTCTTTATCCATGTTTGGAATTGTCTATTAAAATATTTGCATGTACCTTTAGCCAAAAAAATAAAGAACAACTTCCAATAAAAGCTTTTAGAATATGCATATAAGATATTTAAAAAGGCAACACATTTTGGGAAATGATGAAATATGTCTGTGTGGCATGATTTTTTTTCCATGTGAAAAAAGAACAATTTCAAGAAAATAGGATGCATACGTTGTATATTACCTTTTTCATTCTTGCCTTTAATATAGTCAAAGAGCTTCATGAAGCCAGCATTGATGGCTGCATCCCAGTCTATGGTTTTAAGAGATGTACACACCCATTTGGCAGCTTCATACTGTCGAATTTCATAATCAGATGCCTTTAAAAAAAAAGTCCACGTCACAGATCATGACACTGTTACTAAATAATTTGCATACTATGAACTCAGAAGGAATTCATTAAAATACCAATAAAACATAAATTAAACTAAGGTTTGTTAAGAGTTACAATGTTTACTGAGTTAGTTTACGATAGGGCAGACCCACACTTAACCATAAAGCTCATTCAGTAACCCAAAGATGCTTTTCAAAAGGCAACCGGACTTTGTTGCTTTTTTTTTCTCTTTGAATACGTTTTGCTTCTCATCCAAGAAACTTTTTCAATTCTTCTTGGAATTTCGGCATCTTCTTGTATGAGAAGCAAAATATATTCAAGGAGAAAAAAACCCAAGAAAGTCCCATTGCCTTTTGCAAAACACCTTTGGGACAACCCTGACCTGGATGATTGAGAATCTCCGTAGACATTCATTCAGTAACTCTAAGTCAGCCATACCTGAATCACCCTGTGTTGTGAGAATAGATGGGTTGGCTAGAGCTCACTGGATGAAAAATGGGATGTAACATAGTAAATAAACAGTAAATGAATAAAGGACAGAACTCTTTCAAACAGGAGTGTCTATGGAGGTTCTGATTCATCCAGGTCATAGTTATCGGTTGTCCCAAAGGTGCTTTTTTCACAAGGCAACTGGACTTTCTTGCTTTTTCTTTGAAGACGTTTTGCTGCTCATCCAAGAAGCTTCTTCAGCTCTGACTGGATGGTGGGGAATGGAAGGATTTATACTCCTTGCAGACAGCTGGTCATTTGCATTCTTTTAGAGAGTCGTTGAAGCCACCTGGAGGTTTGTGTCTTCAGTTTGTGTCTGGGTGTTTTATCCTTTCCCACACAGACACGGATCACACATACATGGATCAATATTTACATTTTGATTCTCACCACCCACTGGAGCACAAAATGGGAGTTATCAGAACCCTACACCTCAGAGCTGAAGATCTGCCTACCAGCAAAGATTGGAAAGAAAAAGAACTAAAACATATCAAGGAAGCCCTCAGAAAGTCCAGTTGCCTTGTGAAAAAGCATCTTTGGGACTTCAAACAAGAGGCACTGTACTGACAGAAGGACTATTCAAAACCAATTTTCCAACTTTATTTCAATAATGCTTACTACTGCCATCCTGCACTCTGATCTTATAGCACACCCTTGCTCACAAAACAGACCCACTAGTATTATAGCTGTGCACACCTCACAAAGAATTTGAAAAAAGTGCTTGATGTATGTCAGACATGTCAAACCTGCAACGTCACGTGACATCATGCAACGTATCAGAGCTTTTTTGCCATTGCTGGCAATGGGCTGGGCATGGTTTCCCAATGACGCGTCCGGCCTACAGGCCGGAAGTTTGACACCCCTGATGTATGCTGTGAGCACATGCACAGCACTTCTCTGTAGTTATTAAAGCAGCCTAAGTTTTCCCAGGCTTCTGCCCAAGGCTGCAAAAGAGCTGGTTCAAGGAATTCTTAAAGCCTCATGGCACTGGCTCTACACAGAAAAACCTGCTGTTTTCATGAGTCAGAGGTACTAGGCTCATGCAAAGTCTTGGAGCATTTCTTTTCAAACGTGTGAATGACCCTACTGGAGAATATACACAGATGCATTTAATGTTGTGATAGTTTAAAAATTAGAAGGTTGCGATTCAAGCAAAGAAATAAGGATGAGCTACTTATCTTCCCTCCTCTGTTAGTCATTTCCTCAGTCAAATTTCCAACTATCTGCAATATACGCTTCAAAGGGGAAAAAACACTTTATGGTAGAAATGTTTAGAAAAAATATTTTGAGTGGCAAAAAATTACTACAAAAGAAAGTATTAAAGACAGTAAGATAGAAAAAAATCTATCCTCTTTCATCCCAGAGTCAAATGTCTGGTTTTTATTCCAAAGAGAGGGGAAAGGTGAACTATACATAGATTTGCTCTCTACTTTGGTAGTACTTCCAAGTAACATTCACAAAGTTGAAACACCTTTCAAACATGCTTAGGTCATAATGCCCAGAACTTGCAGCTAACAAGGCTACCTGTGCCGCAATTCTGGGTTTTGGCCTCCATATACCTGACAGGTGTCAGGCTGGGACAAGCTAATCTCCTGACAGATATCAAAAAAGAGTAGCGATAATCCTTGGTTTATGGCTATTTGTTCAGTTGACTATTTAAAGTTATGGAACTGCTAGAAAAAATTGATGGTTCTTGACTTATGACAACAATTGAGATCAGAATATTGCTTTTGGGGCAAAGTGGTTGTTAATTCACTATTTTTTAACTTTTCAGAATTAATTTGATTCAAGTTGAATAGGCAAAATTAATTTAACTAATCACAAGTTGATGAAACTAGCAGTTAAATTATTTTACTTCAACATTCAGTTAAAGCATAAGACTAACAGGCTGGCTTCCTGTGCCCAGAATAGGGCAGAACAAGTACACAGCTCGCACACAACACTTTGTTCCACCTGCTCATGCATTGCATGAACATATCAAGATAGTGGCACTTTTATTGCCATCTCAAGTACAGACCTGGGCTGGCTAGATCTGTTTGTCATCTCAATCACAAGGATTCCTTTTCAGGAACATGGTCAATCTTTCTTTGAAAGAAAGTGACTTTATTTATTTATTTATTTATTACATTTATACACCACCCATCTCACTAGTGAAGTGTCTTACATGAGGAGACAGCATAGATAATCAATATGCAAGGACAGCTACTGCCCAAGTCCACATTCAAGATGGCAAAGTAACTGGGTAACTTAGACAATATGGCCAATAAGAGTTTATTTGGAATATCCAGAGGATCCTATCCAAGGAGACCACCTTGTATCATTTAATTATAGGGCTGTTCCCAAGGAGGATCTAACTTATGCATGGCATAATGTCAATGCATACAAAAGACAGGAGGGCAGCAGTATAGGATGTGAAATATGACAGAGGGGGGAAGGGAGCCAAAAAAATAGAGACAATGATGATTACATAAACAAACTTTCATGCTGACAAACAACCAAAGTGTGTGAGAGATGCTCAGGTTGACTCCTTTCTAATTCTGCCTCCTGACCTGACCTAATTCAAAGGGTTGACAAGGAGGAGGGGCCATATGAAATTAAGTTGGAAATTCACACTGTCCCTTTAATATGGTTTTTCTGGGATATTCACATCTACAATAGCACACATCTAGTGACAACATGCAAAGTTAGCATCAGTGATGCAGATTTTATGGCATGACCACACTGAACTAGAGGTCGTTGTGCTAAAAAATTATTTTTATTCTTTAACTGTATTTTATTATTATAAAACCTAAGGAGTACATTATATTTAGGCACAATAGTGTACATACAGTATTGATTAGAAATTATTAACACTCTTTAATATTTAGATAATTTAAACTTTTAAAAATATTTATATCAATATTAACTGTAATTCCTAAAATGTCAGTCATAAGGTTATTTAACGTTTACATCCAAAGGTAAAAGTGTCATTAATAAACAACTGCAACATATACAAAACTTTGTTATACAGTAAAGATTTCCATTTGAGCTTAATCAGTGCTTTTATTGTAAAAGAAAAAGGTGCCGGAACTCACACGTCATACAACCCTCTTTGCCTGCCCTACAAGGTTCCATCCAAAAAAGGTGCCGGAACTCCGTTCTGAGCATTCTATGTCAAAAAAAGCCCTGAGCTTAATATTTAATACTAGTATCTCCATTGTTTCACTGATTTTGCAACTTGTCCCAACCTGTGCCCTCTGGCTGGACTAGTATTACACCAGACAAATGCAGCACAAAAAAGAAAATGGAATGGAATAGAAATAAGAAAATAATAATAATAATAATAATAATAATAATAATAATAATAATAATAATAATAATAATAATTAGTAGTAGTAGTAGTAGTAGTTGGAAGGGACATTGGAGGTCATCTAGTCCAACCCCCTGCTAAAACAGGAAACCCTAAACCATTTCGGACAAATGGCTGTCCAGTCTCTTCTTAAAGACTTCCAGTGTTGGAGCATTCACAACTTCTGGAGGCAGGTTGTTCCACTGGTTAATTGTTCTAACTGTCAGGAAGTTTCTCCTTAGTTCTAGGTTGCTTCTCTCTTTGGTTAGTTTCAATCCGTTGCTTCTTGTCCTGCCTTCCAGGTGCTTTGGAGAATAGCTTGACTCCCTCTTCTTTGTGGCAGCCCCTGAGATATTGGAACACTGCTATCATGTCACCCTTCATCCTTCGCTTCATTAGACTAGACATACCCAATTCCAGCAACCGTTCCTTATATGTTTTAGCCTTCAGTCCCCTGATCATCTTTGTTGCTCTTCTCTGTACTCTTTCTAGTCTCAACATCTTTTTTACATCGTGGTGACCAAAAGTGGATGCAGTATTCCAAGTGTGGTCTTACCAAGGCACTGTAAAGTGGCATTAATACTTCACGTGATCTTGATTCTATCCGTTAATGCAGCCTAGCACTGTGTTGGCTTTTTTGGCAGCTGCAGCACACTGCTGGCTCATATTTAGTGATTGTCCACTAGGACTCCGAGATCCCTCTCACAGTTACTACTATTGAGCAAGGTACCCCTACTATACCTGTACATTTGGTTTTTCTTGCCTAAATGTAGAACCTTACTTTTTTCACCATTGAATTTAATTTTGTTAGATAGCGCCCAGTGTTCAAGTCTGTCCAGATCCTCCTGTATCTTAAGCTGTCTTCTGGAGTGTTGGCTATTTCTGCCAGCTTGGTGAGTTCCCCATCTAGCTCCTCGTCCAAATTGTTGATGAAGATGTTGAAGAGCACTGGGCCCAGAACAGAGCCCTGGGGCACCCCACTACACACTTCCCTCCATGTAGATGCGGTTCCATTGAGGACCATACACTGAGTACAGCCGGTCAGCCAGCTACGAATCCATCTGGTGGTGATGCTATCTAACCCACATTTTTCTATCTTATCAAGTAGTAGGTTGTGATCTACTTTATCAAATGCCTTACTGAAGTCCAAGTAAATTATATCCACAGCATTCCTCTGAGCCACTAATTTTGTCACTTGGTCAAAGAACGCAATAAGATTTGTCTGGCATGATCTGTTTTTGACAAAATTGTATTATTATTATTATTGTTTGTATATATAAAAGAAAAAACAGACAAAATAACAAAAAGTAAAAGTAAAACGAAAACAGCTATCTGGTTTCCCACTTCCCCCTTTTAGTGCCCCCCACCAATGCATTTAGTCTTCCCCCCCCCAAGCATGTCCAGAAACTCCTGCCATCTAATGTTCCAAACCACATATTATGGATTTAGCCCCTACAATCTCTTTGGTTTAATTTGGGCTAATTTAAAAACATCTGGATCCTTTGTGGTCTGTAAGTCTCTCAAGACAACTTGGAGAATCAGTTCCATTATTTCTTGAATGAGGCTAATCCTAGGCTGGAAACGAAAAGATAAGTCACCTGATTTGGCAATGCAGTCCATTTAGGCATCTCCAAGCCAGAAGAGAAAAGGGCTTGTTTTATAGTCTTCAACATCCTATATAAACAAAAGGAATAAAGTTATAGGAGTTCTTCTATGTTCTGGATTAGACGTGTAAATTCATGAAGCTTTTGAAAGAAGATCTGCAAAGGAAGAAATGTAATATAGTTGTGTGTTTTTCTATTCTTATCTCTTCAACTTGTTAAGTTGATGAGAGGAAGAAAAGCTATGGCTAAGAGAACAAGGAAAAGAATTGAGTAACAAGATTGTAAGCAGATATATTTGCAGAAATGGTTAAATTGACATGTTTGATTAAGGAAGAGTTATTTTTTTTATAAAAGACTGGAAACCCTTACGGTTATCTTGCTGAAAATGGATAAAAATGAACTGGTGATTTGGGAATTTGATTAAAATGGATTGTTTAAGAGAAAAAGGAGACCATAATATGTAGTATGGATGTGTTGAGATGGAAATTGGTATGTGTAACAGCTGCAAATAAGATCAGAAGTCCTCTCTCTCTCTCTCTCTCTCTCTCTCTCTCTCTCTCTCTCTCTCTCTCTCTCTCTCTATATATATATATATATATATATATATATATATATATATATATATATTCTTTTCCTTGTTATCTTTCACCTTATTTTCACCTTTTCTTTTTGTACTTTTTCTTTCTCTAGTTTTTAAGCCTATGTAAAATTCTATAATAAAAATAACAAATCACTTTAAAAAGAAGACTGTAAACGCAGAAATGGCCTGAAAACAACTTCCTGGATAGAAGTTTTGCTCCTGTTCTTTTAACTGGGCTTGTAGTGTCCTCCACAGCACACACACACACACACACAGTTGATTAATTTGATAGACCCCCCTGAAGGCTGAAGTCCCACTCCTATATAAGTGCTCCCTGAAGCACGTCTGCCTTGCATGGCTTCAGAATCGCCCCCCCCCCATTCAACCGGTATCCAGGGGTCTTCAAACCTGGCCCTTTTATGACTTGTGGACTTCAACTCCCAGAATTCCTCAGCCAGCCCTGGCTGGCTGAGGAATTCTGGGAGTTGAAGTCCACAAGTCATAAAAGGGCCAAGTTTGAAGACCCCTGCGGTATACCTTTTATCCTGCAGCGGGGCAAACCCGGCTCCTTTTGCATTTGTCGTGCCTCTTCTCTCTTCAAAGAAGCAAAGTCCCAATCCAGGAACTCTCACACCTACATCGCGCCCTGCCTGCTTTGCTTCGCTTCGCTCATTCAGCCCAAGGCTAACCTGACCCCGTTCAGTTCAATTGGGACGGCACGACCCAGGGGAAACGCCTATGGGATGTGTAGTTCAAAATATGGGACGGGGGGTGGGGGGTGGGTCGGCAGACCAAAATGCCTACCCCCCCTTTCCTTTCGGCCAAACTCACCTTTCGGTTAGCCTCTTTTCTTCTCTGCTCCCCAAGCAAGAACTTTAGAAAGTTTGGGAGTTTGGGAGCGTTAACATTTCTAGCTGCCAGAGTCGTGGGGCGGGGCTATAACCCGGTTTAGGGTGGAGAGAATAATTATTCGCCCCCGCCCCCGCCCCCGAAAATCGCACAAAGAATCTACTGGTCGCTGCGGGGAGGGAGGAGGGGAATACGAAGAATTCCGTTTTCTGATTGGTTGCGAGTGGGCGGCGTTTACGCCCCTAGGGGGGATTTTAAGGGAGCCTGGGCCTGCTGTTTTGCTGGATTGAGAAAGGGGCGGGAGGAAAAAAAAAAAAGCTTCTGGTTTTGGTGGCGCTCGGTGTGGGACGTCGCTTGTTGTGGCGCGGTCTCCCGGGGAAAGAAGGAATGAGCTCATGGCCTCCTGTCAGATGCCCAAAGGGGGGGGGGGAGGAGGAGGAGGAGAGAAAGAGATGAAAAGGTCTCTTTGAAAGCAGAAGGCACGAGTGTTCAATCTCGCCCGCTCGCTCCCACCAGCGCTGCGTTTCTTTTCGCTGAGGGAATGCTCGCCTTTCGGCGGGGGCGCTGGCTGCCTCGGGCCAAGGGCGTTTCCCGCGCTCGGGGACGCGGAGGAAACTTTTGGCGCTCCCAAGTTGGCGCCCTGGCTTCGTTTGAAGCACAAACTCGACGTTCACTTCACAAGCCCGCACTCCTTTTGAATTGCGGGGAGGAACGCGCTTGGCAAAGCCAAGGGAGCGAGCGAGTTTTACTTGTTAGGGTTTGGCTAGTCCAGGGGTAGGCAACCTCGGCTCTTTTATGACTCATGGACTTCAACTCCCAGAATTCCTGAGCCAGCTTGGCTGGCTCAGGAATTCTGGGAGTTGAAGTCCATGAGTCATAAAAGAGCCGAGGTTGCCTACCCCTGTGCTAGTCCAGCGGCTCCCAACCTTTTCTATACCCCGCACCCCTAAGAACGCTCCTGATATATTCTCGCACCCCTTACAAATAGTTCGAAATTACGGCAACAAATTATGCATATACACTATAATTTTGAAAAACCCAAGTTTTCGCAACCCCGGGAATATCGTCTCGCACCCCCAGAGGGAATCCCTGGATTAGAAGGTCCTCTAATGAAATCTTGCTGAGCGTTACAAGACTTCCTTCTTGTTGTTTTTGTAAGGATGCCAAATTCTTCTTGTGTAATTTGGGATTGGCAATTCACGAAATTTCGGGGTAGGAACAGTGAACTTCGGCAAGGTTTCAGAATAAAAGTGCATACATTTGAGACCGTTAGATGTGCATGAAAGAAAAAAAAAGAATCATTGTGCAAAATAACGCACACGAAAAGACTGCTGACCGCAGATTGGTGTACGTTCTTCCACACGTTTCACTTGCACAAAAGTTCATTGTTAGAACCGGCACGGATAATAATAATAATAACAATAACAATAGAGTTGGAAGGGACCTTGGAGGTCTTCTAGTCCAACCCCCTGCTCAGGTTAATATATTATGTTGCAACTTTAAATTGCTTCTGCATAAATCAATATAAAAATAAAAGTTTCTTATCTGTACAAATCCATCCTCCCAAATGTCACAAGTGTGATTAAACTCTCAAGTGGGATTGATAATATCCTGGACTTTTTAGGTATCCTAGCAAAGAACCATTTAGGAAGTACTATTGACCATATTAGAATATAAGGATTATCATATCCTGAGTTCTCAGGCTTAACTATGTCTCACATACTACATTTTCACTGTGCATAGCAATATATACATTTGTTAGACCTTATCTAACACCCAGAGGCTTCCTTATAATTTCCTGTTCTTTGAACCCCTCCTGAGCTTGGAAATATTTGCCTTTGAACAAGTTTCTAATGGTTTTAATGTATTTTCAAACTACTTAATTTTAATTTGATTTTATGGGCTTATCCTTTTTATTGTGAATTGCCAAGAGATCTTGATAGTCACTGATATATAAAGAAGGGATGGGATAGAAAGTAAACTTTTATTAGGCTAAGAAAGTAGAGACACTCTGAAAACTATTGGTTTGCAGTATTTATTATGTTGATGCATAATCTTTCCAACTAGAAAGGCATTGTTAGTCAAGTGACTTGAATTTAAAGAAGATTGGCCTGTTAAATTCCAGCTTGTTTCTTAACAACTTCTACTAATAATAAATAAGCAATATAGCTATAGTATCAGTATTAGAGAGGTTATACTGATGCAATTATTTAATTAAAAATATAGAATGCTAGTTCTATAGCATTAATTCATTCCTTAGTGTAGATTGCATTGATTTGTCCCGAAATGTTTATCTGGATGACAACAGGCAATTGTTTTTTTGAAATAACCGATTTTTTTGAAATAAATATGAATAAAGCATCCACATCAATTACAGTAGCTATTTATTTACTTACTTATTTGATTTGTATGCTGCACATCTCACCTATAGGCAATTCTAATTTACCAAGAAATTATTTGTTTCTGTTTTTACTAACATGTTTATATAAAATGATAGTTATCAGATAAAGAGTAAATTTGCGCCTATTGATGGATATTACTTAAAGCATTACTTTGCCTGTTGACTTATGAAAACTATGCAACTAACATTCACATAGCTGTTATTGATAAAAATAGCTGTGATAATTGTTCTAAATTTTCTTCCTTATGTTCATATCTAAAACTATGATGTTGAAATATAGCTAAAAATTCAATGTTTATTTTAAAACTTTTATATAGTCACTGTTGTTTTACCAAGCTCCCAATCAAGAATTAAAGATTATTATAATAAAACAACAAAATTATATTAAAACTCTTAAAACCATAAACATGAAAACAAAACAAAACAAAAACCTAGCCCCAAGTTAAGCTTCTGGCATACAGTCACCTCATCCTATAACCAGCACTTGGGGGTGGGGGAGTCAAATCTTCAGTGCCTTTTAAAAGGCTGGGAGGACTGTGGTCTGCTATAACTCAGAGGGAAGAATGTTCCAGAAGGGCAAGGGAAAAGGCACATTTCCTATAAGGTGACAGTGTATAAAGAAAGACACTAGGAGTATGCCTACCCTATCTACTCAGATAGGACAGGTAGATGTCCTTATGGAAAGGTTGTTCTCACAAATACATGATAGGGATGATAGATAGATAGATAGATAGATAGATAGATAGATAGATAGATAGATAGATAGATAGATAGATAGATAGATAGATAGATGATACTGATTTTCTAGTGACAGAAATGTAATCTACCTGAGAAGCAAAATAAAAAATAAATTAATTAATTAAATACTTTATTGTTTTTAATGTAGCCATATTTAACTTTGTATCTAGAATTAAAAGATTTACAGGAGTTTTATTTAAACGTAGAAAAAACGTGAAATTATTCTATACACAGTGCAGAAAATTACTGCATTGGTGTATATCTTACTGTGCCTTCCAATAATTAAATCTCCAAACGTTCCACTTTTCTTAAACATTCAAAAAAACCCGCACATTTATTGTGTGTGCCATTCAGAGACCTTCAGATACATTTCAAAAAACATGTATAATCTGTAGTATTTTGATATGTAAACTTGTTGATTATTTGTTGAATTCATAAAATGTCTAAGAAATATTCCTGCATTACAAACATTAAAGCCCTTTCAATTATGTATATGTGTAATTCAAATCTAGTTGCTTTCCAACACAGTTGTTGCAATCCAACTCACTTCAGATTTGTCCTCTAAAACATCTGTATGTCATTTACTCCAGGAATTTCCTAGGCACAGTGTTAAGTTTAATATTTCCTTCATCCAATACAGTTGGCTGGTGAGCTATTTCAATATATGTTCCATTTTAAATTGATACTGTTACCATTTTAAATTAATCCCTTGAAGCTCCATTGTGCTTGTAGGATTGCCTTGCTCTTAGTTCTTCTTACTTTGTTTTCAGAAGTCATAATAGACTGGGAACCCTGACCCAAAAGATTTCTGTGTGCTTATTGTGGTTTGGTCTCTTCATAAGGAGGCAGTGGCTCCTGAAATCGCTGAACATGTTCCTCTTCTGTGGATGCCTTCATGGTGGCCTCCTCATATGACGGAGGCAGGCATACAGTGAGAAAGGCAGTTTCAGGCAGGAGAGTGGAGTATTGGAACCTCTGCTCATTGTTCCAGGGTAGCACAGAAAGAAAATCTGTCACCTCATGCTCCGGAAGAGATTCTGGCAGGTCAATGCTGAAGATCTGAGCCTGAGGATTGCGACGTTGGCAACGTCTATAGAGGAAGAGCAACAGGAATGCCAGGAAGAGCATCACGGTAGCTGGTAATATGATGCATAGGAATGGCTCTATGTCTTCTTTGGTTGAACTTGCTTTATGCTGACTCTAGGAGAAACCAAGACAAGAATGTGCATCAGGCCTTAGCCAATTTCATTTTATGTGAATCCTGCCTTTCATAACAACGGCATCTCAAGGCAGTAAACAGTAGTATCAAAAAAGCCCAAACCCATTGAAATAAGCAAATTAATAAAGTATAAACACAGATATAATAGAATATGTTGTTTTGCAGAGTATGCACAACTGAACAGCTATATGTCAACGCTGCTAACATTGGATTTTTTGCATTGACAATAGATGGAAATGTAGCCATTTTTCTCCTTTCGCTTTTAAAGTTAGATGGTGCTGGGAGGGGGGGGGAGTGTGAATGAGAGTCCAGCTAGACATAACAACAGTAATCGTAGCATGAGAATCAAGGTTGTTGAGCCCAGAGCTGATAAGGAATTGGCGAACTGGAGAGGAAGCCCGCACTTCAAGCTAATTGGGGAATGTGATTTATGACTGTTAATTGGAGGAGGGAATTGTGCTTTGATACTATGTGCCCAGGGGAGGGGAATTCAGTTTTTGGCTTTGATTATGTAAGTGCCGATATTATGCTACTCGAATAAAAGATCCTTTAAGGTAAACAATGCCTCGAAGTTCTTTTGAAGAGTTTCATCTGTCGGAACCATAACATTATACTGCCCAATGAGTTCTCCAAGCAGGCTCTCGCTTGCCCTTAGAAAAATGCCTCCACCTAAGGGCTAATCCATCTCTCTTCTTCAAGCCTCTGAGACATAGGTTGGCATTTGCTGCTGTACCCTATCACTCAGGAAAACTTTATTATGAACAGTCAGAGGTGATTTGAAAATAGCAATTGCAAAGACTCTGTAGCCTCCTTTTCTATGCCAATGATGACCTCCGTCAAACCCACAAACGATTGATTGTATCTAATGTTTGCTGCTGCCCATAGGAACAATCCTTGAATGAGTTCTTTTAACTACATCTCAGAAACTGGGAGGTTAGAGGGGAAGTGTCCCACAGCACCACCACAGCATCCATTTGAGAGCATCCTTTAACACCTGTAGCAGTATTTCTAGAGTTCCAGGTGTTAAAATGCCCTCTTTGCCCTTATCCCATTGAAAAAAAAGTCACTGAAACAGAAGGCTTCCCCAGAGGGAAGGAAATAAGGATCCAGATCAGTATGTTTACCTCTCTTATATTGCCTCTACCGCTATCAGTTGGATAGCAACTGTTTCCCTACTTTTCTATGGCTAGCAGGTGGCTGATTTTTTTTTAAATTCCATTTATATCCCGCCCTTCTCCGAAGACTCAGGGTGGCTTACAAGCTTAGCAGTAGCCTTCATTCTATGTATATGCCTGTTTATTAGGGCTTTCACACACACACCCCAAGCGGCATTATTACAAAGTCAGCTTAATTGCCCCCAACAATCTGGGTCCTCATTTTACCTACCTCAGAAGGATGGAAGGCTGAGTCAACCTTGAGCCTGGTGGGATGCGAACCTGCACTAATTGCAGGCAGCTGGTGTTACTTAAGGAGGCATTAGCCCACTGCTCCACCAAGGCTCTATTTAACAACTATGACTGGGATTTCTTTAAAAAAACCTGATGGCTTTGTGCCCTTTCCGAAAGGAAGTACGCTTTTGGCAAACTACTCGGCTCTTCTCCAGTATGATTTCACTAGTAGCTATGCAGTGGATAGGTGGAGCGTCAACTATAGAATGCTCTGAGTTGCACACATGGATGCAACTGGTGCATTGCACACCCATGTTTTAATTAAACAAATTGGTTGAGAGATTAAAGTGGTCAAGTCTCAGCATTACACTCCAGTCTCTCCTGCCATCCTATAGCTGATGTTGACCTCAGAGTTAGCAATGGTATAAAGTATGAAGAAGAACACAACTGACACTTTCCGAATCTATTTAAAATGTTGACTGAATCATATAAATATTACCTTGCAACTTAGTTTATCCTCATCCCTGTGTTTTTCTAACCATGCTAGAAGTAACTATAAGCATCTGGGTAGGTAAAATGAGGACTCCATGCGCTTAAATTACTTTAAGAGACATCCTTTAGCATTCATTTCTTTTAAATTTATCTACCTGTCCCACTTTAAGGAATGTATGCTAACAGCCAAAGGATTTTTTTTTGTTGTTAAATGATCATTTAAGCGGGATAAAAATATTTCTGTTTGCGTAAGGCATCCATGGAAATGGGAATTGTTCTGGATGGAATTGTGGAACTTAATTGAATGGAATAGGACACCACATTTTTGAGAATACAAGCTGGCACCTATTTTATTGTTACATTTTTTGTTGTCAAACAATAACAATTAAAACAATAGTGAGTTGCCTTAATAAATTTGTTAAGGATGTATATATTATTTTTATTTTTTATCTTGTTTTTGTTAAGTTTTTATAATTCTGCATGGAATACATATGTAGATTTAATCTTATTTCAAACAATTGCAAAAAACAATAGGGCCCATGGTTTCCTTCTGACTATTATACTTGTATTAAAACACATAGGAATTATTGTAAATGATGTACATAAGCATGTCAGTTTCATGATAAAACTATGTCAGATAGCAAATCATGATTTCTAGTCATAGACATTGGGGGTAAATGACAACACAAACTCAGTATATTTTACACTTGCATTAAAACACTGAGCATCCACAAGGACATAAAGACATAAAGAAGTATCATTTTATTTTTTTATTTTATTTTTATTTATTTGATTTATATACCGCCCTTCTCCCATAGGACTCACTGTTCATTTATTGACATAGTATGTATATATTTATATGTATGTTATAGTATATGTTAGTGATTTATGTTGCCTATACTAATAGATACTTTCTGTGGTGTGAATTCTCTGTAGTTTTTCTGTCTTGAGCTTTGCACAAGAGCTTCACAATAAATCATAGTTCTTCAAACACTTAACCTTTTATTTAGCACTTGGCTTGACACATTGAGCTTGTCGATCAGAAGGTCGGCAGTTTGGTGGGTCAAATCCCGAGTGCCGCGTAACAGAATGAGCACCTGTTATTCGTCCCAGCTTCTGCCAACCTAGCAGTTTGAAAGTACGTAAAAATGCAAGTAGAAAAATAGGGACCACTAAGGTGGGAAGGTAACAGCGTTCCATGCGCCTTTGGCGTCTAGTCATGCCGGCCACATGACCACGGAGACGTCCTCGGACAAGCGCTGGATCTTCGGCTTTGAAACGGAGATGAGCACCGGCCCCTAGAGTTGGAAACGATTAGCACGCATGTGCGGGGGAACCTTTACCTTTACCTTTGACTTAATAGAAGACTCTCAGACATATTAAAATATTTATTGTTTATAAGAATAAAGTCACACATGCATTTGCCCACTGGGATGTGCAGATGTCAGAGCTTTTTATATATATTTATGTTCCAAAGTTTAAATTCCAGACATTTTCTTTCCACTGGTCTGAGTTAATGGATACTTGGCCAATCTTTAGATGTTCTTCAGAAACATCTGAAATATGAATATATATCATTTCTCTTTAGCATGAAAATATATAATTCTCATGTCATCATTTTTCACTGTTTGTGTTAGAAGTGTATCATGTAAACAAGACCCCAACTTATTGTAATAAGCAGCCGGGACATTATTTAAATGGATAAATTGTCACTAGGAAGGAAAGGGGAAATTAAAAATTTATGTTGTTCTTTAATTATATATTCAATACATATTTAATGGTATATAATATGGTAGAAAGGATTATGGTGAATATCAAATATTGCAGCACTACCATTAAAAAATACTTTGTGAAGGAAAAGTAAACTGCAAACCTTTTATGTTTGATTCTATTTTACTACCACTTGAAGCCTAATGGCATAAGGTAAATAGGATGTTTTCCAAATTATACTTAAGTGTATCTTGTATACTCTGATTTTTATATCTCATGAGGGAATGGATAGGTTAATCAATATTTTCAAATGCAACAGCAATGATATCATTTGTTGCAGATTTTTAGTATGAATCATCAGTTGACTTTAAGTATTCTGCGTTTTGAATACAATACAAAATGCGTATTGTAGATAGCTTGCCTATTTAAAACATTGACATTATTTTAGAGAAGGAAACCATGGGCCCTATTTTTTTTTGCAAAATGTCTTTTGCAAAATACCCATACTGGTTTAATCAATCCACAAAACAGCATATCTTCCAAATACATTCTGTTAAAATGTATGACTGATTTGTCCTGAGTCTTCTTGTATGGAAGAAACATTACCATTTTACAGTGCTCTTTATTTACACCTGGCCATACTGTATGTTTTATATATTTTGGTTGAGAAAACATAGGAAAAGAAAACAGATATGACTAGTAATATTTTTTCAAAAATATACAGAATTGCTAGATTCATTAATAAGTAGGCACAAGAAAAACTAGTTGATTTGTATAATATTCTAACATTTCCCTAACCAGGATTTCAAAATTAATCAATGAGAATAATACACGTTTATAGCCAAACTTACAAATTCATCACTGCAGAGCAGGGTTTAACAGAATAACAGAATTACTGAATTGGAAGGGACTTTGGAGGTCTTCTAGTCCACCCCCTGCTCAAGGAGGAGACCCTGTACCATTTCACACAAATGGTTATCCAATATCTTCATAATAATCTCCAGTGATGGAGCACCCACAATTTCTGAAGGCAAGTAATTCCACTGTTCTTACTGTTAGAAAATTTCTCCTTAGTTCTAGGTTGCTTCTCTCTTCAGCGTTTTCCTATGCACTTTTATCAACATATGAGTGTACTTTTGAATTTTAAACAAAGGGAGAGAAAAAGCAAAAAAAAATAAATCTGGTTGATTACTGAGAATGGAGTTTGGCTCATTGTGGTAATGATGTAGAAATCATAAGCTATTTTAATCAAGAACAGAATAAAATGTGTACGTGGAATGGTATTTAAATATACTGTGTGTAGATGTGAATCACCATTTGCAGATTCAAAACATGTTGACTCTAGCATTAAGTAGTCTTGTGAAGATGTAAATGAGTACATCACAGACCAAACACATTCAGTATTAACTTCAACACTACTTTTTTTTTAGTATGGTAATAGTTTAAACATTCAGATGAATAAAAACATTTTCAACATAATCAATGAAAAAGCATGGATTGTGAACAATTCTATGAAATCATGCAAATGTGAAGAATCACATTTATGCTCATAGTAGCTGACATCAACACAAAAAACACCATTGCAGTCATTTACTGTCATATTACTATTATTCTTCTGGTCTTATTGCAATAGGTTATTCTGTCTAACCAGGAGACCTAGAAATATTTAGAAGGAATAAATTCAATTCAATAGTCCACTAAATTCAGTGGGACTTACTTCAGAGTAGACATGCAGAGAATTATATTACTAGCCTGCTATTAGTTTTATTTTTTGACCCAGTGCAGTTAGGCTATTATTTAAAGAACCAGACTAAATTACGTTACAAGTTACTGTAAAAAATACTGAGAAAATAATTTGACCCTCAAAATCTCTTTTAGATTGTCTTGTCAGGGTAGTCTTTCTGATCTATCTCTCACACCTGTTTCCCCTTTTGCCACTCACAACACTGAAAAGTAATATAATCCAGGAAACAAAATTTGCTGAATATCACTTATTCTAACATCACTAAAAGGGTCTGCCGAGAGAAAGATTGAGAATGAAATAGGACATAAATAAAATGACAGATTCAAAAGCAGCCAAAATATCCATTTGATGTTAAGTTTTGAGGTAAATATTTATATCAGTTTCTGCAAACTTTTTTTCCCCCTGGGTTGGTGAAACAAAGGAACTATTGCATGGAGGACAGCGTGCAATTTATGTAAAGTAAAGCACTTGCACAAACTCTGAAACGAGACATCTTGAAAGAACAGAAGTAAATTCAAGAAACATAAAGGGAAGATAAGAGACAAACCTGTAGCTCGGTTTCCACCAATGGCGCGCCGGGTTCACTGGCTAACCAGTCATAGTTTCCCCTGTCAGCGTGTCCAAATTTCTTCCAGCTACCACTGTCCAGAAGCCAACGCATTCTTTCATGGACGTGTGGGTTTGTGCTTTGTTCTTCCTGTTCAATTGTGGTCTTCTTTTTGATTATTTTTAATACTGTCACTTCCCTCTTTCTTCCCTACCCCACTGATACTAGGCCTACCTTGGAATGCCTAAGCTGAAAACCATGCTGATATTCTCTCCTGTTCCTGGCAGCGAAGAAGGAAAGGGTAGAACAGTGACCAGATGAATCTTGGATGCTATTTTGTCTTCTAACTCAATCTCTCTGGATTTGCTTCAGTGGCCTACATTACCAGGGAAGCTGGCATCAGGTATCAGGGAAGAGATAGCATTCTGATTGGACGGTTGCCTGCATTGGGATTATTAAAGGGGTATTTCCATGACAGTCTGAGTGCACATGGTCCTAACTCTGTGGATAAATCATGGTCTACATTTATAGTTCATATACATACAATTTATATATATACACATAAATGTTTGTGTGGAGAGGAAGGGAGCCCTAATGTTATAGAGAGATAACAAAAGGCTTGCTCCTCCCTAAGGGTTAAGGAAATATTTCCACTTGGATGCAATGTAAATAGCAAAAGCAGTTGCTGTTAGGCAGGCAAGGGCATAGCTGAAAGCTCTTCTGAATTATTTAGAGGTATTAGAATGTAGATGTTAATGATAAATCCGAAAAGAGGCTGCTGCTAGAAAAGGCTTTAGTAACTGAGAATATATGATTGCTTTCAGTGACACATCTAACGGGCTTAATTCTGCTCTTTAATCTTCCGTAGCTTTTTTTTCCATAGATAAGTATCATTATGTTTCAATCATTTAATTTACGTAATTATTCAAAGCAAAAAGACTCCAAATGGTTTCTATACTCCCCTTATAGCAAAACTGCATTGATAGAGCGGTAAGATGTCAGCATGATCACTTGGTGGTTCTTATCTTTCTTTTAGTTCCTTCCCCCTTGGCTATATTCTGAACTTAACATTGTTTGGGAAACTTTTGATAAAATTGCAACAACAAGAAATTATGCTCTATCGGTGATTAGTAAGAAGAAAGCAAAGGAAATCATCTAGTCCTGTTAGTATCCAGGCAAGGAATTCAAATGTAAAATTGCTAAGTGTTAAAGATATGTGACATAGTACAAGTAGCCCTCAACTTATGACCACAGTTGGGAGTAGTATTTTTATTGCTAAGCAAGGCGTGAGTCATGTCCGATTTTACAACTTTTGTTTTTGCCTCAGCTGTTAAGCGAATAACAATAGTTGTTAAGTGAACCAGGAGATCATTAAGTGAGTTCAGCTTCCCCCATTGACTTCACTTGTTGGAAACCAGCTGGGAAAATTGCATATGATGACCACATGACTCCAGGAGGTGGTGAACATCATAAATACATGCTGGTTGCCAAACACCTGAGTTTTGATTGCATGATCCTGGTGTCGAGCCCCGCAGGCCCAACACTACACAGGGACCTCTGACTCCACTGTACTTACCTGCCCTGCTTCACCTCATGGTCCAGCATCCCAAATGAGAGCGGCGGAGGCCACCAACATGCAGCAGACCTGACGGCCAGCTGCTTCCCAGCCCCTGGTCACGCCTGCACAGAGGGACCTCACAGAAGGCCCCGCAGGCACTCAGAAGGACGGCCCAGGCTGCTCGGCTGACTCCACTGTACTTACCTGCCCTGCTTCATCTTACGGTCCGGCGTCCCAAATGAGAGCGGCGGAGGCCGCCGATGTGCAACAGACCTGACGGCCAGCTGCTTCCCAGCCCCCGGTCACACCTGTGTGGAAGGACCTTGCAGAAGGCCCCGCAGGCACTCAGAAGGACAGCCTGGGCTGCTCGGTTGAGGAGAGGGCCACGCCAAGCATGTTTGCAGCAGGCTGCACAGGCACCCAGCAGGACAGAACTGCCTGCACGCTGGTTGGGGTATCCAGCTGTGTTTCGGCATTGCCGTCTCTAAGCAAACTGGAGCTGAGGCCTAGCGAGCCAGCAACTTGGGACACGCGGACGAGCCTGCTGGGGCCAGGCGGGGGTGAGCGGGGGCTGGTCAGTTGGGAAGGGGTGATTACACAGTGGAGACACGTTAGCGTATACACTCATGGTGGGGCTATAGGAGGTTGGGGGGGTCGCCCAAAATACTTACCTCACGGAGGGCGGCTCACAGGGAAGCACAGGCATGGGAGCACGCATGGACGCAGAGAAGGGGGTGGGGTGTTTATGGGCACATGGCCAGATGCTGTTATGTGACTCGGCTATAAAACGTACGTTGGGAGTGTGTGGCTTCCAACGCTGACTTTTTCCTTGCTTTGGAGTGTATGTATTATGTTGCAGGTTCGAAGAATTAGTCAGATGCTGTGTGCTGAAACACTGTAATTTATTGCTAGTAACTGTAACAAAACTGAACTGAATAAATGGCTATATTCGCTCTATTTATACTGCATCAACTGTGAGTCTGTTAACCACTTAAATCAAACTTCAGCTCAAGCCAGTCTCAACAGCCAATAGCATCAAACTCTGCTTCCGGCCGGCCAGGCTCCACTGTCACTGTCCAGCGCTCTCTACCTTCTGAACCTGTCAAACCTTATAACAGCTTGCATACCCCTGTAAGACTAAACAATACTCATAACCCAATAACAACTATAAACATGCATTCTTCTTATTCACACACAAAATCCGCGAGATACGCCGGTGACTTGTGTGAATGATTAGATCAGGGGTCTTCAAACTTGGCAACTTTAAGACTTGTGGACTTCACCTACCAGAATTCATCAGCCAGCCCTGGCTGGCTGAGGAATTCTGGGAGTTGAAGTCCACAAGTCCTAAAGTTGCCAAGTTTGAAGACCCTTGGATTAGATCATCTCAAAGTTTCTCCCCTGTCCCGTATGGGGAGAACAGACTGTCTGTTTTGCTCTGGTCCTCTGGGAGGTGTCACTGTGTCAGTATTTAAGTTAGGACCTACAGTCCATAATTCCTCAGTATCTGTTTGGTAGTCGCTGTCAGTGTGTGTTGATGGACTGTCCACCTGTGTGCCAATTCCGGAACTATTTTCAAGTACTCTTTTCCTTATTTGATCAACGTGCCTTCTGTGTTGTCTACCCCCCATCCACCCTTATAACGTAAGACAATGGACCAGTTTGTTCAACAACCTCCCCTGGCACCCAAGGGTGACCTGAAGCATAATTCCTGGTCCATACCAAATCTCCATTGGTGAATTGTCTGTGATTCAGTGGATACTCTGAGTCCGCTGCTACTCTGTCTGGGTGTAGTCTGTCTAATTTTGTAATGAGTCTTTTCCCCCAGCGTAGTTCCGTTGGGCTCTTTCCAGTAGCTGTAGAAGGGGTTGAGTGTTGGTGCAACAAAAATTGTGCTAACCTGCTTTTCCAATCTCTGTGTATGATGTGCCGCAGAACATCCTTCATTGTGCACACCATACGTTCAGCCATGCTGTTAGAAGATGGGTGGAACGGGGCGGCGTTGATGTGTCTAATTCCGAACATTGTCGTAAACACCTGAAAATCCGCAGAAGTAAATTGTGGCCTGTTATCTGAGACCAATACATCAGGGAGGCCATATGTGGCAAAAATTCCCTTGAGTATCTGGATTGTCCCTGGCTGTGGTCATGTTATGAACTGGTACCACTTCTAACCATTTTGAGTAACTATGTACTGCTAAAAAAAATAATTTTCCCTGAAAGGGCCCAGCAAAATCAATGTGCACCCTGGACCAGCGGGTGTGTGTGGCTTCCCACTTACGCACTGGTGCATGTGGCTGTTCAGGCCGGGACCTCTGACAAATATAACATCCCGCGACCTGGTCTTTGATGGCCTTATCCAACCCTGGCCACCACAAATAACTCCTAGCCAATGCCTTCATGCATACCACCTGGGGTGCCCTTCATGGAGTGATTGCAGAACTCTCTGTTGTACTTTGTCAGGTATAACAACTCTGCATCCCCACAACAGACATCCTTTGTGTACCAACAGTTCATGTCTCCTCACAAAATATGACTGGAAGTCCGGTCCCGGGGACCTATCCTGCCATCCCGAGCAGACCTAAGCCAAAACCCTGCTTAATATTTTGTCAGTGGGTGTCTCTGCCGCTATGACTTTTGCGCTAAGGAGGCATTCCAGAAGTTCCTGTAAACACATAATTTGTGACGCTGGAGCCGGATCTGGTTCAGTATTTGGCAAAGGAAGCCTGCTAAGCCCGTCTGCATGGCCCATTTCCTTGCCTGGCCTGTATATAAGCTTGTACGTATAGGCTGACAAGAAAATGGACCACCTGAGCATTCTAGGTGACATTATCTGCGGAGTTTGCCTGTCTGTGGTAAAAAGACCCAAAAGGGGCTTATGATCTGTGAAAATAATGAATTCCATACCGTACAGGTACTCATGGAATTTCTTTACTCCAGCAACGATTGCCAAGGCTTCCTTATCAATTTGCACGTAGTTATGCTCTGCTGCTGACAATGTTCTGGAGTAATACGCTATTGGTACTTGCTTACCCCCGTCTTCAATATGACTTAATACTGCACCCACTCCATAGGGAGATGCATCACAGGCAATACAGATGGGTTTAGTTTCAATGAAATGGGTGATTGTGGCATTGCTGGCCAATAATTTTTTTAAAGCTTGAAAACTTTTGTCATGTGTGATAGTCCAGATCCATGGTGATTTTTTATCGAGTAATCTGTGTAAGGGCTCTGCAATGGACGCCTTGTGTGGCAAAAATGCGTGGTAAAAGTTTAACAGTCCCCAAAAGGCTTGAAGCTCCATTTTATTCTTGGGTGTGGGAGCTGCTTTAATTGCTTTTACCTTCGCATCAGTAGGATGAATGCCCTGAGCATCAATTTTAAACCCCAAAAATTCTGTCTCAGTTACACGAGTGCTGCACTTGTTCCTTTTAAGTTTGAGACCTGCAGCTCTGAACCTTTCCAAAACAGCCTGCAATCTGTTAGCCAACTCCTCTTCTGACCCTCCTGCAATAAGGATGTCATCAAAGTAAGGGCAGACCCCAGGGATGCCCTTAAGCATTCGCTCCATCACCTCCTGAAAGATGCCAGGAGTGATGCTGACTCCAAATTGTAACCGGTTTACCCTGCATGCCCCCTTGTTACAATGGTTTGTGCATCTGCGGTCTCTTTGGACACAGGCAGTTGTTGGTATGCCTGTGCCAAGTCCAATTTGGCAAAGATGGCATCGCCCTGAAGAGATGTGAGTATGCTGCTTAGCGTGTTGGTCCAATGCTTTATTGATGGAACATTTGTAATCTGCACAGATGTGCACTGTTACAGTTACTAGCAATAAAGTACAGTGTTTCAGCACACAGCATCTGACTAATTCTTCGAACTTGCAACATAATAACTAGCGATGAGGATGGGATGCTGTTTCGATCGGCTGGAGACACTTTTAGTGATCAGCTAAAGCCTTACTACATCGCGGAGGCGCACAGGAACAGTATTTCCCAGGTCAGACGTTGCTGCCATGGCACAGGTCGGTCAAATAACTGTCTTTGATATTTCCCATCCGGAGCTATGGGAAGCACACGTAGGACAAGTCCAGTTCTACTGCAAAGTGAACAATATTACAGAGGACGGCATGAAGGTGGCCACCCTCCTCTGTACCAGCGGATCAGATGTTTATAACCTGGCGGTGGGGTTATGTGCTACAACGGCCATTGGAGCGTTTGCCTACGGGGACCTTCTGGAGAAGATGAACAAGCATTTCAGTCCGCACCGGTCGACTGTGGCATGGAGGTACAAGTTCAAGAAGAGAGACCAGCTACCAGGAGAATCGGCAACCAATTTTATTGCTAGCCTACGGCAGGCGGCTCAACTATGCCGTTTTGAAAACTTGGATGACCGTTTGACAGAATAATATTCAGTATCAGAGACAGGAAACTGCAGCAGAAGTTTTTCGCGAAGCCCGATCTAATCCTGCAAGAAGTCCAAGATGAAGTCCTAGCCAGGGACATGGCAGATGCTCCAGAACACAGTCGAGCATATGTTGCCAGCTTGAGCGGGGCTGTTAACAGGACATTCGCATACAGGGACAGCGGTGACTCGAGTGACGAGGTGGAGGTGGACACGATCCAACAGAAGCCAGGCTCGGCACAGACTCGTCACAGTTCGCAGAAGAGTCAACGACCAACGACCTCATCAAACAACCAAGAAAGAAAAGGGTCCAGTTACAGCAGCCCCATGACGAAACAGAGGTGCGCCGGGTGCAGGGGCAACCACCCCAGAATCACCTGCAAATTCCAGACAGCCAAGTGCAGAGCGTGTGGCAAAACGGGCCACATCGCATCCGTCTGCTGGAGCAGGGCTTGCGACAGCCTGAACGACATGGTCGGAGGACTACATGATCAAAGGTACCTGGGGCCAGTACCTGAAAACCTCAATCAGCCATTCAAACAGCTGGCAGGCCAAGGATAAAAACGGGGTCCGCCAGTCACTGACTCCAAAAATTAGGCTGATTGTTTCTTTAAATGGGGTACCTTGTAGCATGGAGCTTGACTCTGGCTCAGCGGTCTCAGTGATTTCATATGAGACATTTAAGAAAGTGTGCAGCCAGAGCAAGCAGAAGAGCACTTTGAGATCGTCCAGCATACTGCTGACTGATTTTCAAAAATCCTCAATAAAAGTACACACCTCCGCCCGAACACCCGTTTGGAGACCTGCTGGTGTTCGGGTGGAGGTGTGGTTTGGAGACCTGCTGGTGCCGGTTTAGAAAGCTGCTGAGGTCTCTAAACGGGTGTTCGGGCGGCAGTTTGGAGGTCCTGGGGGTGGCTCTGGCGACGCCCGGGCTGAAGGCGGCGCCGCAACCCAGCACCCGTCACCATGGAGACCCGTCATCGCTGGCGTGCAGGTGCGTCCACATTAAAAAAAGTGGAACCGTGCGCGTGTATCCACACACGCGCATGCGCATAAAACAAAAAGCGTTTTGTTTTTTGTGCATGCGCGTGCGTGGATGCACGCGCGCGGCTCCCACTTTTTTATGTGTGATGGAACCGGTTCCCAGTGGCTCTTTTGCTTTTTCAGGTTGCCGACCCCTGGTCTAGGCAGTACTGTCCTTATATAGGAACTAGCAGCAAAGGGACTTGCAATTGAATGTTATAAACAGATTAAGGATTTAGATAAAATTAGAAGGGTGAACAGCAGCATTTTTGTTGCTCTTCCACTGTTACCATCTGCATAGTGGATGGAATAGGTACATGGGACATCCTCATCACAGTTGAGCCACTGAGAAGTAGCCTATTTACAGGTTGAGTGAAGCAGAACTGTAAGTTAAACTTTCTGGCTGCAGGATGATCCTGGGCTATTCCGTACAGAACTGGAGATGCCAAAATAGCCCTGAACAGAATCTGAGAACATTTTCCTCCTTTCTTTAATGAATTAAAGTTAAAGAACTGAGTAGTGTTGTAAAATCTTGTTGTTGCAAATTTGTAGGTGATAACCTTTTGACTTCAAGTCCCAGAGTTGGCAAGCAGTGTGACTGCTGCTGAGAATTCTGGAAGTTAAAGTCCAGGCATCTGGCGAGCGCAAAGAGAAGAGAAGGTTGCACCATAATTTGAGATGTCCTCATGCTGAATATATCCAGTGGTGGGATTCAACCAGTTCGCACCAGTTCGGCAGAACCTGTAGCTAATTTTATGTTGCCCAGGCTCAGAATGGACTTTGGAAGCAGCATCCACACAGAGAACCGGTTGTTCACATATTTGAATCCCACCACTGAATATATCCAGTGCTGAATAAACTATTTATACCATTTCCTGTAGAGCGAAATGAATAAGTGTGCTCACCATTTCTGACTTTTTGCAATACCAGTGTGCATTCTGATGTAACATTTCTCTTTGGATAGGAAGCTGCAGAGACACCCATCCATCTGCCCAGACTCTTTGTTGCTACTTGCTAGTTGAACTTTACATTGTGATATATTCCATTAGCTCAGACCTTCTGGAAACTATTAAAAATGAAGCTCTTGGGCAAGGCATCTGAAGAGTGATGTTATAGGTTTTTAGCTTTCCCCCCCCCCCCTACACTGGGGAATATTTTAAAGATTTGTGGACTCCTGTGGGATTACAGAAGAGTATTAAACAGACAAATAAATAATTGTTGCCTCTTGTGGATATATTTCAAGGTTTTTACATTTCTGAATGTCCATGAATGATACAAGATGATACTGCATCCTTGAATTAACCGTGAGCAAACCATTCCACTGGCACAGGTCGTATCTGGGAGAAGATGAAGAGTTTGGGTTTTAATGATAAATGTGCTTTTAGCTACATTACTAACATGCAGCTAATGCAATATATTTGCTTCAACTATCAGGTTGTTGTTTTTTTTAAAAAAAATATCTTTAGTTCTGGATTAACCGTTGCAGTAGAGGGACGAAAATCCTCAGCCCACCATCTCTGTGTCTTTCCATTAGCTCAGCTCCCCTTGTACTTTCAAATAAGGAATGAAATGTTAATACTGAAGCTAACCGAAGATTGCCTGTGTGACCTTGCTGAAATGTAGAAGAACAGAAGGGTCTCATCCGCTAAATACTGTATTCCAGATGAGATTATACCTTTTGTTTTGTACCAGAGTTAACAGCATGTGTTTCTCTATATAAAGCAGGGGTGTCAAACTCAATTTCATTGAGGGCCGCATCAGCATTGCAGTTTCCCTCAGGGGGCTGGGTGGGTATGGCCAGGGTGGGCGTGGCCTACTGGGTGGGCATGGCTAGCGTGTGTATGGCCTACTGGGTGTGCATGGCCAGCTCTACATCGTTCGCATCAAGGGTGCCTATGGGGGCCTGGGCAGGAGTGGGACAGACAAAAGGAGGGTCTCAGGGACAGGGCCAAGGCAGTGGGGACTGTTCCCTCACTGTTTCCAGGATGGCTTTGTGGGCCACATGAAACTACTTCGTGGGCCGGATCTGGCCCCCAGGCCTTGTGTTTGACATGTCTGATATAAAGGAATGAAAAACTCAGCTTGAGGCTGGAAAACTGAGTGCTCCATTTCTTCATAGGAAAATACCTTCACCTCCTTCAGGAGACAAAAGGCACTTTTGCTTCCAGCTCTCTGGACCAGAAACACACTATAACATGTTGTTATCCCGATGATACTTTCTAGTAGTAAGTCTGCTATCTGACAATAATTGTCTCAGTGGCAGAAGTGCATTTCACAGAATAACATAGAATGACAGAGTTGGAAAGGAGCTTGGAAGTCATCTAGTCCAACCCTCTGTTCAAGCAGGAGAGTCTATATCATTTTAGACAACTGGCTGTCCAGTCTCTCCTCAGTGCCCCACCCAGTGATGGGGCATCCACAACTTCTGAAGGCAAGCCATTCCACTGGTGGATTGTTCTCACTGCTAGGAAATTTCTCCTTAGTTCTAAGTTGAATTGCTTCCATGATATAGTTTCCATGATAAAGTGATTTCATGACAAAGATTATGCTCTGAGATATTATTACTGCAACCGTGTCCAACTAGAATACCCTCCAGACACGCTGAATATGGTTCCCAAGTTTGTAGAATGAAGGGAATTGCAGTCCTACATAATCTGGAGAACACCAATGCAGAGAAGACTGTATATTCATTATAATTTGTGTATTTTAAATAGCTTTTGATGTTGCTTTGTTTTTGAATAACTCCTTATGTTGTTACTTTCCTTCTTGACAATGGGATTTCCACACTTCCAGATAGAAGTTTGCCTCAGTTGTAGATAGCCTGCCAACATTCACAATACTGCAGCCTCCCTATCCGTTTAAGACCATACCAATACAATTACATTGTTGCTCCCTGTCTGCCCTGGAGCATTAGGAAATTTTGCCATCCTAAATCTTTTTTTAAAGTACCTTTTATTGAAGAGCTGAAAAATGATATTGAAGAGGGGAAAAAAGAAAGAAAAAAAGATTTTTTTAAAAAAAAAGTAATTCCAGATTTTCCTTGAAACAAATGCAAGCAAATGTACTATTTCCCCAACCACTATAAGATTACATACATAATTTGCTTCTGTGCTGGGGAATGTTTTAATGGTTTGTGGGATTGCAGAAGACTATTAAACAAACATACAAATAGTTGCTGTCTCTTGTTGCAGATATATTTGCCTTCATTCATAATTTACTTCTTCCCATAACCCTTCCCATTATTCATTTACAAAATTTAAGAATTGTTGTAATTTCTGACCAAGGATCAGCAAAATATACATAAACGGTTTGCAGAATTTTATAGAAATATTTCATAGTTTCCTTTCTTTCATTCAAATTTTTTCTCTCTTATCTCAGAAATATCTTCAAGGTTTTAGAAACCTTTCTTTAAAAAATAAATCTAATGACGAATCCTTGCCCAGATCATTTTTCAACTCTTGGTTGATCATTTGTATTTCTAGTTTGTCATCTCTGTTTTATAATCCACATTTTATTTTTCAACATTTGTACATCAGCTAGAATTTGTTCCACCTCTTTATCCTCTGTTGATCTATAACTTCTTCCATGTTATTCTCTTTCCCTAATGTTTTGTTTCTTCTTCAAAAAAATGCATTAACAGTGCAGAAATTACTGCTGCCAATTTAAGTTTATTTCTTTCCCAGTTCTTCAAAATCCATTTGAAATGTCTCAAGTGTCATACCTTTATCGGTCATTTTATATATTTCACTACTCCTCTTTTGGTTTAAGAATAAAAAACAGTTTTTCTCTCTTTTTTTGTCCCTGCCTAGTTTAGTTTAGACACTCCTTTGTAGTGTCTCATTCCTACAATCACAAACTCTCATTTCATTGGGTTTTTTTTAGAATAGAATAGAATAGAATAGAGCTGGAAGGGACCTTGGAGGTCTTCTAGTCCAGCCTCCTGCTCAAGCAGGAGAACCTATACCATTTCAGAAAAAGTGAAAACCTCCAGTGATGGAGCGCCCACAATTTCTGAAGGCAACTTCTGTTCCACTGGTTGATTGTCCTCACTGTCAGTAAGTTTCTCCTTAATTCCAGGTTGCTTCTCTCCTTGATCAGCTCCCAACCATTGTTTGTCGTCCTTCCCTCTGGTGCTTTGGAGAATAGTTTGACCCCCTCCTCCTCTTTTATTTTCAAATTTCCAACCATTCATCTACTTCCTAATAGACCAAACAATTTATGTTCTGTGAAGATATTGTTTTATTTGTTTAGTTATTTCAAAAGTATTTTCAACTCCTAATATTTCAAATTCATCTGGTTCCTTAAATTCATTTAAAATGTTCTTGAATTGAATTCTTATTTAATTTTTACCCTTTCATTTTACATTCTTTAACTCCTTTAAGCTGTTAGTTATTTTGGGATGAAGTTTTAATTACAAGATAATTTTTCAAACTTGTTGCTGGAGAGAACTCTTTTAACTTTAAAATAATTATAAATCCAAAAGTGGTCAGAAAGTGAGGTTAATGAACCCAGTCTCCTTAAAAGCTACATAATAGTTGAAAGCTTGATGGCTTCCCTCATCTCCTTACACTCAAACCCATGGGTCAATTATCAAGACGAGCAACTGTCTGGAGCATAAGTGGGCAATCTCCTGTCCCCTCCTTGTTAGAAGAGCTTCTATTGAACCAGATGCATTGCCAGTTTGTCAGTCTTAGTGCATGGTTGTCTCTGCTCCTCTGAAGATGTCTTTCCCTCACCTGGAAGTCCCAAAATGTTGTCATCTTTAATATTGCTGCCATCACAACACGACTTTACTGAGCCCCTGAAACAGGCCTGTGCTGTCCCTTTAGCTACCTCAGCTGAAATTCCAGCTCTGCCCTACGCACAGTTACTCACGCGCTTGTGACCTCCCGTTTGGACTACTGTAACGCTCTCTACATGGGGCTGCCCTTGAAGACCACTCAGAGGCTTCAACTGGTGCAGAATGCGGCCGCGCGAGTTGTAATGGGGGTTTCCCGATACTCCCATGTAACACCTCTACTCCGTGAGCTGCATTGGCTTCCGGTTGCCCTCCGGGTGAAATTCAAGGTGCTGGTTATCACCTATAAAGCCCTACATGGCCTGGGTCCGGGATATCTGAGGGAACACCTGCTGCCGGCATCAAACGCCCTTCGCCCAGTGCGCTCCCACAGGGAGGGTCTGCTCAGGGTCCCACCGGTAAGAGATTGCCGGCGGGTGACACCCAGGGATAGGGCCTTCTCGGTGGGAGCGCCTGCCCTCTGGAACCAGCTGCCGGTGGAGCTGAGAACTGCCCCTGACCTCCGATCATTCCGCCGGGGCCTGAAGACCTGGCTCTTCGAGCTCTCGGGCCCAGACTGAGGAGAAATTTTTAATTTGGGGTTCTTTTTAATTGAGTACAGGGTCAATTTAATATTTTTTAATTTGGTTCTTAATTTTTGTATTTTGGATTTTTAATTCCCTGTAAACCGCCCTGAGTCCTCAGGGAATAGGGCGGTATATAAATATAACTAAATAAATTATCCTCTGTGTGAAAAGCTTCCTCCAAAAGGCATGCACAATCCTGTGGTTACTCCATGCCCTGCCATAGCTGTAAGTGGATGATAAGATACAGGCAGTGGCATGCAAATACTTGCTTTGGAAATGATTAAAAGGCTGTTGTCACACCGGTGCAAGAACACTGTGTGGACTTGCTCTAAATGCCAGATAGCATTTGAGTTTGAATAAATGCCTCCTTTCAGATATGAAGTTCAGGCATACGCTCAGATATTCCCACAATCCCTTTCTTCCTAAAGTTTTGGTTTTTTACAAAACAAAGGCAGAAAATTCAGGATACAAAATGAACAGTTTTCATACCTTTGCTGGGAAAACAAGTTGAGTGTACAATCTCCTCAACAGCTGTGATTAACAGCTGAAATATCCCTAAGCAGCTAGTATATGCCCAGGACAAAATAGCAGAGAAAGTTATCTCTAAAGATTTGATAACTGCTGTAACTGCTGTAGTTAGACATGGTGTTAATTTCTTTTGTTTTGGCATGTTAAAAGCTTCCTATAACTCTGTTTAAGTAGTATATTCCATGCAATTTCAGATGGAATTCAGGCTTTATTTTTCTGTTACTTAATTTCTTGGAAGAAAGTCATCATTAATTATTATGGATCACCCTAATCTCATGGTCTATTAAAGACGATGTATGCTTTTTTATAAATTAGACTTCATACATTTTTTTTCTTTTGATTTTATTTTTTTAATAATAAAATCCAAAGTGGATTTTTCTTTTTCTTTTATGAGATTTATTTCTTTCCCTGGGGGGCAAGAGGAAAGCTGAAATCACTGATTATAAACCTACATGCAACAAAGCCAGGGGGTTGTATCGTAGACATAGTTTTTATTTCTACTTGCCAAAAAGACAGTGCAGATTGTGGTAATTTAACCTCTTTTGCAAAGCAGGGTTAGAGAAAGGAGGCATGGAGAGAAGATAAGTAGTGGGAGCAGTATAGACCACAACTGACCCCAAAATTTCTGTTGTTAAGCAAGACAGTTGTTAAATGAGTTTTGCCCCATTTTATGACTTTTCTTGCCACAGTTGCTAAGCGAATCACTGCAGTGGTTGTTAGTAACACTGTTGTTAAGTGACTCTGGCTTGCCCATTAACTTTACTTGTTAGAAGATCACAAAAGATGATCACTGACCAGGTACTTATTATCATATCTGGTGGACATGCCCCAAAGCAAAAAGATTTTGGGTTAAAATACATTTATGGTTGGAGAAAATGACTAAAAAACAAATAGACTTTAAACCAGAATTATTTTTTTGTTAGGAATAATAGGAGCTAATTATGAGAAAGATTACAGATATCTAATACTACACATACTAACAGCAGCAAGAATTGTATTTGCCCAGCATTGGAAAAATGAAAACTTACCAACTGTAGATGTACTAATTAAGAAAATTCTAGAGTGTGCAGAAATGGATAGATTGACTTTAAAGATTAAAGAGAAAGAAGACTCAGTGTACATTAGAACATGGGATAATTTCTATCAATGGCTAGAAAAACAAGTCAGAGAGAAAGGAACGTGATATGTAATTTTGAATACATATGAACAAGAAGAAGGCTATTGAGTGATTAATTAACATATTGTTTATGATAATTAACTATATCTATTATTATTAGTTAATACATGTATCCAGACATTATGCTGCTTGCTAAATATTGAAAATGTTATTTTGAAAAATCCTAACCCCAATCCTAACCCTAACCCTAACCCAAATCCCAACCCTAATCCTGACCCCACCTTATCCGTAACCCTATAAAAACTAATAAAATCTATATAAAACAATAAAAGGTGATTACTGCAACTATAATAAGTATGAGCCAGTTGGCAAGGGTCCCTGGGGATGCTGCAATGGTTGTAAGTGGGAAAAACAGTCATAAATCACTTTTTTAGTGCCATTGTAACTTTGAATAGTCACTAAATGAATGGTTGTAAGTCGAGGTTTACCTGTAACTACAAAGTAGCATACCAGGGCATAAGGCAGGTCTAGGGTATGTGAACCCGGTTGGCCTCTGGGGGAGGCACCAACCAGGCTGATCTGGGGGGGGAAATATTCATGTGTTACCCAATGTAGAGGAAGAGTATTCATGGGATACGAATGTATTTAACACACAGAGCCAAACATCCAGTAATTCTGGATACCTGGTTGATGATGACAAGTACTTCAGAAATTATCAATAGTCACAAGCTGCTAACATCACAGGATCCTTTTGTCAGCATAAATAAGTTCTGGCTTCCAAGCACTTTATCCAATTGCATAGATGTCTTAAATGCACTAGTTTGCTTCCCCCCCCTCCAGGTTGAATACATTTTGTTAATTCCTGCCATTGGTCCAATCTCTTTGGGTCTGTTTCTAATTATTTTACTATGTTTCACTATGTGTACAAGTCTCCTTCTGGGCCTTTATTATACTGTACGTGAATTATGTTAGTAATGCTTTTAGGTGTTTTTAATGACAATAGTTCACAAAACAGGGTGCAACCTTATCTTTATATGACCTCAATATGAACTCTGTTTTACAAAGCTATGATTTCTGCTTTATACAGACACACTATCCTTTCCATTGCGAAATAGAATAATACAGGCTATTCAGATTCACCTGAATTTTCCTCACAGCAGAATTTCCTGTTTGATTTATCAAATACTTTAATCATGTCCAACTATAATTATCATTTTTTAAAAAACAAAAAAACAAAAAAACAAAACCCAACCATTTCTTTTATATAGACATTTTGGAATCCATATCTCTAGAATCATCAGTAGCCAAGTTGGCTATTGCCTATCATTAAAAAGACCAACAAAATAATATCTGGCCTGGAAACCTCTTATCAAATTTTTGCATGAAAGAGAAAAAAATGCAATTTTGATTTGGGGCTTTCATGATTTGATAAAAATTGTACAATAGAGAAAAAGTGAGGATTTTTGTAATCATAAAGGAATTCTGCAATTGTACTTATATTTGCTGCAAAGGAAATTGGAAGTTTCTTTCTATTTTTTTCCTATATTTTCTATATTTTTTTTCTAGTTTCTTTAGTTACCTTGATAGGTGCAAAACATGCTGAAGGTAGCTGCTAGAGTTAGTTTGGTAGAGAATATTGCTGTGGACAAGCTTTGTTGTTTCTGTTGCACAAGCAGTACGTGTTGAATGAAGCCATTGGTTGCTCAGTTAAATTATTTGTCAGGTTCACACAACTTTTCCAGCCATAAATCAACCAGACCAGCTGGGATTCCGTAACATAATAAAAGAAAAGAAAAAGGGAAAATTAACCAGGCTTTGACAGTTGTCAAAGTTGTCCAACCCAGAAAGGAAGCACACCATACAATTAGTGGAGAGTCAGAAATACATTTATTCACTCAAAGTTGTTCAACTGTTTTGGGTGGGTGGCCACTTGCGCTTTACTTTGTTTCTCCTTTTCATAGGGTTCTGAAATTTAGAAATTTAGCCAATCTTTATCAATGGAATGGAATGTGCTAACTTATTACAAATAAAGGTTTCCTTATCTTAGACTGAAAGCAGATATCTCCTTATTTATGGTTAAACAAGTATCTCTTTATGGAGAGCTAAAGCAGGAATGTGGGCATTTCATCTAGAAATGTGTTTTTTTCTATGCAGAAGATATACAGTGGATCTTCCTTTAGATGGGTATGCATGGATTTTGCTATGTGATACTATAATCTGTCAGTTCTGCCACCTGCAGTTTGGTGCCTTGCTGGCATCCCGCCATCAAAAGTTAGGGGAGAGAGGGCAAGGGGAACAAATGGGCAATAAATATCTATGAGGATGTGATGGGAAATAGGGAAGGGGGATGACAGTTTGATGAAGACCAGAGAGGTGCAGAATAGTTTGTGCCAGTCTTCAAGGACACGCATCCTGAGAGTGGAATGTGCATTGCCCCAAACATCTCAGCAGTTCTCAAAACGCCTATGCAGCTCTTCATTGGCTGAAGATGAACTGGTCAAGGGGGGGGGGCTGGGATGAGGGGAAAAATTTCATGCAGGAATCCTAGTTCCAGCCTGACTTTACTGTAGCCAGCAACCTTTAAAAATCTACCCTTTTATCCAGGGACTTGAGGATATTTCTTTCCTAAGGGATCTGACTGGGGCAGATCTGACAATATCTCTGTTTTTATTGGAAAAGCCAGCTTTTATACAAAGACATTAGTACTGTCTATTCACTACTGCTTAATCAATCTTTAAATATATAGGGGGGAAAATATTCCAACACTGTGAATATGTTTTTCATGTTTTCCTTATGAAAAATATGCAGTCCAGTTACAGTCCTGTCAGGAATCTTTATAACTAACTTGGAACAACTGTGGGGTGGCAAAGAAGATCTTTGGATGTTGTTTCAAAAGTATGCAACATTTTTTTAACAACAATTTCCTTTTACCACTTAGAGACATTATCTGAGTTATTCACAACTGCCAGCAATTGTGGCATAACCAAATAATTTGTATATTTTAAAAACACGAGGGATGAGGCTTAAGGCTTTCAGAACTGGTGTGCAAAGGTTTGGACAGTCTTTTTTGCTATCTCGAGGTTGCCTGGATTTTTGAAGTTCAAAACTGGTAGATCTAATTAGGCTATCAATGGATCTTAACCACCTGAAGAGCTTAACTATCAATTGCTCAGCAGAAGGAGGCCATTATTCTCCCCTCTAGGCCACTAAGCTTTCCATATTGTTTCCAGCCAGCCATTATCACTAAGTAGGCTTAGCCCTACCCAGGATCTAAATGTAAATAGATGGGCCTAGTCCTGCTGCTTCTGGAACATTTTGTGACAATAAGGCCATTCTTGGTATGTCTTTCTCTTTCATGTTACTGTTTACCATTCCTTTGCTCACCCCACAGAGGTGGCTTCCACACAGTTACTTGACAGCATCACCCAGCCCTCCCTGTGGCAATAAATTATAACAGCAGATAAGTTTTATGTTGCCACTAGACAACCCATGACCCTGAATTTAGAGTTATTTCCTTACTTATACAGAATGACCAAGGACTCTAGTATAATGAAGAGAAGGAGGAGGGGGGACATGATAGCAATCTTCCAATATCTCAGGGGCTGCCACAAAGAAGAGGGAGTCAAGCTATTCTCCAAAGCACCTGAAAGCAGGACAAGAAGCAACGGATGGAAACTAGTCAAGGAGAGAAGCAACCTAGAACTAAGGAGAAACTTCCTGACAGAACAATTAACCAGTGGAACAACCTGCCTCCAGAAGTGGTGAATGCTCCAACACTGGAAGTCTTTAAGAAGAGATTGGAGAGCCATTTGTCTGAAATGGTATAGGGTTTCCTGCCTGAGCAGGGGGTTGGACTAGATGATCTCCAAGGTACCTTTCATCATCATCAATAATAATAATAATAATAATAATAATAATAATAATAATAATAATAATAATAATAATAATAATATACTGGAAGCAGGAGCAACATCTTGCCAGCTTGACCACAGCTGACTGCCCTCCAGTGGGCAGCCAGTGAGTGGAACCAGTCTACTCAATTTTCAGAGGATAAGAGTGGGACAAGCCAGTGATACTACTGTAGCAACCACAAATTTGCCAAATTTCAATTCCATGGGAATCATGGGTCCTGGATTTTGGACACATTCTGTAAGTTAGTCCATTTGAGATACCTTGTTTCAAAAATTGTTGCCCTATGATACATTGTTTTTCCCAGTTAAAGATTACAGACATGAGAGTTTTAGTAGCACATGGATAGAGCGGGATGACTGATAACTGGTGTGGAGCTGCTTCATGAGCTAATTTATGTATTCCTATCCCAGAATAAGGGACGCAGTGGCTCAGTGGGTTAGGACGCTGAGCTTGTCGATCAGATGGTCAGCAGTTTGGCGGGTCGAATCCCAAGTGCCGCGTAGCAGAGTGAGTGCCTGTTACTCGTCCCAGCTTCTGCCAACCTAGCAGTTCGAAAGCACGTAAAAATACATGTAGAAAAATAGGGACCACTACGGTGGGAAGGTAACGGCGTTCCATGCGCCTTTGGCGTCTAGTCATGCCAGCCACATGACCACGGAGACGTCCTCGGACAAGCGCTGGCTCTTCGGCTTTGAAACGGAGATGAGTACCGGCCCCTAGAGTTGGAAATGACTAGCACGCATGTGCGGGGGAACCTTTACCTTTACCTTTATCCCAGAATAATATTCTATGATTCTGAACTTGATTGCATTTGGCAAGCACTCTCAAACTTTTAAAGGCTGCTCAATAATATATCTGGCAGGCTCTATGATGGCTAAATCGATCTGGAGAGGACCCTGTGCTTTTGCTAATTTATGCAACAACTTTTTAAAGCCACTAAACGGAGGGCTTGGCCCTTTCAACTGCTTTGATTAAAAATAAAAAAAAACACATTGCTGATGAAAGGGAAATGGAAGAAAGAAACAAGTGTACTTTCTGACAGATGTCTCCTGCCAGCTAAAAGACACTGCCTAACAATGCTTGCATTGCATCCTAGCTATTTATTAACTGAACCAAGCTTACAACACACTGAATAAAGTAATCATTTTTGCTAGGTTTGCAGAATAGCAAACCATAAGAAATAAATTACGTTTTAAGCTACTCTGTTGTGCAAAGCTAGCTATACCCAGCTACTCTATTGTTTTCTGCTTAATGAGATTATTAGGCATAGGATACCCATTCTGCCTTGGTGGAGCAGTGGGCTAATGCCTCCTTAAGTAACACCAGCTGCCTGCAATTAGTGCAGGTTCGCATCCCACCAGGCTCAAGGTTGACTCAGCCTTCCATCCTTCCCAGGTAGGTAAAATGAGGACCCAGATTGTTGGGGGCAATTAAGCTGACTTTGTAATAATGCCGCTTGGGGGTGTGTGTGTGAAAGCCCTAATAAGCAGGCATATACATAGAATGAAGGCTATTGCTAAGCACATTGATTTGTGCTTCTTAGATTGTAAGCCGCCCTGAGTCTTTGGAGAAGGGCGGGATATAAATGGGATTAAAAAAACAAAAAACAAAAACGGGATGACTGCTAGATGGCAGGAAAAAGAGGGTTTTTCAGCATCTCGCTGTTGCTGTCTCTTGCCTACCCAGATTTCTCCAACTGAGACACAGTAGGGTGATTTGGGGTAGAAGAAAAATAGGTAGAAGAGGGGGGGGGGGAAATGAAAGCTACAAGTGCCTGAACCCCTGGTGCAAATTTGTGATCAAAGCAAAGGGATTGTAGAATAACCTTGCAAATGATTTTGTGACAAATCCGACAAAGGACAAAGGTGGAATGAGTACAATATGATGCCCACTGGCTTGAGACTGGACGGCTTGTGGCTGCAGGCCCTTTGCTCAAACTACTGGAACATCATTTTCTTTCTAAGATCAACGAGGGACAACAAGCGTGCGATCTCTACATCCAAGGGAAAGTTTTTTGAATTGAGATATGCATTATTGAAGAGGGCATTTGTTGTCAGGCTCCTAGAAATTGTAGCTGCTGATTTAATTTAGCAAAACCAAAAGTGGAAAAATTGGCGTGATGCAGAACACAAAGGAATGGAATATTAGCGCTTTGGGGGACAGTTCACAACAGCTCACTTTGTCAATAAAGGTGTCAGGGCACTTTCTTTTTTTAACCACACTCAGGAGAATCTCACCATCAGGTAACACAAATGCTCATCAATCAATTACATTGGAAATATATTTATATACAGTATATTTAGACTAAATAGTTCTGGATTCCAATGGGGCTAATTCCCAACTAGGATTGCAATTAAGCCTGTTCTGGGGCTTGATCCACCCAACTATGACAGCCTGATGTGAAGATGTGACCTGTTTTTATAAAGTCCATAATATTTTAGATTTAGAAACAAAAAGGTTTTTTTCATTGTCTCCTATAAAAGGATAAAAAGAGAGCCCTCTTTGCCTCTAATTATTACGATTCCTGGCAACCCTATGGAACTTGGGAAAGTAACTAATGACTTAGATCATAAATTCTCAACCAGGGTCCATATTTCTCTCTGGGGGCCTTAGGATATTTCAAGGGGGCCACAGATGAAAAACATGTAACGGGGGAGCACAGCATATGCCAAGAGGGCCATAAAATATATTATGTTACAAATACTGTCTTCTTGATTGTAGAAAACACACTAGTTATTGTCCCTTGTCTATAATTGGTAATGGGACTTGGATGGGGGGGGGCACAGGAAAAAATCAAGGCAGGAAGAGGGCCAATGGGCAAAAAATAGAGGTTGAGGAACACTGTTTAGACCATTTACATTTTTGACTCCAGCCTGGAAATGCCAAAGGTTTAGTTCGCAGGCTAACTATGTAATTTTATTATTTTTAAACAGTGTAGTTCTTGTTTGTTTTTTATTAGCTTGCTTCTTATTAATCTCACAGCCAACAGTGTGCAATGACTTGGTCCCTGGGGATCACTGGTGAAATGTCTCACTAAGCTTATGAGGGCTGTTGTGTATGATGGGCTCCAGCATGAGTCCAAAAGCTCAGAAGACTATATCTCTGCTTCCAGTGATCAACCCAGATTGGATCCAGCTGTTTTGTGGACTCAGTTTATGACCTCTTTCTGAATTACATGGTTTATTGTGACTGCTGCATAAGAATCATCAAGGGACATTTAAGCAGAGGTTCGAAGATAAAAAGTTCCTCAGCCATATATGCTTGTATGGTGTATTTCATCAGATCCAAAATATGAGTGTGGGAAGATCATTTTGCCAGTTAAGATCCCTTAGCTTTGGGCTTGGTTTACACAATGTTTGTTTCACCAGCACTATAAACAAGGCCAACCGGAGATACTTCCCTATTCTGAATGTAGTCAGTTGGCCTCTCTGAACTGTATTTCTGGGATGGTGTTATCCAGGGCTTTTTTTGTCATAGAACGCTCAGAACGGAGTTCCGGCACCTTTTTTGGATGGAACCTTGTAGGGTAGGCAAGGTGGGCTGTATGACATGTGTGAGTTCCAGCACCTTTTTCTTTTACAAAAAAAGCACTGGTGTTATCACTGAATACCCCCAGAGATATCCTCCTGGTTATTAGCAAACTGAGATGTTGATGAAGATTCCTAATCATCCAGGCAGAGATGTCTGAAGGTTGTCTGAAGTTGTCTGAAGGCTGCAGCTGGACAAATTTTTAGTTTCAGAGATGCTTCACTGCCCATCCAGGCAGTTTCTTCAGTCAACACAAGGTGGTTAGGCAGAGAGTGGTTGGAATATACCAACTCCTGCCACACTAACCTCAGGTTCCCCAAAATGTATTACAAAACTACGTCAGACAACCTTTAGCAGATCCAGACAATGCTGCCATTGTCAGCTCATGTGTCGTTTTCCTATTATGGAGTACTGAGATGTATATGTTTCTCCTGACTCCTCTAAATCAATGCTTCTCAAACTTGATAACTTTAAGATATACAGATATCAACTCCCAAAATTTCCCAGTCACCATGCAGGCTGGGAAATTCTGGGACTTATCTATGCACATATCTTAAAGTTGTCAAGATTGAGAAACACTACTCTAAATTGTCTTCCTATCTTATCCCATTACTAGTGTGGCAATAAGAAAATTCAGCTGGTTTGGGTGTATGGAATTAAGATAGTTTCCACTTTGTGTTATCAATTATCCAAAGGTTTTTAATTGGTCTCCCTTCCAAACTTCACCCTCAAAGACTCTTTGTACTTCTCTGCTTAATGCTGCTTCAAGTATTTGAACTCCAAGGTACCTATTGCTTTTGGGTCCAATTTGCCTTTCTGATCTTACTCATAACTTCATCTTCTGATTATCTACGTTGTGGCTAGTATAGGAAGGATAAAAATAATTATTTTCTCAGTCATCTAATCCCTTATCTAAAACCTACTAGGAAATCATCTTAGATTGAACACGTTAATGCAGTTGTAGATGAGAAGTTGTAGATGAGAAGAACACTTACATTGTGTTATTAACATACATACAGAGCCCCTCTGTGAAATATAAATATATAAATACGTACATACATCAACCTTTCTTGGTTTGGGTACCGTTCAAATATGTGGACTTCAAGTCCCATACTACTCCAGCCAGCCTGACCATTAGTGAGAAGTCAAGAAGGCTTCCTAAGACAGGACAGGAATCAAAGTGACAGAACATATGTATGGAAGTTTTTATAAGTTTTGTAAGAAATAATGAAACCCAGGTCAAGGCCTCCTCATTAAAAACACTTTTCCTTTCTACTTTATAGGAAAGCTCTTCTACTGCATACATGTGTGAGAGATTCTGAGGCTATAAATATGACTTCAGCCACTCATGTGTCCCACCAACATGCCATGCAAGAGATCTTCCTCATGGAGCAGGCTGGCAGCCATGTTTGCAAGTAGCATAGTATGATGGTCTTGGCTGGAACAGAAGTGTTTCACTTTAGCCAGTGCCACTACCAAGTGTGATGGGCCATCATTGCTGTGGAAACTCTACATGGATGGAGACCAGAGAGGATCATTGATTGCTTCATCTGAATAACACTCTTACATAGTTCCTCTTGCAGGGAAATTGAGGTGTTGTTACTTTGATAGTACACCACTAGGTTAATGTGGGTGGTTTTTCAATAGATGTATTCCTAATTTACTGTTGTTTCCTTTACTAATGAATATCCAGGAAGAGCAGTGTGTTGTTGTTTTCTTATTCCCTTTTGAATTTTATTCTTTTGAAAATGTTATTTTTGTTTATTGAGATGTCTTTGTCTTTCAGTAATTCTTTGTCTTTTGGTATGTATTTTGATCTGTCCATGATACCTATGTTCAGCCTTTGTCTTCTGGTAGGATAATTATGGTTTGGTCCTTCTGTAGGTTTTTGAGGTCTGCTCTGAGTTGCTTCGGATTCTGTGTTCTTTCGATCTACAATATGATCATCTGCCTCTTTTGGGTCTTCGTGGCAAGTCCTGTAGTTTCTAAGGCTGCTAGGAATTCTGACTAATTAGCATCATTGCAATTGAGTCTTTCTGTCAGTTAATGTAGAGAAAACAGTGCACTGTTGCGGTGTTCTGCAGCGAAAGACTTTTGTCAGAAGAAGATAGAAAGCACCACTTCAATTCCCATAGAAAACCTTGGTTAGCTGGCCTTAGATGCAGGCTGAAGATACAAAGCCAGCTAACCCTTCAGGAGCAATTAGCCAGCCACTTTTAGGCCAAAATTAGACTGATACGTAGATGTAGCTGTAGCAGGCTAGACAAATATACGGAGAGAAGTCATTCTGCAGGTACTCCCAACAACGTTGGACCTGTTAGGAAGCTGCCAATTAGTACTACAAATAACCGCAATAATGCGGGATGGAGCCATTTCCCATTGGTAAAGTCCTGAGTTTTTCTTCCTCTGTCAAGGGAAAAGGTCTCATAGTTCTTTGCTACTGTGTCCACCTCGGCCAAGGAGTGACTCAGGTGGGATGGACGGAAGGGGTAGCAGGGCCCTGTCCTGTTTACTTCAGAGTCATGACTTGGCTGGTTTATTCCTTACAGTGAAAGGAAAACAAGAAAACCAAGAGAGCAGGGGGACTGTTTTTTCCCATAATAGGTGCTAAGGATTAATGGCTTTGTTGTGATAATCAGTGCTTTTTTTGTAAAAGAAAAAGGTGCCGGAACTCACACATGTCATACAACCCACCTTGCCTACTCCAGAAGGTTCTATCCAAAAAAGGTGCCGGAACTCCGTTCTGAGCGTTCTATGGTGATAATCATTTGGTATGTGTCATTAAAAGAAAATGTATGAAGTAAGCCTTGCTGTATTAAGCTGAAATAATAGGGCTTTCTTCTTTTGTCAACTAAATACAGGACATTGCATTTTCACTCCTGTTCCCCCCACACACATACTTCTCACCCTCCCCTCGCAACTTCTTACTTCATGAGCTCACTGATCCTGCTGAAGGAGACATAACCTTGAGGATTTTATTTTTTACAAAAAGGGGAAATTTGATCTATTCAATATTTAATGAGTGCTATTTCCATCACAAAACATCTGATCTGAAGCCAGCAAATGAAGAAAGCACAAATGTTCTTTGTTCCTGCTGGAAAGGAAACCCGAGACAAGATCTTCTGCTTCACAGACTATGGCTCCGAGAAGGAGCTGAGACGTCTCCGAGAGGAGAATAGAACCACCGCAAGTAGCTCTGGACTTTTAGAGGAGACAACTGGGTAAAAACTATTGATTTTGTAACATAAGGCAGCAGACTAGATTAGCATAATTACTTTGGGTCTTGAAAAATAAATGAAGGAAGCTGTAAAATAAAATGTAACGAAGGTCAGGCATTGATTAGGAAATCTGCCAGCCGAAAGTAAAATGTTGTGTCATCTTGCAGCCTTCTTCAGTTGTTCAGAAAGGCAAATGATTTATCAGAAATGATAGTAACCCACTTTGTGAAAGGGGAAAAAACCCACAAAAAAACCGGATAAGAAACAGGTAACCCCTCCCCCCCCAGCATCTATAACCCCAAATCTTTATTTATTTACTTAAAAGAGCTATGTAACACCCAACTCTGTGTTATAATCCTGGTGGTTTACACATAATAACACAACAAGAAGCACACACGTGTTCTGCCTATAGAGCCTCAAAACAGAAGTCTTGGAAGATGCAGTGGGCTAGAACTTCCAATTTTCCCAGGAAATACGGTGAAAGGCTGGACTGCATAAGAATACCTAGGGATTGTTGGCAAATATCTCGGAAAGCTACCAGGTGGAGGATGTTATTATAGATTAATATTTTATGCAAAACAGGTTATTTACACTTTAGCCTTGAATGCAATGCATGAAAAACACAACAGCTGGCTCAGGGAGTGGATATTAAAATTTGATCCCACTACAGGCCTGAGTGAATACGATCCTAATAAGGAAAGTTCTTAACTTATATCAAGAGCAGCATTGTGGTAGGGACAAAGAGGTTATGTGTTACTCGCCTCCGCTAATACTATGATTGTAATCTGACTTGGGCCCACTTCTGCATTCTATTTAGTTTTTTTAAAAAAAAGATTTGCTTTTTATCCCAGGCTAGAAAGGGGCATCATTTCACATCCAGACTGGTTCATTCTATCATATAAGGTAACTGGTTTGGCACCAGGCTATTATACTTTGTAAATTATGGTTTATGGCTTATCACATTATGAATCAAAATTACCGGTAACTAACTGTGGTTCAGTAAATAGATAGTGATTAAACAATTGCATGGTATGTTTTGTGAATCCTCATATTTTTGGTCCAAACTGAACAACCTTTTAAGACTTTTTTTAGCGCTCTCTCTCTCTCCCCCCCTCCCCCCATGCTTCACAAGAGATAGCAACATGTCCTGAATATTTTTTAAAATGAAATTTAAAATTACCTCTCTCACTTTGGATTCTACACCACTTGTGCCTAACAAAAAGGCAACAACAATACAGTAATACAGAACTCCAGTGAGTCATGGCAAATTGAAGATGTTCTTGAAAAACAGGAACATTATCGCTGAAATTTGTGGTTAGGTGCAGGATCCAGGCCAGTGAAATCTCTCTGGAAACAGCAAAGATCTTGAGATTGGCCACACATACCCCAGACAGCTATGAGTAAACCACAAGAACTAATGCTTTTGTGGTTGGCTAGGGAGAATAGCAGCTCATTTTTTAATCACTTTGGAATTGATTTTTTAAATTACTTTTTAAATATTGAGAACCTCTAGAGTGCCAAATTTTATGACATTCACTGGATCAGTTTTTTTTCAGTCAAAATAAGATTGAACAATGGATGTCTTGCGTGAACAAATAACTCAGAAATTTTCTAGCATTATTGATTAAATAGATGCTGCTATGGAAGAAGAACAAGTTTTATTGGACAAAAATGAAATTGATTTAAATCTCAACTTAAATATGACCGGGTACAAGAAGGATATTGAGCAAGATGAAACTTTTAATTTACAGAAGAAATCAGCTGAGCTTTTAACTTTATTTTTGTATTAAGTTTTTACACTGTCCATCTCCCCTACAAAGTTAATAGTTAAAAAGGGCATAGAAATATTAGACCAGAGGGGTGTCTTAGATAGCCTATTTTGGATTTACAAAAAAGATTTGGACCAAGGACCCACCAGGGTTACAAATATTTTCTTCTATCAACAGTTATTATTCATATAACATTGGCAAACTCCAAATCTGTTTCTAGAAATCTCCACATCTGCCCACTTAATTTCCTTTATAATTCCAAAGTGAATTGGAAGAGAATAGCTTTTGGACCAAGCTAGAAATGACTAGAGTGGATTTTAGAACATATTAATTAAATTCCCTCTGGGCAAGTGGACAGCATCTGAATGACATTGAGGAGTTGAGTGCTATAGTTGTGGCACATGGGTAGCATATTTTGTGCTTCCAGGCCTTAGCCATGACTTCTGTCAGAGTGCCTGGAATTCTTTACCGCAGCAAAGAACAATTATCAAAATGCAAATATCAATCACTATAATAGGATCATAGCAATAAAGAAGAGACAATTTAAATCTTTCCTCTCTAGTTCCAGCCTGTAATGCACGAATGTACCACCATGCCTACATGCGGCCATTCCTCGCCCCTCATGATTGCAACACTACAGTTCAATCACAGAAATTGACTAGATGACAGTTTTCATTACTTGTAATCAATAGATTCAGCTCATTGTGCCAGAAATCATCTGATAATACCCAATAAGTATAAGGGACATTTTATTGTCTAATTTGTTTCCTGGGGGTCAAACTGTCAAGTTTATTATCCAGTGATTAGAAGGTCACTTCATAGTATAAGCCCAACTAAAGTCACCAGAGCAATGTAGACAATAGGAAAAAGGATGTCGTACAGCACGGGTGTCAAACTCGCCATGTCACGTGACGTGTCATGACGTATCGCAACTTTTTTCTCATTGCCGGAGCTGGGGTGGGCGTGGCCTCTGCATGATGCAAACAGCCTGCGGGCTGGCAGTTTGACACCCCTGTCCTATAGTAATATCCTCTAGGCTTGTTCAACACCTAGCAATTTCTGTAGCACTCCAGGGCCAAACGGAGAAAGTAAAATTGTCTGCTGTGCAACCCCTGATGCATACAGAAGAGTTGTCAAAATAGCTGCTATGCAACTGACAAGTGCCAGTACTGCTGCTTCTATGAGTGGGCCACAATCTGTTTGAGGACCTACTACCTGCAGGCAAGACACAGTGCAAAGACAGGCTTTCTTTCTCTCCCTCTGAGAATTCACAAGGTTCAGGGATGAAAAGATTATTTGGCCCTGTTTTTTCCCCTGAAAGGGATCTAACTATTTTCTATCAGCTCAATTGTTGCAATACTGGAAAATCTAAGATTCTAAACGGATTAAGGGGGCTATGTTCATACACGGAGTCTGTCAGACTTGGTCATTAATGAAAATAAAATAGCTTGTTAGTGCAGTTGGAACAATTACACTTGAAATCTTCACAGTCTTTAAAGATGAATTAAGGAAAATAACAGAGAAACTGCTTGCCAACAATTTCCTGTTAGCATTTAGATTTGGCATGATCATATTTTCAGAATGACAACTGTGGTATTCAAGTCACTTGTCTTAGGACAGAAAAGATGATGATTACAAAATTAAGGGGATGTAACTAATTATCTTATTCAGTAGCATTTGTTCTGACCTATTGAACTTCCCAAATAAAATTATTTATTTTATTTAAATAAATAAAAGTTCCACACTTGCTTTACTTTCTCGTAGTTTCTTTATTCTATAACACAAGCAACACAAATAAGTATGATTCGTTTCAAAATATCCTCCTTTAAGAATTCCCTCCAAACAAAATATACACAAAATACATTTTACAAAGTGACTTGCAATGAATTGTTCTTAAACATACACACAAGAAAAATGGTTCAGGTATGTCCCTCCCTCTCCCCCTCCCAACATATACCAAAAGAAGAGGGTCTAGGGGAGTTATTTTTAAGAGCGCAAGGAAAGCTATGGCAGGATCCAGACATTTTGTCAACAGATATTCCTTATAGGCTTTCATTGGCCACCATAAAACAAATGCAAAGACAATGTTAACTCTACGGACCCACCCAGGGTAGTACATCCTGGCATCATAGTTCTTTACAGCTAACCTTCTTCTGAGTCTTGAAGTGCTTAGAGAATTGCATTTCTTGGCCCAAAACTAGGCACATCCAAGAGTAAAGGTTGGCTGCAAAGGGGTCCCAAATGTCTTTCCCCCTTGAGAATAGTTTGGATTCCTGTCTTTTCATGTCTACCTAGTGATACAAGCCCGATTGTGGCAAGCATCACTATTTAATTTAATTTAATTTTTTTTTTAACAAATAGGATCTTTGGTATAAGAGAGAAGATGCTCCTTTGGGGGTGGCACTTCACTGTTTGGCATAGGGTCTGTCTGGGAAAAGTAATAATTGCAGGACCTGGTTAGTAAATAAATTGCTTGAAGACTGAAGTTCCTCTTTCATTTTGGTAGAGCAACTTTCCCTTTAGTTAAGGCAGAGCACTTTTGTTGTTGTTGTTCAGAAAGTTATGGTACAAAATAAAACTCGCCAGCTGCCCTGACAGACAACAACTCTGCATATACATAGCAGCATTGTGTGAAAGTTCTAACTCCTACACTTTCTGTCACTGCTGTCAGCATTTGTTTTTCTACTTCTGCCTCCAAATCACAGGCAGCTGTTAGGAGGAGAATATTTAGAATATGGATATCAGGGTCCATCCTAAATTGCTTTTCCACTATGGACATAAACAAATAGAATTGATACAGAGCAACTACACTCTATGACTGCCCTCCGGTTCCTTTAATGTGCAAATTCCACCTTAGATCCCATAATCACAACCCAAACTTTGCATAGTGAAATAGGGTGCAAGTTTCTGCCCTGAAGAATGTCCTTTTCCCTGCCTATTTCTTCTTCTGAGATGGATGGAGACCAAGTCACTGAGTATATGACTGCCTGATTTTGCAGGCACTACGGGAGACGTGCAATTCCCTGACCCAGGAGGGCCTTGCAGGATCAAAATGCAAACATGAGCTCTGGGCTCACAAGAGCTTGGTCATTTAGAAAATGGAAAGGGCAGACAGATTGGCGCACACAAAATCGAATGGCTCCCTCCATCAATGTGCACCCATGTCTTGCTTGCAAGGCCAAAAGCATCACAAGCAAAGGTGTCTCCCACTTTCATGACATTTCCATAATAAGTTTATAGAAGTTGGAAAAAGATGAAAAAAATAAAATTCCTCCTCCCACTCAAGTGACTTTCAGTTAAATATTAAACTAATTTTCTGGTTCCTCCCTTGACATGATCTACCATATCCTCAGAACGAGGCACTTTCTCCCCGTTCTACCCAGAGAAGGTTTTTCTTTAAGTTTGGCTGACCTGGCAGCCAATTTACATCTCAGTGTTACATAATACTTTCAACCACCCTGAATAAATAAATAAATAAATAATATTATGATCTTCAGCAGGAACTGTTGTGTATCTACCGCTTGCCCTTGTGGTGAAAGCAGCAATTGGAATGTTTTACAATCAATAGTCGTTCTTGGTAGTGGCAGGAATGTTTAATACTTCTGTTCTTCGAAATAAATAATAGTTCACTGTTGCCTGCCTTGTAATAGTGGCCCTGCAAGTTTGTTACACAGCACTTTGTTATTCCACGCGCACAATGTACAAGTAACCTATACGCAACAGCACAGAACTGAAAAGCTACACTTGAAATCCAACCTTTTTTTGTTTTTCAGCATTCAGGAGAACAGATGAAAAAATCTTGAGTATGGTGATTCTCTCTCTGTTCAAGTTACCATGTTCAACAGATGCTTCAAAGGGACAAGCTAGAATATGTGCTAAGATCTCACTAACAAACAATGTAGGTGTACACCGTGTGAAAATGTTCCCCTAAAACAATTCCCTCTTCACAAAGAACCAGAGAAACACAGCATTATTTAAATCTTGTAAGAACAAACAAATAGAAGAATCAAACAATCATCTCAGGGCATAGCACTGACAAAGAATTCCATAATTCATAATAAACGATCACTAGAGTTCAGCGGCAGCTGACACAACTTGTACATTCGAAGTCTTCTATTGACTGAATGAGAAAATGAGGAAGCAAAGGAAAGGGGACCATTTACTGTTCAAGCAAGCTACAAGGCATCATATTTCAGGCTGATTAAGGCTCTTCCACTCAATCAGTTCAATGACCGTGGTTGGAAATGAAGGCTAGCACAACAAGCAATGCTGCACTGCTCATAAGTTTGATCCCAACTGTATTCCAGCAGGCACGCAGAGTATTTTGCTAGTGCCCTCTTACAGATACAAGAGCAACTGCTCTCATTTGGGCATATTCCAACAATGACTTAAGAAAGAGAGGGAAAGCAGATGCAGCCTTTGACCATATTCATGTAAGACACAAGGAAAGTGTGTGGGATCACATACTACGTATCGTTTTTGGAGCAGTGAAACATGGCTGCCATTTGTTCAGTTTTCCCAGCAGTTCAAGGGTGAGCTCCCCTTTATTGGCGGAGCAGAGATTCACTCCTCACATGCTGCCTGTAGGCATTTTCACACCAGTGTCCTAAATTCCCCGGGCATCAGCTCCGGACCAGCCTGATCTTGTCCCACTTGCTTTTGAATCCAAAGTAGCTTAATCACTGTCTCTGCAGTCCTTGTGGGTCGTTGGTTTTTCCCCCTGACAAAATCGCACGCCTCCCCTGCTACCTGCCTCTGAACTCATCTGCAGCCCATAGCATCTTGACCCATAGGTTTCCAATATTTAGAATTTATCTTTCTTCACTCTTGCCCACCAGCCAGAATAAGCTCAATAATTATCGGTCGCAACTATAAAGAATAAAATAGCTGGCGGAAAAATTGTCAGCAACAAGAAGTGATTTCACTTGTACAACTCATAGTAGTTTCTAAATGTATGAAAGGGTTGATGCTGAATTGGCTGAGAAACCATCAGAGGACATTAGTGCATTTTTTCCAATCAACCTCACCTCACATAGCTCCCCATCAGGGGGATTTGGAGTTTATGTTTCTGTACGATCATTACAGAGGAATTGAGTGATGGGACTTCTAGTCATTCTGCTATTGGTCACCTAGAGGGACAGAAAACACCATCATGTCCTCTGAGCATTCTATGTGTTTGGAGATCCAGAGTTTAAGACAACCATGGTCAATTTCAGTGTGAGAAGTTGTCAGGGTGCAAATGCTATTATGAAGGCAAGATGAGGTGACAGCTGCCTTTCCCAAGTTCCCTTACTGGGTAAAGGTAAAGGCAAAGGTTCCCCCGCACATGCGTGCTAGTCGTTTCCGACTCTAGGGGCCGGTGCTCATCTCCGTTTCAAAGCCAAAGAGCCAGCGCTTGTCCGAGGATGTCTCCGTGGTCATGTGGCCGGCATGACTAGACACCAAAGGCGCACGGAACGCTGCTACCTTCCCACCGTAGTGGTCCCTATTTTTCTACTTGCATTTTTACGTGCTTTCGAACTGCTAGGTTGGCAGAGGCCTTACTGGGATTAACACCTAATTGACACCTCTTGCCTGGTACTGCTTACATTCACAGCCATACCAGCCAGTTTCCTCCATCACTTCTGCTTCCCACAAACTACACGCTGAATTTTTCTTCCTTTTTCTTCTACAAGCTTATACAATGGCCACATTATATAAACTTTTCTCAATTGTAACTAGCCTATTAAATTATAAATTAATAAAGTTATGCTCTACTCTCAAAAAGAAAACATAGAGAAAGCATTTATACATCTTGTATAAATATAGTAAATAAATAGATGTGGTGACTCAATCTGTCCCACAATTAACGTAACCTTTCTTACATTTCTTTATATTCAGCTCTGGATGTCACCCAGCTTGCCGTAAGAAAAAAAATGATGAGTGAATTATATTTCTGCTTGGCCTTCAAACTATAAAGGTCACTAAATAATATCTGAGAATAATCTATTTTACAGATTTGTTGTAAGGGCAAAAAATTGATAACTCTATATATTCTATTCAATTTTCAGATTCTTTTGTCCTGACAGGGAAGCCAGGCAATACAAAATGAAAAGCCTGAAAACAGAAAACCTGGGATACATTTTACAGCGTTTGTTAACATCCAGTGAAGAGATGAACAAAGATATAGAACCAGAAAACCTAAGTAATTTACAGGACATAGAAAATATATATTTGGTCTTGGGTCTGCATCAAAATGAGAAAAAAAAGACTTAAATTCATTTCTCAACTGAGCATTGGACAAGTCTACCAATTTCTGGATAGGCACCTTATAGCAATATGAAATAATTCATGGCACCTACAGTACCTCCAAGATGGTAAGTACTTTTGTCTGAAAACCTGTTACAATCACACTGAAATATAATCACTTCCTAAGTTTGGAGACTTAGTTTTCATTGCCAAGGTTTTTAAAAAGGTTAGAATAAATGGGCTCCTCTGTTCATTGGCACGCCTATTGTTTTAAATTCAGATGACTTAAGGATCGGATGCCTCATTTAAGACGTAACAGAAATCTGTATTAAAGACATCTCCACAATCGTTACATTCTCAATGGTCAATCTTGACAAAGTCTATTCTATGACTGTGTCCATTCCATGCTATTTTTCTTGCTCCACAAACTTCTTTGCTACCTACCTGTGAAAGAGAGAGTCTTTTTTTTGTTCTTTAGAAAATATGCAGTATCAAACATACTGATACTGTCAGCCTGTCTGAATATCGGCAGATCTGAAAACCTATTTCAAATTTAATGCAAAGGCTCCTTCTATCATATTCTGCTATTTTACATTCTCAGGGGTCATGAGTATGACTACACTGTGCTCTTAAGATTTAACAGCATGAGATAGAGCTTGCTAGTTATTACTGACTAGCAAATGGGCAGATGTACATCGTTCTACCTTTTTTTTAAATAGACAAGTTTTCAACAAATACACTTTATATGTTTCTCGAAATATGTTAGATTCAGTCTCTCTTTGATAAGGCAACTAAAGTCTTCTACACAATGATGTCATAAACCCTCCCCACTCTTCCTAGCCATTCTCTCAGAGCTTGACGAACCCGAATATCTGTCACATGGCAAGTCAATTGACTGATGCAAGGAAATACTGCTGGTTGAAGGGCGATGAAGATCTGGTCTGGTAAGGATTGAATCTGATTAAGAACTGTCAGAACCATGTTGGTCCATGCCTAAAACAATGCAAAGAGAGAGAGAGAGAGAAAAGGGAACAAATAAATTAGGACAATGCAAGAAAACAAATTGAAGAACATAGATCAGTAGGGAAAATAGGAAGGACACCTTTAGGAAAAAAATGTAGTATTAATGTTAAGTGAGAACATAAGGCAGTTCGGTATGAAAAGTATTTTACCAGGGTTGAGTAATAGGGCTATTAGTGTAAAGTGCCCAAGAAAGGAGAATAATCTCTTTAGATGAGGGATACTTAGCGACCATTTTCTATGTTCTGGTACCGTATCTAGTTGATCCAGGCCAAGATGCATAAAAATGCTAATATGACAAACATGCCAGAAATGAAAAACGGAAACAACTATTCCAATGTGCTCTACATGGAGTTGATCTTGAAGATTCAACTGGTTGAGAATGCAGCAGCACAGTGATGGGTGTGCCGCATCTGTGTCTCCTCTGCTTCTTGAGGTGCACTGATTACTGGTATGCTTCTCAATACAATGCAAGGTGATGGTTATGACCCATAAAACTCTACTTACTTGAGGAATCACCTACATCCTGTGGTATCATCCCAACCTGTTTGATTCACATGGCTGGTATGCTCTGGGTCTCTTCAATTAAACACCATCTATTGGGATCTGGAACCATGCCTTCTGTTGTGATACCTGCTCTCTGGAATGAGATCCTTCCTCAAAATCTGTGTGACTCCCAACCTGATGGCATTCTGGAAATCCTTAAATATCTGGCTATTTTCCCAGGCCATGGTTTAGGGTGGTTCAGGCCCTGTCACATTGTGCATAGGTGTGGATAGATGCATCTGCTCTTGGTTCTTTCTTTTATCTTTTCGTATTTCTTAAGTTCAATTTTTATTCTGTTGGTTTTATTGTACACCACCCAGAGTTGACTTGGAGTCAGCTGGTGACTACTTTGAATGAATTAAACTAAACTGAATAAAAAAAAAATATAGGAGATTAACTCATTCTGGGAAGTTCACAAGGATCTTGTTGACATCTGAACTAATCACAGAAAATTCTGAAGTACAGAAGAAACTTAGATGATTGTCAGAGTGCTCATGTTAGACTAAGGCACTTTTGCCAAGAAGCCCTATGTATACGCTTTATAGGTAGGAGTCTGTGTATATCTTTATGTATATATAACAACACCAGAACATTTTGCTAAAAACGCTATATGCTTAAGACTCATTGTGTAGACACAAGCATCTCATATTTTATATAGTAGTAGGCTTCTGTTTAAAAAACAATTTATTTTATATAACCGTAGGTTTGTATTTAGAAACCAATTAAGAAACCAAGTGTCCCAATATGAAAGGCAAAAGCAGGTGTCCTAAATTTAAAAGTTCTTCCACTTTATTTCCTCTCTTCTCTTTTCTTACCTGTATTTGTGCCTCCCCATCCCGAACCGATATGCTGAGTGAGCTGGCAGTCGACCCAGAGCGCGGCCTCTTTTCTTGCCTCAGAATCTCCGGTCCTGCACTAAAGGAGTGCCTCATCTGGCCTTGATCAATCAGATTTTGTGGCCTTTGGGGGGGGAGAGGTGAATCTGGCCCTCTTGCACTGAGAGGATCCCCTTTCTTGTCAGCTTTCATCATCTCCTTGGAGAAATTAGCCAAGTTATGCTGTTGTTGTTTTCTTTTTTTATATTCTGTCATTAGTTTTGATATGGTTTTATCTGTTGCCATGGTGTAAATTTTGTTGCTAGCACTCTCCCACCATTCTTTTTTCCTGCCTTGGTCTTTCTTCTCCATTTTGGGGCTCAAAGGTGGAAGAAGCAGAATATCTGTACTTCCCTTAGGAGTGAAGTTTTCAGCGAGCGAGTCCCTAATCTGGCTTCTGTCATCTTCTGAAGGGGTGTTTTTTCCGGAAAGGCCTCCTGTAGATGGTGTGGATGTTTCTGATTGAAAGGATGGAAGGATGAAGAAAGGGTCTCCTCTGAAGACTGGGAGCTCATCAGCACTATTTTCCAAATCCAAATGCATCTGAATGTAGTTGTTACATAACTCCATGCAGAGTTTGTGAAGCCTTTTGACTAGCCAAGCCCAGTCTGCATTGCTCACAGGCTGAACGCTCAAAGATGGCAACCTGGCCCTCCACTGCCTCTTCTCTTTCCCCCTTGGTGGGCTGACTTGAGCAGTCTCTTCAAAAATGTCTTCGTCTTCTGAAGAGCATTGCTGGGATGAATCAGTGCTCCTTTCATCCTCTTCATAAAGGATTTTCTTCACCTGCTCTGCAGTGATATTTTCCTGATTGGTCACAATAGCACAGATCAGGGCATGGAAGTAGATATTGAAGCTCATGGCCGACTGGCGGTACAAGTTGGCAGCCCCGCCAATGCCAGATACCTTTTTGAGCAAGCACTTCAGCCCAGTCCTTGTATCAAACTCTCTGGCTGTTCGGTAGGAGTCCAGTAGTAAATCAAAGATGACTGCCAAGTTCTGCATGGAAATGTACCTGAGGAAACCAGTGAGTTTGGTTTCTGGCAACTGGTGTGTTACCTTCTCTTCAGCTTGTGACGGCCCTTTCACAAATTCTTCCAATAAAATATCGTATAAATTCTGCAGCAGCACTTGGTGGGAAAGCAGGCTCACCACAATTGTTCTGAAAGGGATACTTTGGGTAGCCGAAAAAGAAAGAAAGAAAGAACGAGAATTTAGAACCTCATTAATGTTTCTTGAATGGCTCAATTATATTAACTTCTTTCTTCAAGAAACCTCAGGTGATAAGGTAATAACCACCTCATAATAATTATAATTTTTTTGTTGTAAAGATTGTCATTAACTAATGCTGCTTATCATCTGCAGCTTGTTCTTGCAGTGTGTGAGCTTTGTTAATCGCGGTTGTGTTTATAGCGCTTTCATTGTGTTTTAATACTCTCTGGTGGTGGCCTACTGGCATTAGTTTTCTGGCACCAAAGAAAATGGTGGCTTTCTGAGGAACGCTAGGTAAAAGACTAGCCCAAATGAGGCCCCAAATGATGTATAGTTCAGTTTGGAGGTAACAGTGGTGGGGGTGTTTTCTCTTGTGACATACATGCATTTTTTGCAGTGAGACATCACAGTGTGCCAGAAATTGTGCATGGCGGGAAGTCGTTGTCCTTGGTAACACATTCACTACCGGCAAAATAGCAAATATCTCACTGTGGCATATTTGCACACTGCAGTGTGGAAAAAGGGAAGGGTGGAACATACACAGGAACTTTCAAGGGTTTCCATTTTATAAATGCATCTTACAGAGGTTGTAATTCACCCAAGAGCTGAAATTACAACTGTACCGGCCTTTTTCCTTGCTGATTTAGTCTTAAAAAGGTAGGAAAGCTTCTCCCTTTTAAACTAGATAGTTAGAGAATAAGTTAGTTTTAAATAGTTATTTCAATTTCTTAAATCGCTTAAGGGGATACTTTTTCTGGATAAATATCTGTATCTCAAATGCCATTTAAGAAAATACATGATTTGGACGTTGGCTTAAAATTGCATTGAAGGAAAGAAACTCTTGTCTTACCCAAGTTTCCTGTGTATTGGTTGCAGCATTATAAAGAAAAATCAGACAGAAAAAAAGAGAAACTCGACTAAGTGAAAACAAAACTGCAATACACTTCGGGATTGACATGCAAGAGAAGATAAAATAAGCAAGCAAGCAAACCCACTGTTGTAGCAAGTCTTGTATAGAGGGACAATTGTATCCTTGCTTAAAAAAAAAACAAAAATTACAGAATGATCTCCCAATCAGAATAGGTTGAGAAATGGGATGGCATGAATGTTATTTATTATATTCCTACAATGAATTCATAGTTTTGTACAAATGCTCACAATTAACCCAGAAATCTGGGTTTAAGGGCTGTCGGCTTTCTGCAATATCTTCTAAAAAAAAAGTTTCATCATACTGTACATATATTCCCCCTTCCCTCTCACATATTTTGGCTAACTCAGCGTTAAAGGTGCAAATCTGTTTTTCGCTGCGAGGGTTTGCATCTTAAGCATGCACTAATGGTGCCAAGGATATTTTATGCAGTTCACCACCACACTCTTATTCTGAGGCAAGACCTTATGTAATGCTGGACTTCTCAAACTGCAAATCAGCACTGCTTGGGGGGGGGGGGCGGGGGTTGTAAGCAACTCGGAAAGAGAATTGCCAGTTTTTAAATCTTGTACTATTAACGTTTGCTGCAGTCTATGTTCCTTATTCTATTGCAAAGCTTGAACATCCCAGCGTGTACAGAGTAAAATTTAAAGACAAAATACATATATTTCTTTTTCATCCCCATTCATTCTCTTTACCAATATTTATTTATTATTTAAAGGGAGTCATTGTAGAGCAGAGTTTGGAAACATGTGATCTACTGAATTACACATTCCAACTACTTTTTGTTTCCCACTGTAAGACACTAGCCCAGGGGTCTTCAAACTTGGCCCTTTTATCATTTGTGGATTTCAGCTCCCAGAATTCCTCAGCCAGGCATGCTGGCTGAGGAATTCTGGGAGTTGAACTCCACAAGGGCCACATTTGAAGACCCCTGTACTAAACTATCCAAATATAAAGTATAAAGTGCCTTTACTCTGCCTCATTTTGCTTGTTGTTTAATCTTAGAAATCTGTTTCTTACCTTTTTTGCGAATGGCCATTGGACTTCTTATCAGGAGGCAGCTCAATAATAAGCACACAAGACTGAGCATGCTCAAATCCTTCCTTGTTATTGGGTGTCTTTGGGGAGCACTGTGTGTCCAACATGAACACCTGTGGGGGAAAAAAATCATACCAATGTGCTGTTTCCTTATTGTTGTTCGGGAACTAGAGGCAACTCAGCACCAGAGCAAGCAATTTGGAATTAAAATGAGACAATCTAAGTCTTGGTGTCAATGCTGTGACAATTAAGAAATTGCAGCCATTTTACCTTTTGCTTTACTTGTGCTTTTTCTATTGCTTGGATTCTCAGATGTAGAAGGGGGGAAGGCCTGAGCTTTTTAAGTTAGCCTAAACAATTGCAGCTGGGTGAGCTTCAAAGTCAATTCTAGATAAAGTTTTGGCGGGCTGTGAAGTGGGGAAGAGAGCCCGTTTTTTTAGATTAATTGGTGAATGTCATTTAATGACAGCCTTTCTGGGGTGTGAGTTGCAACTTGTTACATTGTATGGGGGGAGGGAACTTTAGTCTTGCGTTCAACTATGTAAGTGCCGATACTTTGTTTCCTGAATAAAATATTCTTTAAGGAAGAAATCTTTGCCTTGAAGTTTATGCTGGTCAGAGTAAATAGCTATTTTAGGAATTAAGAACTGTCCCCTTAAGGGATAGCCTTTTGGGTAATGTAGTTTTAAGTTACCTGGTCCCATCTGTGTTTCAGATTGGCCACTGGGAGGGACTTCTGATTGGCTACCTGGGATTACTGGCTACGTGCAGGCCAGCAGGGGTTTTTATGGATTCCAGCCACGGGAGCTGTTTGCTCCTTTAACATGGGTGATACTATCTCTTTTCACCTACATGTTGGGTTCAGATTATGAAATATGCTTCAGAAGAATCTCTCCAGTAACTGTGAGTTAATGTTTAGAGAATGCATGATGAATTAAAGTAATCTGAATGAAACCCTTTCCGTGGAGTTTATCTGTTTGTATCAAGCAAGAATAGCCCCCTTTGCTTGAAACAGAACAAAGTTCTTTTAATTGTTTTCATCTATCGGAACCATGACATTTGGACTATTTACTTAATTCATCTCAGGTAGAGGACTTCAGCAAGACTAGAGGAACTACCTTTGTGCAGAATATTCCCCAAACAATCTGTTGGATCAATGGCCTCAAGGCAGATCCTTTTCAATCTGCATTGCAAATGGAGTTATTCAATGGGCAAAACCTGTCCAGCTGAGTAACTGATATTTCCACCCCCAACACTCAATGAATTACATTTTTCATAAAGTTTCTTGATTTTTGCCTATTTAAACTTAATTCAACTTGGTGAGGGCATCAATGTCCAGGGATCATTCCCTTGAATCGGAAGGGCAACACACAAACTTAAAACATAAACAGATAAAGAAAATCGTATAGATATATGTCAGGGTAATTAACATTAGATAAGTGAAGTCAGTTATGTTACCAACATAACCCCCCCCCACCTTTATAGGCCAGATAGCATAAAATAAACTCAAGAGCATGGTTAAAATGTTCCGATTAATCTAGTCAAATCTAAGCATTGATTTTATCGGAAGTGTTAAGCCATCTTAAGAACGCATCAGTGCACAGACCAGTTAAGTATGGAACAAAGTTGTTTACTTGTTGGGCCATTGCCCTTATTCTCCAGTATTCAGCTTCGGCACTTGGGGAGAGAGAAGGAGCTGCCATTTTTACTTCACAGGCATCACCGCTCAGATTTTCAGAGCCACTGTGGAAATAGCCCAACAGATTCTACGGAGAGGCAAAATGTTATTGGTATAGTAAACTCTATCTTAAGCAACATACAAAGCTGAACAGCGTCTTTTCATATTATACTATTGTTAGTTGTACTTTCCATTTTTCCAGCATAAACCTGATAGCACAGTTAATTTTGACTCGCATTATAGACATTGGGTTGGTACATTTTGTAAGATGGTGCAACCAAGATTCACAAACTAAACATGGTTTGCTGCGCCATGCAACTAATGTTCACTAAAGTCCACTGTAAAGGAAAGTAACAGGTAGTTCTTGACTTACCACCATCATTAATCCTGGCAATTATAGTCATAATCATGACCATCGTTAAGGCAGGTCAACATGTAGAGTGGCCCAATTTTATAACCTTTTTTAAGGCAATTGTAACTGTGGCCTTTAAGTGAACCCATTGTTTGCTATGGGTCAGTTTTACTGGAAATTATAACAAAACACCAGTTTCTGGCAAAACCATTGTAAATGTGACCACAGAGTGCTGTAATCAGCTGTAAATGCTGGCCAGTTGCTGAGAGCCTAAAATGTTATCACATGACTGCAGGGGAAGCTGTTTTTTGATGTTGGAATTTTGAAACCGGGTCGTAAGTAGCTTTGTGGAGGGGGAATCCATCATAATATATAGGCTATACCTTCACTGGTTCAAGAGTAGTTGAAAAAGCATCCTCTAAGGCACAACATGCCAGACGCCACATTTCTTCAGTAAAAACAGGACCAGCTGTCACAAGTACATATCTGCAGAGAAGAAACAAGATGGTGTAAGTCACAGATAGTCATTTGGTATGATCTAATGACCACTGGAATCTGCTTGTACTCTTTCAACCTCTCCCCTCTTCACACCCTTAAAATCTCTTCCAGGAGTTCCCCAGCTCTTCCGAGCATTTGCAAGAAGATGTACACAGGCAAAAGGTAGTGGCCTTCTCCTACTAATTGTTGAATATTCAGTTATTAGAAGGCAACTACTGGATTCCAGTCATACATTTGACAATCAGATGACAGTCCTTATTGAACTGCCAGCTAGGTTAGAGAATTGTGAAGAGATGTATGTGCTATCAAAGTACTGAGTCTTTGTTTGCATTTGATTTTCATGTCTATGTCACCCAGGAGAGGTTCACAGCAATAATAATCATTTAGCCAGTGATAAATTTATCATGTACAATCAAGATGTTACGTAGGGGGAACATATCACAAAATGAAAGCAAAGAAGAAGAAGAAGAAGAAGAAGAAGAAGAAGAAGAAGAAGAAGAAGAAGAAGAAGAAGAAGAAGAAGAAGAAGAAGAAGAAGAAGAAGAAGAAGAAGAAGAAGAAGAAGAAGAGCAATACAATAACTTCCATTCTTTCTTGACCATGCATTTAGTGTTAATGTTCTGTTTGGACAGGAAACAAAGAGAATTTTTAGGTACTTGAAGAAGACAAAATATTTATTTACTTCACTCTCGGTTAAAAGAAAAATCTGTACTACCTGATGCAAGAGCACCCGACTCTAGAGATGGTCTCTGTGGTTTCCGCTACACAAGCTACAAGCAGCTTGAAAAGCTCTTTCAGCATTGTGTTGATCATGTTTTCATAGCCAACATCTAAAAAAAGAAGAAAAAACTGGAAGTTTTTAAGAAGAGACTGGACAGCCATTTGTCTGAAATAGTATAGGCTTTCCTGCCTGAGCAGGGGGTTGGACTAGATGACCTCCGAGGTCCCTTCCAACTTTACTATTATGATTAAGAAAAGTATTACTAGAAGAAAAGCCTTCCTTTACTCCCGGTGAGCTTAGAGAACAGCCATATTATTTTTTTGAAAATAGATGTGGGACTGCTCTGTTTCCTCCTAATCATTACCAAAGTTTGTAATTATAGCCAGCTTGGTCTAGTGCAGGGGTAGGCAACCTCGGCTCTTTTATGACTCATGGACTTCAAGTCCCAGAATTCCTGAGTCAGCATAGCTGACTCAGGAATTCTGGGACTTGAAGTCCATGAGTCATAAAAGAGCCGAGGTTGCCTACCCCTGGTCTAGTGGTTAAGGTACCAGGTTAGAAAGCAGGAGACCATGAGTTCAAATCCTGCCTTAGCCATGAAAGCCAGCTGGGTGACCTTGGGCCAGTTGCATTCTCTCTTAGCCCAACCCACCACATAGGGCTGTTTTTGTAGGGAAAATAGGAGGAAGAAACAGTATTGGGTATGTTCACTACCTTGCATTGCTGCATTTGTAGAAATAAAAAAATGAGGCATAAATAAGTAGATAAATAAATAAAAAATAAAAACAATTCTGGTCTCCTCACCCAGTACTATAATTCAAGTACTTACATTTTTGAGATTAACCAAGTGTGAGTAGGTACTGCCATATGTATTAAGAGTTTTCCTACTGATTAAATAACCCAATTATCATATATAAGAACAATTTGTGAACCATCCCAAATTTTGTTTTTGAGGGGAAAAAATGTTCTATTTTGGCAGAATGTTTTGTTTAATCTTGATAAAAACAACAACAACAACCAGTATTCCAAATAGAAGCATCTAAGGATGCTTGCATGCCTGGAATCTAAGTTCTACTATGCAGTTGCTGATAATACGACTGATGATATCATGTTGAGACTGTGCATAGTTTTGATACTTTGGGGGCCCACCAGATCCAATAAAGGGCCTTGGTGGAGCAGTGGGCTAATGCCTCCTTAAGTAACACCAGCTGCCTGCAATTAGTGCAGGTTCGAGTCCCACCAGGCTCAAGGTTGACTCAGCCTTCCATCCTTCCGAGGTAGGTAAAATGAGGACCAGATTGTTGGGGGCAATTAAGCTGACTTTGTAAAAATGCCGCTGGGGGGGGGAAGCCCTAATAAGCAGGCATATACATAGAATGAAGGCTATTGCTAAGCACATTTGATTTGTGCTTCTTAGATTGTAAGCCACCCTGAGTCTTTGGAGAAGGGTGGGATATAAATGGGATTAAAAAAATAAAAAATAATGTTCTAGGGATCCTTTCTGTGAAATAGTCTCATCTTGCAGGACCCAGCAGGACCCCTTCTCTGCCATCATGGTGCCCCTGCCCTACAGAGTAGGATGCCTCTGGAGACCCAGAGGGTTCTGACCTTGTTGTTGTATAAGACATTAAACACCTGCATTTTCTCTCAAGCGCTATGGCCAGGTAGTTAGAAGAGGTCACTGAAAGAGAGTTATTTGGTACCCCTGGTACACAGTATAGTAATTGATTTATTGTAATTGCTTTCATTGTTTTGAACGGCCCTTGTTTTTGTTTTATTATTGTTAGTAGACCAGAGTCTGCAGGGAACTGGATGGCCATATAAAACCTATGTGGGTGTGTAATACATAAGTAGGTTCCAACTATCTTTCGATTTCCATTTTTGGAACGTCAGTACAAACCAAAGAAATTTAGCTGAATTATTCCATTTGCTCCTCGCCTGCTGGAATAGAAAGCAGCAATAAATATGAAATATATGAAGAAACTAAACCAGTTTTACTTTAACATGGCCTCTTTCTCATTTCAGTGGCTAATCCACACGCTTTTGATTATGTTGCATGAATCTACAACAGTCGTATTTATTCGCCGCAAAGTTAACAAGTGAGATGTGCTTTACTCACCTGAATGTATGAAACTTTGAATGTGCTCCACCACTAATTCGCAGGAAAGGCCAATGGCATGTTTGAAATTAGCGGATGCCCCATCCCAGTAAGAATGATCACTGTGGCTGCGATGAAGCCAGAGAGACATTGTAGGGAGCAGGAGGTATACAACTGCATAAATACCAAATCCTGGGCCTAAAAGATGAAAAAGAGCAGTATAAAGAATCTCTTCCCCTTTCAAATATAAGCTTAGGTTAACTCATGATCTTACTCTTCTCTGCTATATCTCAAGAAAGCAGAGAAGAAGAGGAATTTTTGACTGACTAGGCTAGAGAGAGAGAAACTATGATTTTCCAGATATTGTTGAACTCTAATTCCCAACACTCTCAGCCAAGATGGACCACGGTAAGGTAGCAATACCAGTAGCAATACCAGACTTATCTACCGCTTCGTAGTGCTTAATATCCATCTCTAAGCGGTTTACAGAGTCAGCACATTGCCTCCAACAATCTAGGTCCTCATTTTACCGACCTCGGAAGGATGGAAGGCTGAGTCAACCTTGAGCAGGTGAGATGAGAACTGCCAAACTGCTGGCAGTCGCCAGTCAGCAGAAATAGACTGCAATACTGCATTCTAAGCATTGGGCCACCACAACTCTTCTGCTAAAGTTATACTAAAGTTGCTAAAGTTATGCTCCACAATATCTCAAGAACCACAGCTTGCCTATTGAGGACCAGCAAATTAAAAGCATGCAGGAAAGAGATGATGGAGCTATACTTTGCTGAGTAATACTAGCCATCTTCTTTACATTTCTTTTTTGTACCAGGAAGACAGACATACTTTTGTAAATCATCTAGAGCCTCTGGAAGGAAATGCTTTATAAATCTTTTAAAGTAGTGAATAAATAAAATTCACATATGATGTCTCTAAGCTTAATCTGACAAGTCAACTTTTATCTTATTTCTCTGAGATAAACATGTATTTTTTCTGAATATAGTCACCTTAAAGAAATATAGTCTGGAAAGAGTATTTTACTGACAACAGACTTGCAAATGATTTTATATAGCTTTATTTATGAATCTGTATCTCCTTTATAAGTTCCCTATAATTATACTAAAGGTTTTCCCTGTCTAGTTGCATTTGACTCTAGGGGATGGTGCTTATCTCCATTTCTTAGTTGAGGGAGCCAGCATTGTTTAAAGATATTTTGATGACTATATGCTAAGGTGCACGGAATGCTATTACTGTCCCACCAAAGTGGTACCTATTTATCTACTCGCATTTGCATGCTTTCAAACTGTTAGGTGGGCAGGAGCTGAGGCAAGTAATGCCCAGCTCACCCTGTTACACAGCGCTCAGGTCTCAAACATGGGCTGTCAGCTTTCCAGCTTACAAGCTCAGCACTTTTAACTGCTCAGCCATTGCGCCTTCTTGCTTATAATTAAATAACTTATATTGACCAGGAAAGACATCAAGCTGTGAGAAAATGGTAACTTTGGAGGGAGAGTACCAGAATTTTGGAGTTGTTTTCCCCCTATTTGAAAAGGTTTGCTCAATTTTAATTTAATGAATTAAGCCAATGGTTTAATTTGGGGAGGTAAAAGAAGTACAATATCATTTGATCCATAAACAGCTTTTACAGTATATTCCTATTTAAAACTACCAAGTATCATGCAAAATATAAATATACCAGCACCAACTAGTTTTAATAATATTATAAAACATGGAATACAATGGAAATGGCAAGACAATGGTGCCCTTGGGTGTGCTTTTCTTCTCAATTCCTGATCTTCCATTTTGTTTGTATCACAGCAGTTAGACTTAATTAACACAGCATGCTCTCAGGAAAATGCTTTGCAATTATATTTTCCCACAAAAAGCCTTTGAAATAGATTGGTCTGAGATAAAGTGATTGGCATCAAACCGTCTCTGGAAGCAGATGTGGAAATCAGTGGCATTGGTGGAGTGTACATATGTGTATGTCAAAATCTACAAAATGGAGGCGTGTTGTCATAATCTAAGCCACACTGCTTTGGGGGCAAGGCTTCCTTTGAGATGCTATGACTCGCAGATTTTGGCTCCTGTGGTGGAAATCAGATATGCTTTTAATTATTATTTTTTTTGTATTGAAACTCAGTTAATTACCTGGTGTTTTGGTAACATCTCTTAGCAGTTCAAAGAGCAAATCCAGAGTAGGAGGCTGGTGTTGCCGAGGACAATTAGATATGGCAGTTGTTAGCTCTTCTAGCAGAATGATCCAGACATTAATAAGGCCTAAGGAAACAAAATCTTACGTTAAAGGATATGGATAATATATGACAAGCTTCCTGTATTTTTTCCCAGATTCATACTTCTTTATTTCAATTATGTCTGTTTTTATTTTATTATAGCCTGCATGTAAGACTTGCTCAATTCTGTCTTCCTGGCTTCCAACAAAGGCTAATCAAATGCCAAATGCCAAGCTCGTCAGAAAAGAAATTCTCCATGTGAGCTTCTGCTATTGGAATTGGTTTTCTCTTATCCTTTTGCCCAAATTTAGCTGCCAAATCATCCACTGTTTTCATGCCATACACCACACTCAATGCACACACCCCTATTTTCTTCTACTCTGATATAACACAAAGGGGTAGCCTTTTAAAAACTAGAAACTCACTAATCAGTGAGTAACACAACCTGGTTTGAACCTTCCCCCAAAGTAAGATTATCCACTTTGTAAAAAGAAAAGGACAAATGGTTTGACCAACTTGAAAAACTACACATAGCATAGTTGTACCTCTGATATACACTGAGCCTAGTTCCATTCAGAAAGTAATTAGCACAACTCTGCTGCTTTTTCATACTATCTTTCCTCTGTTAACATATTTATTTTTCAGTGAGGGAAAAAAACCCCAATGATTCAAGTGATAGGAAAACAGAAGACTGTAACAAAAGGGGGACGACAGCAAGCCACTTTGATTATTGGTGTAAGTAGAAAGGTGAGCTAGAATAAATATAGAATCCAGATCCCTTGTAAAATAGGGTATATACAAAAAGCAAATCTAGGATATTGTCTACAAATGGCTCCAGCTGAGGACAGAGCCAAAAAGATATGTGCAAATCTCTGCTGAATCAAGGCATTATATTGTGATGTACATTGTACATACATTCAAATATAGCATCTTGTGAAATAATGATGCTTGCAGAAATAATGCTTGCTCTCTTTAAATCAATGATCTGTTTGTTTTCAGATGCATATCGTATTGTTACAGTCATGCAGAAATGAGGGAGAAAAACTGAGAAATTGGCAAATAATCAAATAGGCAATGAGTTTCCAATGGAAATTCCTTAGACAGCATTATAGTTTCTGTTGTGTAGTGGATTCTTGGGAAGCAGGAGGCGAGACGAGAGGGTTCAACAGGAACATTGCTTTATTGTAGTAACAGGAACACAGAACTGAGAACAGAGGCTTCTACGCAGCTACTTATACAGTTGGCCACTAAGTGGCGGCCAATAGGTTTAAAGGAACCTATTCCCACCCCAGAGCCAACCAATGATCATCCTGGAGACTGCATGTCTGGGCAGCCAGCGACCATTACACATACACCCTAATTAAGCCATGTCAAGCAGCATTCAAAGACACGTGAAAACAGTTTGAGTAAAAGGCCCAATACATTACAGTTTCTAAACCAGAGGTTATAGCAACTGCAGGCTTTACAGCATAGCAGGCCTTTTACAGTAGCTGAATTGCATTTCCCTATCTGGAACAGACGAGAGTTTGAATTTGGGAACAGAGTAGAAATCAGATTTGGAGAGGCTTTCTTTTCCCACAGTGACTAGACTTGCATTTTCACATTAAAGGCTGCAATATAATGGGGAAGAAATGTATGCAAGCAGATTTGCTCTGCATACTGCATGCGCCTAATCTGCTTCAGATGGAAATGAGGGGAATTATAATTAGACAGAACCCTGAAGGGCATATATTTCACTCCTCATGGCTACAGGAAATCTAAAGCACCTACAATACCTGATAAAAAGCACGTGCAGAAGATGACACTGACTCCTTAGCTCTGTGTTAACATTTTAGGCTCCTAAGGAAAAGTTGTCTGGACAATTAATATCAAAGAGAAATTTAAGCCTACATCTCTCTTCTTTTCTTTAAAAAAAACTTTAAAAACTTTTATGGTGCAGCTTTTCCATTCTAGCAAATTATCTCCATGACAAATGGAAATGATGTCAAGTTCTGATTTGAATCCTTATATATATTTTCAATCTATTTTGAAATCTATTTGTTGAACTTCATATAGCATAGCTAAGGAACCACGTTTTAGAAGTTCATTCTTCTTTAGATAAGCCATATTTGCTTACCTGTGTCATCATCAAACTCAGAAAGGACACATTCAATGCCATCCTCGCTGCTCGCAGATTGTTCCTGGATCCTTTGGGGTAAGTTAGCAAATTTCCCACTGAGAAAAATAGGCTTCAAGGGCATTTTGTAGATTTTGGCAAGTAGCTAAAAAAGGGAAGGACATGGTGTGATTGGTTTGGGATTTCCATTGGCATATCATGACATTAAGCTACGTATTTTAAAAAACACTCTGCTAATTTTTTTTTTGACAGTCTAGCTCACGGGTTGGCAACGCGTGGCTCTGGAGCCGCATGGAGCTCTTTCAGCCTTCTGCAGCTCCCAGCCATTTGCAGAGAAAGAGAGAGATAGGTACTTGCGCTTCCCTTCTGTAGCTCCCAGCCTGCAGAGAGAGAGAGACAGAGACAGGTACTTGGGCTTCCCTTCTCTCTCTCTCTCTCTCTCTCTCTCTCTCTCTCTCTCTCTCTGTGTGTGTGTGTGTGTGTAACTCACGCTCTTCTCTGAGAAGCTGACAAGCTTATTGGGCGGGGCTCCTGTATTTGCTGTGTCTCCACAGGAAACAGGAAGCAGCACAAAGCAGGGCAGGAGAGCCAGCCCAATAAGAATGTGTGTCAGCTTGTCCAGAACAGTGTGAAGCCAGCTTGCCAGGTGACCAGAAGATTGAAGAGAGGGAGAGAGAGAGAGAGAGAGGGAGGGAAAGAAAGGGAGGGAGGGAGGAGGAGAGAGAGAGGGAGAGACAGAGAGAAAACTCATGCACAGCAGCCTCTTTTTCTTTTTAATTAAACTCTTCAATCAAGTTTCCCCCCTTGGGTGTGCACGCGCACAAGTCTTGTGGCTCCCAGTGTCTTTTTTTCCTCTGGGAAACAGGTCCAAGTGTCTCTTTGAGTATTTAAGGTTGCCGAAAAGTAATTGAGCAATGATTAGGTGGCAGAGAAGAGAATGAGGCTAAATATGAGAATGGAAATGTAGCTCATTACAAAACTTTGAAACAATATTCTTCCATCTTCATTGTGATTTTAATTTCACTGACCCTTTTCTGACCATGCGCTTTCACCTGTTACTTGGAAATTTAACAGTAGATGCGACACAATAGAATTTAAGTTTTAAAACTCCTCTACAATGTGGCATTATAATAAAAAACAATAGGGGAAGCCACAAATCCTAACGCTATTTCAGCCTGGAACGTATCGCTTGAGATTTGAAATATGCAGCCCTCACCACCAAGCCAGGTCATTAATGCACATGAAAAGCTCAATGTGCGTAAGGGCTCTGATTAGGAACTAATTTAAGTGCCTTGATGGAATGACAACTGAAGCTGTATGGCTTCATTCTGCCCACCTGGGAACACTTCCTGAGATAGTCAAGAGCAGGAAGGCACAAATCTGTAGATGGGTATCCTGAAGTACAGTCACCAATATCCTTGCAGTCTGCTTCCCCTGGGAGGAGAGAAAGAAAAAAGGTGAGACATGATAGAATAGATTAAAAGACTACTGCTGTTATGAACGGTGTGTCAATCAAATCCAGAAAGGTTTACCCAGGCACAAAAATAAAATAGGGTTTCAAAGGATTAACAGGTGGGGAGAGACAGAAAACGTGTGTGTGAGCATACGCAGAAATTGTTGGCTCGATTCAGGGATCAAAATACAACACTAGAGGATCCATGTATCCTTAGCTTTTCCTCAGGGTTCAACTGCTGTCCTTACTCCAAGGATTGTTTTCCTGTGCCTCAATTCCGCTGAACCATCTGCTGCTACGGAAGAATTTATTTGTTTGTTTGTTTGTTTGCCACCCACCGGGCAGCAAAGAATAGAAGAGCCAGGAGACAAAATGGACCGGGAGGAGTTGAGATCTCCTGATCCTGCCTGGTGTTGTTATATGTAGGAACATAGTCCATTTTGATTGTAACCGATGATGAAATGCCCGAGTGTGCCCTCCTGTTACATTTTTATTTATGCAATAAAAGGCTTTCAAAGAAAATATGCTGGCTTTGTCTTGTTAATCTTCGGCAAGTGCAGTGGTGGGACTCAGCTGGTTCGCACCACTTCGGCAGAACTGGTAGCTAAAGTTTTGTTGCCCAGGCCCAGAATGGACTTCCGAAGCGGCATCCACACAGAGAACTGGTTGTTCACATATTTGAATCCCACCACTGAGCAAGTGTACCAATTGTCTGTACTCCCGGGTTTTAGAGTCTGGCCAATACCAAATTTAGAGCATTAGGAAAGCTGCATTAAACTCTTCCACACTTGTTAATGAATGCTAATTGAAGGCATAAAATGGGAACATAGCAACCTCCAGAAAACAATTCAAAAATGTTCCCCTGCATTCTTGGAAAGATATGGGGGTGGGGATGGATGGCTGCAGAACCTCATAAAAGTTCCATATGGGTCCTCTTCCATAAATCACAGAACTGGTACTTCCTCATTAAAAGAAAATCACAAATTGTTATAGTTTTAACTGCATTCAGAAGTAGTGCTTGGTGTTGGCTATCCTCCAGAACACACTGCTTGCCATCTGTTTCAAGAAACATGAATCCTCATACGACATACATTTTGCCCAATTTTTCTTAAAAAAAAACAACAAAAAACTTTTACCCAATCCTTTGACAAACTTCATAAGACATATGATGTAACTGGTGGCTGCATTTGCAAAGACTTGGATGTTGTCGGTATTTAGAAAAGCTTCAAAGACATCAAACACTGGAGCCTGACATTTTCCTAAGAGACAAAAGAAAATAGTTTGATGATAACAAAATGTTCTGTTTTCTAGAAACTGAACGGCTTCATAGCACATAATATGAAATTTTGGTGGTGGTGGTGGGGCTTATTTTGAAATACATCCATTGCATTTTAAAAATAAATCTCGAAGGAAAGTCTCAAGGAGGTGCAAAGATAGGAGTACTTAGGATTCCAGCACAGGGTGACATTTCCAATGTCAAATTAAACCAAGAGAGATTCAATAAACATATATGAGTCTATACTGAACAAAACATGAACTTTGGATTGTAACAGTAGTAGTTAGGGTGGTATTGCAAGATTTAATCACTGGAACCTTTATATGAAAAATTTCCAAGTCCAGGCTTGTAGAACCTTTGCTAATAACCACTGATAAAGAGGGGCTAATGGTCTAATTCAGCATTAAGCAGTTTGCCATAAGAGTATTCATTCAATAATAATAATAATAATAATAATAATAATAATAATAATAATAATAATAATAATAATAATAATAACAACAACAACAAACAACAACAAAAACAACAACAGCAACAACAACAACAACAACAACAATAATAATAATAATAATAATAATAATAATAATAATAATATATTTGGACTGAAAAAATTAATAATCAGCATTAGAAAGTACGAGTCTTTGTAACCTTCGGGCTACTGCCTTATGTTCACCTGTCTCTTTTGCAGCCAAGATAGGTAAAGGTAAAGGTAAAGGTTCCCCCGCACATGCGTGCTAGTCGTTTCCAACTCTAGGGACCGGTGCTCATCTCTGTTTCAAAGCCGAAGAGCCAGCGTTTGTCTGAGGACGTCTCCGTGGTCATGTGGCCGGCATGACTAGACGCTAAATGCGCATGGAACGCTGTTACCTTCCCACCGTAGTGGTCCCTATTTTTCTACTTGCATTTTTACGTGCTTTCGAACTGCTAGGTTGGCAGAAGCTGGGACAAGTAACAGGCGCTCACTCTGTTACGTGGCACTCGGGATTCGACCCGCCAAACTGCCGACCTTCTGATCGACAAGCTCAGCCCTACAATAGGGAGATGAGCTATAAATCAATTAAATAAAAATATTGCACATTTTTATCTCATTATGCAATTGCATAACTAATTGCATAGTTGCAAAATAATCATGGACCTCTACAGATTGATCTGTTCAGTGTGGAAGGAGATGAAGCTAGGAAAATGTCAAACCTGCCTCAATCAAGAATCTGACCAGGACTTTAACTGCTAGTTGAGTAACTGTTAATTATTCAATGCCTGGAGGCATGAATACTTTCAGATGGTTGCTAAGAACAGCACATTTTGTATCAGTTCAGTTTGCAAAGGCTGTTGGTAGTTTGGGCATTTTTTTTACTTTTGGTTTTTGGTAATATTTGAGCGGCATGGTGACCTAGTGGTGAAGATGCTTGCCTCCCACTTAGGTTGAGAGTTCAATCCTAGTTAGCAGCCGATGTTTCTCACCTAGGGCACAAAGGAAAAAAATAATAATCTGCTGCAACTCTGTGTGGCATCAGGAAGGGCATCCATCCAGTAAATGCTCAGATCCATCCTGTTGCCCTGAGTCTAACCTGATTTAAGGGATTGCAGGGTCAAAAAAAGGGAGTTAATTCTTACTGGAACAGCAATGTGGTTAGGCAGAAGAAAAGAAGAAATTTAAGTCTAGCCCAGGATCAACACACCCAAACTTTTAAAAAAAGAATAAGTAATCAATTAATAGGTTGTGTTATTTTAGTCTGGATTTGGGGAAACCTTAGCCTCATTCTTTAACGACAAGACTGAGTGGCTTTGCATAACGGCATCCCGGGTTATTCAGGATATTCCATCTCTCTCTATGGGGGGTGAACTATTACCCCCCGTAGATAGGGCTCACAACTTGGGAGTCCTCCTAGATTCACGGCTCACTCTGGAAGACCACATAGTAGCTGTGACTAGGGGGGCCTTCGCCCAGGTTCGCCTGGTGCGCCAGTTGCGGCCCTATCTAGACCGGGATGCCTTATGTACGGTCACTCACGCGCTCGTGACCTCTCGTCTGGACTACTGCAATGCTCTCTACATGGGGCTGCCCTTGAGGACCACTCGGAGGCTCCAACTGGTACAGAATGCAGCCACAAGAGTTGTGTTGGGAGTCTCCCGATACTCCCATGTTACACCTCTGCTTTGTGAGCTGCATTGGTTACCAGTTGTCTTCCGGGTGAGATTCAAGGTACTGGTAATGGTGTTTAAGGCCCTACATGGCATGGGTCCGGAGTACCTTAGGGAACACCTGCTGCCGGCATCACCTTCCCTCCGCCCTGTGCGTTCCCACAGAGAGGGCCTCCTCAGGGTGCCACCGATCAGAGAATGTCGATTGGTGGCCCCCAGGGGGAGGTCCTTCTCTGTGGGCGCCCCGGAGCTATGGAATCGGTTACCGGTTGAGCTCTGGATGGCGCCCGACCTTCGCTCCTTCCGTCGCGATCTAAAGACATTCTTATTTGAACAAGCCGGCCTGGCCTGATGGGGGATGGGTGGGGTTTTTTATTGTTATTTTAATATTTGTATTCACTGTTTTTAGTTGGGCATATGTTTAATTCCTTTTAACTTTTGTATTTTTGTATTTTTTATATATTTGCCCTGTTCACCGCCCTGAGTCCTCCGGGAGAAGGGTGGTATATAAATAAAATTAATAATAAAAATAATAATAATAATAAAAAGATATTCTCCCTGAGGTTCAATCTCAACTTTGGATGGATAGTTCTGTGGGTATCGCAGCGCTGATAGTGTAAGAATTCACTAATCTGATGACTTGCATCCTCTTGCTGATCAGCTGCAGTGAGCAATACATATGGCATTCCCTGTATGTAGCTAACATTTTGAGATCAGCACGAACTAAGCTAAACACAGATCAATTTCATACTGAAATTATGATGCAATGGGGAGTCAAACAGTGTTACGTGGAAATGGTTGCCATCCTTTACTGTTTGTAAAGATGCAGTTATTATATGGACTGTTTACGTGGCTTCATGTGTAGCTCCAAAAATCAAACACAAACGTAATAAAGAGTGACATTTCTTAAATCAGTACAATGTTATCCTTAAATCATTAGATTTTTTCCCCCTGAAATATGCTAAGAATTAAACCGATAAAAATTCAAGGCTGGTTTACCAAACAGAAATACAACTACATTTGATTGCTTTTAACATTTTGCAACAAACTTTTATATTGGCTTTAATTTGCCGGTTTAAGTCATTATTGTTGGCTATTTTGCGACTGTTTTTCGAAAATTAATTCATAAAGCGGGGGGGGGGGAGGGGAAGAGAGAATTAGGGAAATCTCACCCATCAAATATTCTCCAACAAGATACTCTTTGACTTCTGACTTGCTGCTGCTGCTGCGTACAGTTTCCAAAGCACTGAATAATGGTCTCCAACCTGATTGAATTCGAGCTGAGCAAACCTCCACCAGCTCTCCTATAGAGGTGACTACCTGGTATAATTGAAGCACCAAAGCATTACAAAGAGAACAACCAGCAAAAGGAAAATGCCACACTGGGTTTAGACTAAGCTGGGCTCAGAAAAGACTTCGCGGGGACCAAGCAAACAAGCTACAGATAGTCCTTGTCTAGCGACTACAATTGGGACCACCAACTTGGGTTATTAAGCGAAGCAGTTGCTAAGCGAAAAGTGTGACTGTGCTTGCGACTTCGACTCTGCTTTACAGATCTGTGAAGGTTATAAATAAGAGGATAGATCACAACGTAATTTTTCATCGCTGTCACAACGTAATTTTTCATCGCAGTCGCTAATAAAGATAACCTGTGGTTCAGGCTGACAAGGTCCACTAATTTCAGTGAATTTTTGCACATATAATGAAATCGGGGTTAGGTTATTTACCATGTGAATTCATACACTACAGTAGTGTAGAGAACAACACGGAAAAGTGTGAGAAATAAAAACATCAGAAATGAGTTGCGGAGCTTCTAAAAAACAAAAGCCCTTAGTTCTGGAATATTCTAAACATGGCACCTTATCTTCATGGATCTCATGTTTGTACATCAAAAAAAACCAGGATATAGATTGCTACTACCAACTTCTTTATCAGCTATATGTTTCTAATCATAGCACTGAAAATATCTGTCCTGTGGTAATGTAAACCAACATTACATCTGGGAAAATGGGTGGGATACAAGTTTAATAAATAAAATAAAATTTTATGTCGGGGTACCTCTACCCTGACACAACAGGTTAGTGCTTTCTGTTTCAGCTATTCAGAATAATGTGTTATAACATAATGCTGAACCTGTTAAGCAAACTCTTGTTATGCGACTCATTTTCTCCAGTCACATGGAAGTAAACGCTGGAAACCAGCAAAACTGTTACAAATTGTGGTTGGACGACTGCAAGACACTGGAGATGGCCATAAAGGTGAGCCAGTTGCCAAGAGTCTGAAATGTGATCATGTGACCCCACAGCTTGTGTGTGGCCATCATAATCTCAAAAGCAGGTTGTTAGTTCTGGGGAGGCCTGTGGTAACTTCAAACAGTCCATGACTACCTACATAAACAAATGCAAAACTGCATCCACTAGGCCAGGGATAGGCAACCTTGGCTCTTTTATGACTCATGGACTTCAACTCCCAGAATTCCTGAGCCAGCTGGCTCAGGAATTCTGGGAGTTGAAGTCCACGAGTCATAAAAGAGCCAAGGTTGCCTACCCCTGCACTAGGCATATAATGATTTTTAAAAAAATAATAATCAAAACTTTAAAAACCTGAGGACAGATCCTCTTTACTTAACCAAAAATCTAGCTTGCCTGGTCCTGAATGTCCTCATCACAAAGTTCAAGCTGCATGACGCGCTCAAAGGGACGGAAAAGGGCCTCGTTGAAGTGAAAATGAGGCGGTTCATTCCAGACGGTCAGAATCTCCGTTAGGATGTCATGGATAAAAGAAACAGCCTTCCGAGAAACATGTGTTTCTTTATGGCAGGCAGCCTGCAGGGAGAGAATTTGAAGCAAAATGTATAATATTTTTGCTAGTAACAGACAGAAAATATTTCGATCAAGAAAACTGAGGAAAACATAGACATTCTGATAGGAATCTAAGCTTGAGAAAGGCTGCCCTGCCTACAAACCAAAGCATTTAATGAATCGGTTATTTTTGTTTTGACTTTTTTATTCACCACTTATAATTTAACTGTCTTACATCAAGTTCAACTTGAGGGCAGAAGTATTTATGTTTAGAAAAAGTGATTGCACCAAATCACGGGCTCGAGACAGGGGTTCTTCCTCTGTCCTCGTCCTATTAGATCTCTTGGCGGCTTTTGATACCATCGACCATGGTATCCTACTGCGGCATCTCAGGGGGTTGGGAGTGGGAGGCACTGTTTTACAGTGGTTCTCCTCCTATCTCCTGGGCCGCTCGCAGTCGGTGTGGACGGGAGGGCAGAGATCCGCCCCGAGGCCTCTCGTTTGTGGAGCTCCTCAGGGGACGGTTCTCTCTCCCCTCCTGTTCAACATCTATATGAAGCCACTGGGCGAGATCATTCGTGGTTTTGGGGTGGGGTATCATCAGTATGCTGATGATACCCAACTTTTTTTCTCCACCCCGAACCAACCCAGTGATGCCCTCGCCGTGATGTCCTGTTGCCTGGAGGCGGTCCGGGTCTGGATGGGGAGAAACAGGTTTTGTCTCAATCCTGCCAAGATTGAGTGGCTGTGCATACCGGCATCTCAGGTTAACCAACCTATTCCAATGTTAACGATGGGGGGGTGGGGTGTTACCCCCCGTTGATAGGGCTCGCAACTTGGGCGTCCTCCTGGATTCACGGCTCAGTTTTGAAGATCACATAGGAGCCGTAACCAGAGGGGCTCTTTTGCCCAGGTTCGCCTGGTGCGCCAGTTGCGACCCTATCTGGACCGAGATGCCCTACACACAGTCACTCATGCGCTCGTGACTCCCGGTTAGACTACTGCAACGCTCTCTACATGGGGCTGCCCTTGAGGACCACTTGGAGGCTTCAGCTGGTGCAGAATGCAGCTGCGCGAGTTGTGATGGGGGTTTCCCAATACTCCCATGTAACACCTCTACTCCGCGAACTGCATTGGCTTCCGGTTGCCCTCCGGGTGAGATTCAAGGTGCTGGTGATGACCTATAAAGCCCTAAATGGCTTGGGTCTGGGATATTTGAGGGAACACCTGCTGCCGGCATCAAGTTCCCTTCGTCCTATGCGCTCCGACAGGGAGGGCCTTCTCAGGGTGCCACCGGTAAAAGACTGCCGGCGGATAACACCAAGGGGGAGGGCCTTCTCTGTGGGAGCGCCTGCCCTTTGGAACCAGCTGCCCGTGGAGTTTAGGACTGCCCCTGACCTTCGCTCATTTCGCCGGGACCTGAAGACCTGGCTCTTTGAGCTTTCCGGCCCAGGCTGAGAGTTTTAATTGGAGTTTTTATATTTTTACTTCAGGGACTGAATTTAATCATTTTTAATCGTTTTTTAATTTTTGTATTGATGTTTTAAACACCTTGTAAACTGCCCTGAGTCCTACGGGAAAAGGGCGGTATATAAATCTAATAAAATCAAATCAAAAATCAAATATGGGATACTATAGCTGAACTGATAATTAAACACAAAAATAGGCAAGTAAAATAGTGTCATTAAAAGAAACACCAAAAAGCCAATTATATAAGAATATGGAAAATGACAGCAGTACAGATTATCTCACATGGTTTCCTCAGGACCTGTTGTCTTAGAACTTCTAACTTCCCCCATTCCCCATTCCCTCTGCATCCTCTTCCATTTTGTGGATGCAGAATCTACAGGCCAATATATCTGGAAGGCACCAAGTTAGAGAAATATCCCCTAGAGCAGGGGTGTGGAACTATGGCCCCTTTATGGCTGGCTTGGGAATTCTGGGAGTTGAAGTCCACAGGTCATAAAGGGATCATAGATCCACACCCCTGTCCTAGAGCATTATCTTTCTTGCATAACTTCATTTACCTTCACAGATCTTTTTATGTCCCTTCACTAGATGCTCTGAAGATAGATACCCCGATCTACATCTGGAATACTACAATTTGCTTTACATGGGACTAGGTCATTTGGAAACCTCAACTAATGCAAAGTATGTTTGCTTATATGCTTACTGTACAACCATGGTATCACAATCACATAATGCTGCTGAAATAGGTGTTGTATTGGGTGCTGGTTGGTTCCCAAGTGCAATTTAGGATGCTGGTTATTACTTAGAAAGCCCTGTAACTTTTGGGAAGTGGGTATCTTAGACATCCACCTGATCTAGGTAAATCGAGGGCACCTGGTAGTTCTTTTTAATCAGGAAGCCAAATGGAAGAGAATTTGGGCACAGATGTTCTTAGAGGCTGCTTCCTTCCTTCCTTTGGAACAACTTAAATGTGAAGGCAAGATGGCTCCCCTCTTATGGCCTTACAGAGAATAGTTAAAATAGGTCTATTCCAGAAGGCCTCTGGTTATAAAACAGATCGAGACAAAATAGCTCCATTAATGTTTCTTATTTTTTTTATGTAAGTATCTTGTTCCTTGTACAGCATTGTATTTTGATTTAATATACTTCTTAGAATAGGGTTGTCCAGGCTTGGCAACTTTTAAGACTTGTGGACTTCAACTTCCAGAATTCCCAAGGCAGCCATGGAAATTCTGGAAGTTGAAGTCCACAAGTCTTAAAAGTTGCCAAGGTTGGGCACTCCCATCTTAAAATCTCTGAAACGAGGCAGTTTTTCATTCTTCTAAATAAAATAAAATAAAAATATTCGGCTGCCAATTGCAATAGTATAAATTCTACAATCCCCCCCCTTCTTTCCTCTTCCTATCCCCAATTTCACTCACTTCCACTAAGTGAGAAGCCACTAGGTGCCAACAGCGCATAAGATGGAGCAAAGGCCGGCTTCTACTCCTCACAATTCGGAGCATGGCTCCTCCTAGACGGAACAAGTGAAGGGCACTTCTTTCTTGAGTTGACTTTATTTCTCCTACAAGTTAAGAATGAGTAGAATATCTGGTAATACGAATTAAAGATTAAAATAATGCAATAGATACACACACATCCCGCTTCTTCACTGTTCCCTGTTATTAGTTCAGTTATTATATTTACAGCTTGAAACTATCCCTTCAAAATCACGTTTGCCCCAGTGTGACTTACAGTACAATAAAATACAAAAAAATGCAATCCTAAAAATTACTAAAATACACAATAAAACACAGTAATCAAGTAATTAAAGTATATATCACACTAAAAAATAAAAACGGTGGGCAAAATAATTAAAAGGTTATTAAGCACCATGTATGTTTAAAATTAGCTAACTGACCGATTAAAATACCTGAGGGAATAAAAAAATATTTTCAGGTGTCAAAAAGACAATAAAGTCAGTGCCTCATTAGGCCATTCTAGGACGCTATAGAATGGAAACAAGGGTTCAGGGAAGCTACCATTGAAAAATCCTGTTCACAAGTATCCATTTCCTGCACCGTTTCTTTTTATTCAGTGAAGATAAATGTCTATGGATATTCTCCATCATCCAAGTCATGGCTGTTCCAAAGGCGCTTTTTCAAGAGGCAACTGGACTTTGTTTTTCTTTGAAGATGGTTCTCTTCACATCTAAGAAGCTTCTTCAGCTCTGACTGGATGGCGGGGCTCCACACCCATTTTCTTTACACCCATTTGAACTACTCAGATGACCCTGAGGACACAGACAAACCTCCAGGTGGCCTCAATGACTCTCTAAAAGAATGCAAAGGGCCAGCTGTCTGCACAGAATATAAATCCTTCCCTTTAGATAACATAATCTTTATTGCCATTTTTACTGTGGACACAATGGCTGTGCTTGAGTGCTGGGACCAGTAGTGCCTTTTATTCAGAGAAATTGGAATAAGAATACAGAAAGGCAATAGAGTTGCTCAAAGATCTATGGGGATAATTTATTTTAAGAAAAGATGGCTAAGAGAAATTTGTTTTAGATCTTGCTTTTATTATTTTTTAAATAAATAACCCAATGTGGCAAACATACCTAATATGCCTTACTCTTCCTATTTATCCCAAAACAACAACCACTTTGTGATGTGAGTTGGGCTAAGAGACGGAAGCGGCTGATCCAGTGTCACCCAGCTGTTTTTTCATGACTAAGATAAGATTAGATAATCTTTATTGTCATTTTTTACTGTGGGCACAATGGCACACATCAAAAATGAAATTTAGTTGCCCGCTCTCAAAGTGAGACACATATATGACACCCCCCCAAAACATACTACATACAACATATGTATAGACTCACACCCCTACATATACATAACAATAAAATATTAAATACTGTCCAACTTGAATATATAATGGAAGGAGGAAGCCTGAGAGTTCACAAGGTTAATGCTATATGGAATGAAACTGGCTGAATCTGGATGTTCTGCTACGGATACCACGGAGCCTCCTCCCAGAAGGTAACAAGGAAAACAGGTTGTGAAGAGGATGAGTAGTGTCCCAGATAATCTTAAGGACCCTGTTCAGACAACGGTTCTGTGCTATGTCCTGGATGGGAGGGGGGGAACTGCCAACGATCTTTTCGGCTATCCTCACCACTCTGCACCGCCTTCCTATCTGACCATTTAGTCAGAGCTGAAGAAGCTTCTTGGATGAGAGGTGAGACGTTTTCAAAGAAAAACAAGGAAGTCCAGTTGCCTCTTGAAAAAGCACCTTTGGGTCATGAAGATAACTTTTTTGAGAAAAGACAATGTGATTATAGGAAATTTCAAAACTGGGATAAAAAGCTAATTAAACCAATATTAACGGTGAAATACATGGCTTATTTAGAAAGAATGAATGGTGGATGGCAATATAACGCTTTTGTGGAACATCTAAAACCTCCTACTAGTAGTTTTAACAAGGCAGGTTAAAGAGATATTGACCTCTTTTTTAAAAAAATCCCATTTATATCCCGCCCTTCTCCGAAGACTCAGGGTGGCTTACAATCTAAGAAGCACAAATCAATGTGCTTAGCAGTAGCCTTCATTCTATGTATATGCCTGCTTATTAGGGCTTTCGCCCCCCCCCCCAAGCGGTATTTTTACAAAGTCAGCTTATTGCCCCCAACAATCTGGGTCATTTTACCTACCTCGGAAGGATGGAAGGCTAAGTCAACCTTGAGCCTGGTGGGACTTGAACCTGCACTAATTGCAGGCAGCTGGTGTTACTTAAGGAGGCATTAGCCCACTGTTCCACCAAGGCTTTTCAAAATCAAACGTGAGGACTAACCTCAGCTTTGAAGAAATAACATCTCACTGCTTGGGAGGTGATGCAGAAGTCACTGCCCTATAAAAACCAAGCCACAGCAAGTATAGGCAGCCTCTTTTGCAAGATCTTAATAATCAAAGACAGCTGACTCTTCAGAAATATGGGTTCCAGACTGATGAAAACGTTGAAGTCTAAGACCAGCTTCTTAATCTGAATCCCCACAACAACTAGCGCCTGTTCAGATCTTTCAGCATTAACACTCTGAGCATGTATTGTTAGCAGCTTTGCATCCATAATTAGAATCCAAAAGAAGTTTATGATATGTTTCAGAAGCATACCTGGCATGGCCAAAGAGTAATCGAGCGTGTCTGTGACTGACTGGAAGAGTTGGGACTGGGAGGCCTTTTTTAGCTGGTGCAGGAAACCTCCCAAAGCCATCAGATTCAGTTTGTCAACAGCATCTTCAAAAAGCCTTCATGGCAAGAAAGAGGCAGAAGATATCATTCCTTATCAAATCTTCACTGCACCTTTTCATATAAGCAGCTAAACAGACCGGAGTCACTACACTCTTTCTCTCCTCTGTGGGCAAGAGTTTAGCATGCAGACATAGCAGTAAGAAATGCAAAACAGTGACAGTTCAGTCAACAAGGAATGGGGTATTTCTGAATCCTAACATAACCAGCAAGGACTAATTTGATTTTGTTGACGTAACTTGACTTTTGATCAGTTCGATAACCAACAAAACAGGGGGGAAAATTGAGAATATATTAAACACAGAAATAGTACAGTCAAATATGGAAAAAAATCTATATGAAAATCCTGATTTATGGGAGATTTATGGTAGAAATGTGTGTGTATGTATGTATGTGTATATGTATGTATGTATACATACATACATATACATACATACATATGTGTATGTATGTATGTATACACACACACACACACACATTTCTACCATAAATATATATCAAAAGAATATAATTTCTGGAAAGTAGCTTAAACACATTATATAGAAAAGACGCTTGAGAAAACTGGCAACTTTTTGTCATAAAAATCACAAAGCACATTAAATTAGTATGCAGCATGCTGAGAATGAGCCACAATGAGCTCATTGTGTGTTTCCTCTTTTCTGTTTTCTTACGCAGCTAGGAGGCAGAGCTTGAACCTGTTACTTTCTTTTTTTGAAAGTTTACTATGTTATTTGACAATATCATAATTAGATTCAAGCAAGCCAACTTTTAACCACAATAATCAAGCAAGCAGGATAACCCTCTTCCTCTTCATAGTTTCTTATGACATGTTACATTGTTATTTTTGACAGTTTGCATCTGAATTTCACAGAACAATTTTCTTGGCCTCTTGGAGCTACAAAAATGGAACGTGTGTGTGGGTGGGTAGGCATATGTAGATTACTGTAGTTGACTAGAAGTTATGGACTCCTCTGCTTTTCATGTATCTGTTACATTATGTTCATGCCTAGGAATTTCAGAACGGAAAGATACTGAATAAGAGCAATGACCTAAGAATTGTCTGTCTGTCTCTATCTCTGTCTGTCTGTCTGTCTGCCTGCCTGCCTGCCTACACACACACACACACACACACACACACACACACACACACACACACACACACACGTATAAGGGAATGTTGACATTTACACTCATGTGAGATGGGTAGCCATATAAATATGACAGACAGATTATATATATATATATACATATATGTGTGTGTGTGTGTGTGTGTGTAATCTGTCATATTTGTGTGGCTCTGTCTGTCTGTCTATATATCTATCTATCTATCTATCTATCTATCTATCTATCTATCTATCTATCATCAGTCTGTCATATTTGTGTGGCTCTGTCTGTCTGTCATATTTATATGGCTACTCATCTCACATGAATGTAAATTTCAACATTCCCTTATACATACAGTATCTTAAAACAGTGGCTACACACACACACACACACACACACACACAGACACACCTAATTCTGGACATTTATTAAACTGACCCAGGTTGTGAAAATGGCAGCATTTCCCCACTGTTGGATATTAAATAAATCCAAAACTTCATCCATTATGCTGTTGCTAATACCTGTCAGCTTGATTAGAGAGGGTGAGAATAGCCTTGGCAGCACTGCTCCCAGTCATCAAGCCACCTCCACGAAAATCAAAAGCTCTTCCTTTACTGCCTTCTTTGATAAGATCTTGAATGGATACTGGTTGGATGACAGGATTGTTCCTCAGGGCTGCCTCTTGCTCCAGAATCAGTTCCTGGGGAGAGTCTGTAGCCTGAACTTCACCCTGAAGGGCCACTGCCCCCTGTTGGGCTTGGGTGATAGTTACAGGTGGCTGAGAAGCGCCATCACTGAAATGGACATGTTCCAGAGTGCTGATGTATTCACATACTCTAAAAATAAAAAATAGGAAAGTGAACCATGGCATGGATGGTTCTGGTAGTTTATTCACAGCAAATCTCATTGGTTATATCAATTATTTCAAGAACACCAACAACCAAGTTATAAATGGGGATGCCACTGTGGGGACCGATTCAACAGCAATGAGTAAATCTGTAAACACAAGAAGTATATATGCTAATTGAAAACTAAAATGATACTTGAGCTACAATCAGTACATCTTCATTAATAATACTCAGCTAGTCACAGCAGCTTTAGCCAGATGGTTAAATCAACAGAATTAAACCAAATTTAACTAGGCTGATGAATTTTTACACTTAAAACTCATTTGCGTTAAGAATGTTTTACCTGGAGAGAAAGAGAGAAATATCTACCCAGTTAGATAAATAGAAATAAATGTCAAATAAGGGGGAACCTCTTAATAATCTTTCAAGAATCAACTTTGGATAATTTTGTATGGACAAATATCAAATATTGTATAAGATGTGTGAAGGATAATAATGGACAATATATCAAATACTGTATAAAATTTGTGATGGATAATAATTATTAAGCCTACTCTGGTTAAAAGAAAATGTTAATGAATCCTAAAGTGCAACTTTAAAGTTGAGGCCTATTGGTTTTCATTTTGAATTCTTGAAAGGCAAAGCAAATAAGAGCAATGCAAATAGAAGCAAGGGCAAATCAGAGTTCACATATTAAACTTGTCAGTGGAAAGTGCAGAAGCCAAATAAAGATGAGAAATTTTCCTACTCTTCACCTGCCTAGTTTTCTTTGATTTTACTACGTTCGCTGTCTGGGAAAACGCACGTTCTTAGTTCATGTTTCCTTGTCCAAAAACTCTTTCTACCCAAATATTCCAGCTGTCATGTAGCAGAATGATCAAGAATTGTCAACACTTTGGGGGGAAATATAAACCATGGGATTTTGAAAATTAAGGTCATCTAACTGATGAGATACACAAACACACACACACACACACAAATAGGTTGGTCATAGATAACTTGAGAGAGAGTCTCATGAAAAAAGAGGAAGGGGTCATTGTACTGGGCTTGCCTTTAGCTCAGAGGTCAATAGTTTCTGCCCGGACTGTCACAATGTTAGCAAAAAAAAGGAGAGAGTTTGATAGTGGAGGGGTGGTCAATTAATTTGCCCAAGGGGGGGGTCACATGAGAAACTGGGGCTGATGTGAAGGGCTGTAAAATGCCCAGGTCTAAGCTAGTGAATGATATAGCATTAAGGCTTCTGAGGTGATGAACACAAATCACATTCACCCCCTCCTCCTCTTCTGTTCCAGAGCTAGCAGGAACCTATGCTGCCCTAAATATTACTGCATCCAGTAATATTACTACTGGAATACATACAGCTTTAAAGATGCAATATTCTGAGGCCCATGACTGATGGTCTCTCTCAGCTGAAATTCTAGTCCTATCCAACATCATTCACCACATGAAAAACCTCCTCCAACTGGCATGTATAACGCCTTGGTTACTCCGCATATTGCATTTCCCCCCTTTTTTGCTGTCCCTTTTTTTATCATGTAGTGATTGACTTAAAACAAAAACAAAACTCCTTAAAACTATAGAACACTGTCTCACTTGTTGAGCACCAGATGACAGCAAAGATCATTGAGTTTATGTATATTGTAGCTACCATCTGGTGGTCATCTGGGTATGTGCAGGTTTAAGGACTGGAATTAGACAAAGGGGTTTAGCTCTGGGGATTGGCATGGGATGGCTAAAGTACCTGAAGAACTCTTAAAACCTTTATGTCAGATGAGAATCAGGGTTCCTGGGAGCAACAGCTATAGGAAAGGGAATTCAGAAACCGCAATTATGTAAAGTCTGCAAATTCTGAAGTAGAGCAAAATATGGAAGCACAATATTGAATTCCTGATTAATTATTATAAAACCTTCCATTGAGCTCTATTTTTTTATAAAGGGACGGATAATATTTTGTGTTTTTTTAAGGGAGTTGGAATAATTACACCAAAGCAGCTGGTAATAACTTAAGCAATCTGCAAGGTGTCAAGCAATCTCCAAGCGGTGAGACGCTCCGACCCTCTGCCTTCGACCCAAGGCTCTGGGAGTGGGGATGTGCAGCCACCTGAGCTCCGACTGGTGTACCTAAATGCCAGGTCCGTTGTTAATAAGGCTCCCCTCGTCCGGGATTTAGTCGAGGGTGAGCAAGCGGACCTGGCTTGCATTACGGAAACCTGGTTGGGCCCAGAGGGTGGTATCCCCCTGGTGGATCTCTGCCCACCAGGCTTCCGGGTGCTACACCGGCCTCGGACTCAGGGTAGGGGTGGGGGAGTGGCTGTAGTTATGAGGGAGACCTTATGTCCGCAGGAGGCCACCGTTCCTCAGATAGTCGGGTGTGAATCTCTCTTATTGAGGTTTGGTCCTAGGGCGCAGTTGGGCTTGCTGCTCGCGTACCTTTCGCCTAGTCGCGTAGCAGCAGCCCTGCCTGAGCTTCTCGATATCCTCTCAGGGCTGGTGATTGAGTTTCCTAAACTAATGGTTTTGGGAGACTTCAATCTACCATCCCTGGGAGGAGTATCTGAGTTAGCTCGGGAGTTCATGGCTTCCATGACGGCCATGGACCTGACGCAGGTAATTCATGGACCAACCCATGAGGGAGGCCACACCCTTGACTTGGTTTTCTTATCTGGTCGGTGGTTAGATGATCTTGGTGGGGGCTCCCCAATTGTTATGCCCCTGTCATGGACCGACCATCATCTCCTGCGGCTGGTCTTCCGTTTTGCCACCCCCCACCGTGGGGTTGTTGAGCCAACTAGATGGTTCCGCCCCAGGCGCTTAATGGACCCTGAGAGGTTTCAGGCAGCGCTGGGGGCCCCACCTGCCTCCCCAGCTCACAGCTCGGCGGATGCCTTAGTGGAGGCCTGGGAAAGGACGGCCACGGAGGCACTTGACCGAGTTGTACCCTTGCGGCCCCTGACCCGGCGCAGATCCCAATGGGCTCCATGGTTTTCCGCGGAGCTCTGGGAGATGAAGCGTCGGAGACGGGGCCTAGAGAGCGTTTGGAGGTCCACCCGATCTGAATCCGACCGATTGCAACTAAGAACCCATATTAGGTCTTATCTCGCTGCGATGAGGGTAGCGAGATCTAATTATTTCGCTGCCCTCATCGCGTCCGCAGATAATCGCCCGGCCGCCCTGTTTAGGGTGACCCGCTCCCTCCTCAACCAGGAGGTCAGTGAGGATCCCTTGCAGGGGCGTGCCGAGGAATTTAGTCAACATCTGTCGGACAAAATCGCTCGGATTCGGACCGGTTTGGACTCCGACTGGGCAGTATCGGATGATCAGGACACGAGTGATCTTGTCGATGTCATCTGGGAGGAGTTCGATCCTGTGACTCCGGAGGAAGTGGACAGGATCATGGGGAGGCTGAGCTCCACCACATGTTTATTGGACCCGTGCCCTTCCTGGCTGGTTTATGCAGCCCGGGAGGGGACACGAAGCTGGTTCCAGGCGGTTATAGCTGTTTCTTTGAGTGAGGGCAGTTTTCCCGCCGCCTTGAAGGAGGCGGTGGTGAGACCTCTCCTCAAGAAGCCTACCTTGGATCCGGCTGTTTTGAATAACTTTCGTCCGGTCTCCAACCTTCGCTTCCTTGCGAAGGTTGTTGAGAGTGTGGTGGCACATCAGCTCCCTCTGGTCCTGGATGAAGCGGATTATCTAGACCCGTACCAATCGGGCTTCAGGCCTGGGTACAGCACGGAGACGGCATTGGTCGCGCTGGTGAATGATCTCTGGAGGGCTCGGGACAGAGGATACTCCTCTGTTCTAGTCCTATTAGACCTCTCAGCGGCTTTCGATACCATCGACCATGGTATCTTGCTGCGGCGTCTCAGGGGATTGGGAGTGGGAGGCACGGTTCTTCAGTGGTTCTCCTCCTATCTCCTGGGACGTTCGCAGTCGGTGTTGACGGGGGGGCAGAGGTCGACCGCGAGGCCTCTCGCTTGTGGAGTCCCTCAGGGGTCGGTCCTCTCGCCCCTTCTGTTCAACATCTACATGAAGCCGCTGGGTGAGATCATTCGTGGTTTTGGAGTTGGGTATCATCAGTATGCTGATGATACCCAACTTTTCATTTCGACCCCAAACCACCCCAGTGATGCCCTCGACGTGATGTCCCGGTGCCTGGAGGCGGTCCGGGTCTGGATGGGGAGGAACAGGCTTCGTCTCAACCCTGACAAGACGGAGTGGCTGTGCGTACCGGCATCCCGGGATATTCAGGATATCCCACCCCTCATTATGGGGGGTGAGTCATTACCTCCTGTAGATAGGGCTCGCAACTTGGGAGTCCTCCTAGATTCACAGCTCTCTTTAGAAGACCATATTGTAGCTGTAACTAGGGGGGCGTTCGCCCAGGTTCACCTGGTGCGCCAGTTGCGGCCCTATCTAGACCGGGATGCCTTGCGCACGGTCACTCATGCGCTCGTGACCTCTCGTCTTGATTACTGCAACGCTCTCTACATGGGGCTACCCTTGAAGACCACTCGGAGGCTCCAGCTGGCACAGAATGCAGCCGCGAGAGTTGTGTCGGGGGTCTCCCGATACTCCCGTGTTACACCTTTGCTCCGCGAGCTGCATTGGTTGCCAGTTGTCTTCCGGGTGAGGTTCAAGGTGTTGGTAATGACCTACAAAGCCCTCCATGGCATGGGTCCAGAATACCTTGGGGAGCACCTGCAGCCGGCGTCAACTTCCCTCCGCCCAGTACGCTCCCACAGAGAGGGCCTCCTCAGGGTGCCGCCGGTCAAAGAATGCCGACTGGTGGCCCCCAGGGGGAGAGCGTTCTCTGTGGGTGCACCGGACTTATGGAACCATCTTCCGGTAGAGCTCCGGATGGCGCCCGACCTCCGCTCCTTCCGGCGCGACCTTAAAACCCATCTCTTTAAGGAAGCGGGCCTGGCCTGATGGGATGGGGTGGGTTTGTTATTATGACTTTAATTTTAAATTTGTACTATTTGTACTATGGGCATTGTTTAATCATGTTTTAATAATTTTAACTTTTGTATTTGTCTTTTACGTATTGCCCTGTTAACCGCCCTGAGTCTCTTGAGAGAAGGGCGGTATATAAATTAAATAAATAAATAAATAAAATAAATAAGTTCATTTTGGAGAAAGCTGCCTGCAAGCGCCCCACATTACAGTCTAAATTGGCTCAACCAAAGAGTTTCCTTACCTGAACACATGAGGCCAACAGTCTGGATTGTGGCTTCCCATCTCCAATCCCACAGCAAGAACAGCATCCATGCATAAAACATGAGCGGTGTGGAGGCAGACACCGTGCGCCTTGCCCATCTGCTCTAGTTTTTGCTCCACTTTCTGTTTTACTGTATCATTATATATTCAGACAGAAAAGAATCTCTTTTAAAAGCCTATCGAGTTTCAGTACAATAGTATAAATACCCCTGAGCCTTTTTTACATCTTTCCAGCAAATTAAAGCAGAAGTGGCCTGAGATAGGCCCCCGAAGGACCCAGAGTGGGTGGGGTTAAAATGTTAATTTCTTAATTTAGCTGTGGTGGATTGGAGGCATTTCATATGTGGAGAGTATGGAAGTACCACCCTACCCCACTCAATCAAGTCATTTTTCCCCCTCCTTTGCAAGTGAAGAGTCAAAATGGGTGCCATTAGGTTCTGGAATGCTTAAGGAAACTATTTTGCCCATTCCAGTGTCACCACAATATCATTTATTATGCCACCCAAATCCCCAGGCAGAAGAAAAAGAAGTGAAATTCCCAGTCCAAAAAAATAAAAAAAACCTGCCCTATCCTGCATTAAGAAGGGATGCGGTGGCTCAGTGGGTTAGGACGCTGAGCTTGTCGATCGGAAGGTCGGCAGTTTGGCGGGTCGAATCCCGAGTGCCGCGTAACAGAGTGAGCGCCTGTTATGCGTCCCAGCTTCTGCCAACCTAGCAGTTCGAAAGCACGTAAAAATGCAAGTAGAAAAATAGGGACCACTACGGTGGGAAGGTAACAGCGTTCCGTGCGCCTTTGGCGTCTAGTCATGCCGGCCACATGACCACGGAGACGTCCTCGGACAAGCGCTGGCTCTTCGGCTTTGAAACGGAGATGAGCACCGGCCCCTAGAGTCGGAAACGACTAGCACACATGTGCGGGGGAACCTTTACCTTTACCTTTTTATCCTGCATTAAAGCACGGAGAGGAAAAGAAGATCATTCCCGCTGGCACTGTTCCCAATCTTCAAATATTTAGCAGAAAAGGTAAAAAAATATTGAATGCAGGCAGGTTAAATGGGCAATTTTTCTGCTTGCCAGCTTTTTCAAGATTGGAAAAGTCAACTGCACATTGTCACCTATTGTGACAATTCTATGCCATAATAAAATCTATTTCTAAAGTGACTCTATGGAAAATGTCTATTTTTTGTTGTTTTTGTTTTATCCACTGAGATTCTGACTATTTTAAATCTGCAAAAGCTTTTCTTTCTTTGCTTAAAAGGAAGCATTCTTGATCTTTGCAGAAGATGCTCGCCCACAATAAGAAGGGTAAAAAAAAAGAGCAATACGGAGATCGTGAATATCTGACTGGGAGCCTCTGAACATCTGAGAAGTCGTACCTTGAGCAATGGCATCGCTGGGCTCTTGTGCATCTCTCTCTTCTTTCTCCTCTTGAACACACGAGGCAGCTGCCATCTGAGCAAGGGCTGATGCACAATTAGCGGCAACACCTATGATCAGGAGGAAAGCATCTGATGAATTATAGTTCATTCCAGGAGCTGTTAACCCTGTTGTCAACTCTGCAACGAAGCTGGCTGCAGCCATTTTTTCGTTTTGGATTGCCACCAGAAGGGGAGCGAGGGAGAAGGTATTTCTGGTCGTCTAAACATGAGCAACCCCTTCATGGATTACTGCCTTGTTGTGGCGAAGGGGCTCGCGTAATTCAATGAAGCTATGAGCTATGCCGTGCATGGCCACCCAAGACACAGGTCATAGCAGAGTTCTGACAAAACGTGATCCACTGGAGAAGGAAATGGCAACCCACTCCAGTATCTTTGCCATGAAAACTCCATGGAGAGTACAAAAAGGACCTCCTAGAGCAGGGGTAGGCAACCTCGGCTCTTTTATGACTCATGGACTTCAACTCCCAGAATTCCTGAGCCCAGCTGGCTCAGGAATTCTGGGAGTTGAAGTCCATGAGTCATAAAAGAGCCGAGGTTGCCTACCCCTGTCCTAGAGGAACGTTGTCCATGGGGTTGCAATGGGTTGGACACGACTTCGCAACTAACAACAACAAACATGATCAACTCTTGTGGGAACCAAGGTCATTCCCATGCCGGAGGGACGGAGGAGGATCGTTGAGTTAGAAAAGCCCGCCAAGGGGTTCTGTTGGGCAGCATGACTAGAGGGGTGGGAATTGTTACATTGTATTACTTTGATTCTTGGAGGGTGGGGGAAGGTTTAGATCTGGTTTCACTTTTGAACGTGCCGATATTATGTATCCAATAAACATGTTCTTTGAGGAACTTTTTTGCCTCGGAGTTCTGATTTATTTGGTCTTATCGATCAGAATCCTGACACATGTATTTGCTAAACATCTGGTAGCACAAAAGGGACAGGTCACACAGTGTAATGCTCTTCTACATTGAAACTTCTTTGGATACTGAAAGAGTGCCGCCCGGGTTTATCGAAACATGAAAACTACGCCAATGAATACCTAAAGCACAACTGAGCCGGGCTGCTTTCCTTAGTCCATCCAGGCTCATGCAGATGGCATCTTTCTCCTTTTGATTCTGCTCCTTGATGCCTTCAGCCCCAAGAATGAATGCTAAACCTTTGGAGCTCCCTGCCATGCGGCCAGTCAGAGGTGTTGATAAGGTATCAATCAAATTCTTCCAGCAACCAATCAGAAGGTGTCGTGCAAAAGCAACTCCTGAAGCAGAGGAAAGTGAAAGACCGTCTTACGAATTATTCTAACTATGCTAAATATTTAATCAGAAGTTATATCGAAGTATGGGAGGGGGACAGTAATTCCCTCCCATCATGATCCTGATGGAAATTCTCTCCGTTATATTGACATTAGCCCAGGAAAATACCTTCCACAGATGCTTATGGGATCATTTCCCCCCCCCCCCGGAGCTAATAGAAGGGCAGAGAGGGGATTTTCATAGGACAAGGACAAGGTGAGGCCAAGATTGAGAAAGAAAGAAAGAAAGAAAGAAAGAAAGAAAGAAAGAAAGAAAGAAAGAAAGAAAGAAAGAAAGAAAGAAAGAAAGAAGAGAAATTATTTCAAAGGTTGTGAATTATTCCAAAATCAAGCAGATGTTTTTTTCCACAATGTACATGTTAATGAACCATAACTTTGATGACATCTATGAAATGCCCCAAATGAAAAAAACCCCCAAAACTATAATTCATTGTCACAGGTAAAAGCTGGAACCAGATTTTAAATGAGATCTGTATCGCACAGGCAGATAGAGAAAACACCCGAAAAGGCAACATTTCCCTTTCAATCAATAGCTAAATCTTTAGCCAAAAATATGACACACATATATGTGACATGTGAGCCACGCTGCCCACTGTGCACATCCTTTCACCTGCCATCAGCGCATCATCTGGTTTCCAGGACTGGGATAGAGGAGATTGTTTGGAAGCCGAAGCCATCAGCTGCCCGCCTATTGCACTGCTTCCCAAGCCATCGATGTCTGCAAAGGAAAAACATCTGGATAAATCATCTGCAAAGCCATCAGCTGCCTGCCTACTGCACTGCTTCCCAAGCCATCGATGTCTGCAAAGGAAAAACATCTGGATAAATCATCTGCAAAGCATCACTCTTCTTTCTTGCCTTCATCTCAGTGGCATTGGTAAAGTCATGAACATCAGCTTGAAATTATTAAGCCTAATAGCTCACCCATCAAGGATACAATATCAGATGGATACCCATAATATTTATTTCTAACATGTTAAACTCTGATATAAATGCATTTACTTATGTTAGCGCGCGCACACACACACACACACACACACACACGCTTGCTTTTATATAGTACCCAAAGGGCAACGCTGTCATGGAACCAACCTGTCAGCATGGTGATGAGTGGAAGGCTATGCTCTTCGGGATTTCCCCAATAACCAGCTTCCCCAAGAAGATTTCTCTCCAATACTTGATGGTAAAGTTCTTCAACCCAGGCCTGAGAAAATACCATCAATACTCCACTGGACTGGACCTGTTTCATGAATTCCTTCTGCAGAATGAAAGAACGTGCATTTAGTCAGTAAGATACAGCTAGACCAGGGATAGGCAACCTTGGCTCTTTTATGACTCTTGGACTTCAACTCCCAGAATTTCTGAGCCAGCTGGCTCAGGATTTCTGGGAATTGAAGTCCACGAGTCATAAAAGAGCCAAGGTTGCCTACCCCTGAGCAAGACGTATTGTTTCTTTCTTAAAGTTTTACATACACAAATGTAATAGTGACATACAGCTGCAGCATCCAACGGAGATAAAAAAAAATATATTGCTATGTTTACAAAGGGGAAAACCTCAGGGCCTCTCTCTCTCTCTCTTTCTCTCAAGCCACTCTGAGGCAATATCAAATTATATGTAAGCACTATAAATCTTAAGATTTGTGTGCTCTCCTCTTTCATTTCCTCTCACTGAACAATTACTTCATTTCCTTTAGGTTTCTGAGCAGTTTAGTGTTTGTCTGAATTCAGGGCATTATGGCTGGTGTGCATCAAAGAAAGAAGTGATGCAAGCATGTCCCTTTCCCTGTATTGAAAGATTCCCTCTGAATCAGGAAAAGCTTGCATTCATTTTTAATTTTGGATTCATCTTCTGATTAATGCTATCTAAACCCTAAAATGAGGTGGCTGGATGGAGTCACTGAAGCAGTAGGCGTGAGCCTAGATGGACTCCAGAAGATGGTAGAGGACAGGAAGGCCTGGAGGAACGTTGTCCATAGGGTCGCGATGGGTCGGACACGACTTCGCAACTAACAACAACAACAAAACCCTAAAATTACAGAAGCAGAGGAAATTGACATCTAAATCTCCGTGGCATTCCATGGATCCCTCTTCCTCAAATCCACGCAGCTATGTTCTGTCTTTAGAGTAACTGATCTCTGATGCGGCAACTGTGATTATTCTGTTCACGCTCATGAGCCAAAGGAAGATTCAATGTGATCACTGAACTGTAGATTTATAGAACAGGATGTGGCCAAGTGCAACATGTTCGCCATTGTAGGGGTCAAGGTAGGCTTTGACCTCACCAGTAATACAGGGGACTGAGCTGGTTTCTTCCGATAGTATTCTGCATTTGACATCTTCAGGTTGAGCAGAAGTGTGTAGTGAGAGATTACATAGAGGCTATCTGCGTTCATCAGGTTTTGGAAGTTAAAGCTGACATTCCCTTCAATTCCTGGAGAATGCATCATACCTAATAAGTACAGAGAGACGGGAATTATGCACAAGAACCAACCAAATAAATAACAATAATTTAACACTGTTGATACCACCTAGAAAAAAGTAAAATAGCTGGAGTAATGAACACAGTGCTGGATTGGGTTTGGGTTAGTGATGGTTTTCTGGGTAAGTTTTAGATATGGCCCTGTTTCCCACAAGTTGTTGTTAGTTGCGAAGTTGTGTCCGACCCATCGCGACCCCATGGACAACGTTCCTCCAGGCCTTCCCTCAAGGAGATATGCCCAAACCGCCCCCACCATCACTGGAATCCCTGTTCCAATTTTGAAGATGCTGAAAATACCAAGATGGTAAAGAAAATCAAAATAAATAATTGAAATGACTTCTCCTACTACCTATAGATACGATATGGCATGACATGGCTGAATCAGATTTGCTTATGCAAACAAACTATTCAGTGGATTTTTAGGACAAGAAAAATGCTGGAATAATATCTCATTCTTAGATCTTTCCTAAAAGGTCCACAAGGACCAGATATTCTTTTAGTTAAAATAAAATGTGATACACACATATAGACATGAAAGAGAGAGAGAGAGAGAGAGAGAGAGAGAGAGAGAGAGAGAGAGAGAGAGAGAGAGAGAGAGAGAGAGATTCTAATATAGGAATTGACTATTAATGAGAAGGCAAATGAGAAGCTTACAAACCTGAACAAAAAGTTGAAGAAAAGTTCTGGAGAGCCAAATCCACCTCTTCTACTGTAGCAAGTGCTATAAGATGAGGAAGGAGGGTTTCAAGAGCCTGAATAAATAATCTGGCACTCTGCTGATCTGCTTCCTGGTTCCTAAGTAGCTTCAAGGAAAGGGCAGCAGTTCGCAAAGACTTGTGACCGGGACAATCTCGTGGCGTCTGTTCTTCATCAGCTAAAGAACAGTTATCTGAACCTATATCTGACACATCTGATCTTCCAGAATCTTTTTCTGCTGCCATGGAATATTGGTCACACGAATCAAATTCAGTTCTGGAAAGATCCTGGTCTTCAACGCTGAAGTTACTCTCGCTGTATCTAGATCCACACGAGCGGGCCTTGCAATCAACAGAGAGGAAATTAGTTATATCTGGATAGACAACATTATGGCTCCGTTGAACTACATCCGGCTGGTCAACTGTTTCTGATTCTGGCTCTTTATAATGAATTTCTTTGCCTGCTGGTCCAGCTGGGGATTGCAAAGAATTCTTTCGAATTTCAGAATGATCGTCTGGTGTCGTCTGTCCCATATCTCCTTCAAGGGTGGTCTGACCAGTATCTGTGGTAACGCTAATACTAATGTCAGGACTCTTTTCGTGGCCTGCCTCCCAGGGGGCATGTTCCGATGATAGGATACGTCTTTGCCACCTAAAATCAGCATCGTTGATCTCCATAGAATCCCTACTGGTCTCAGCCCCCTCTTTTAGCTCGTCTAACTTCCGGAGAAGCAGATGGACTTGCTCCTGATCAAGGCCCTTTCCTTGACTTAGCTCATCCAGAGTCCCAAGCAGGGCGCAGACACAGGACACCGAGGCATAACAGGCTTCAATACCACCTTTTATGCAGGCTTCAGTCATACCATCCAAGATTCTACAATGTAAAGAAATACAAGACACCCTTCACTCTTACGCGTCCCAGATCAATTATACATTAGGTAAAGAATTTATACTATAAAAAGGAGAGACGGTCTCATCTCTTTGGTAGTGAGTTAGCATTTGATTAATCAAATCCATGTGATTCATTAATAAAGGCATCCATCTGATAAAACAAAGGCTTGCCTTTGGTTGTATTCCAGTCATTAACAGGACTGCAAAGAAAAAAATCCTACAGATGTTGTAATTAAGATTTTTTTTCATGATGTCTCAGAATATCTATGATGCATGCCTGCATACCAGCATATTTTAGAACCAAAGGTCTTCAGTTCTGAACTGAAGAAGCTTCCTGGATGAGAAGTGAAACAACTTCAAGGAAAAACCAAGGAAGTCCAGTTGCCTTTTGAAGAAAAAAAAAAGCAGCTTTGGGACAACCATGAGTGGGATGGCTGAGAATTTACATAGACCTTTTGCTTATTTTAGAATTATTTAACAGATTCTTAGACTTTTAGATTTGCACACTCAGTTGAAGAACAAGACTGTGCTAATTAGAATCCTGGAAAGCCTATTGAATTAAATACTGTCAAAGAGGAAGAAAATATTTGTTTCAAGCAATCAAGCAACATAGTTATTAAACATTGTAAAATAATGGGGTACATACAGTTTAAGAAGGTCCAGGTGGTATTTTCTTTTTGAAATGGATCTTTTTCTTGATTCTGGTTCTGTGGAGCAGGGACCTGCTAAATCACAAAGCCGCCGAGGGCTTCCAAGAATCTAAATATAAGGCAATTTAAAAAGCATCGGATTAACGCATTATTTTAAAGTCACTTTCCTAGTGAGATGGGCGAAATAAACTGGGTTTTTTTTCTTTCTTTTTTTTCTTCAAAATTTCCAGTTAATCCTGAAATACCTTGTCAAAATTTATTTCCAAATTCAAGCAAACAAGGAAATTATTAAGGATGGTGCCACAATTGTTTCTTTTCATCACAGTATTGTTTCATAAATTTTATTTATTTTATTTTTATTTAAATACAATACAAACATAACACATATAAATCTAAATAAAAAACAGTATAAAAAATTACAAATACTACAGTGCACCCACCCCCCGGAGACCATTTTTACTACCTATGTTTCTTCTCATATAACAACTAGCAATATACAATATATTTCAATTGTGCCCTTATCCCCTCCAGAACAGCATATACTGTATATTCTTGAGCAGGTTTATTCCCTTTGCCTTCCACCAAGACTGTTTTTTATAAAACCATCCCATATTTCATTATAATTATTTACTTTAATCATCCCTTTTTTAAATTTAATTTCTGTTAAACAAATTTAACTGCAGTTTCAGTTGACAGGTTTAAAAACCAACCAGGCAGTGTAAATTCACCTCTTTCATGATCTTGATAGCTTCTACTCTGTGCTGGGGTGGGGGATACAGAAGCATCCGATGGTAGAGAGATTGTAGAACAGGCTTCATAGACTCCAGGGAGCCCACTAACCGAACAAGCTCTGCTGCAATGTAATAGATAGTTCGTGCAACAGGACTACTCAGGGCAGGGGCAGTTGTAGAACAGCCTGAGCCTCGGCCATGGTCAGAGACCCCGGCAGAAGGAGAATCGGCTTCATGACCAGTGTGGCTGTGAGCAGATGTGATAGTTTTGTCATGAACAGGATTGCCCAAGATGACTATCAGGGCTGGACACAGCTGCTTCCTGAGGAAAAATAAATTAAAGAGAAAGTGTGGGAGAAGGAATGAAGGATTCAGTGTCTGAAGAAATAGTTAAAATAGGGGTTTTTTTCTTTTATGTCGGAAAAGAAAGTATGGTTCTATAGAAAAAAATGAATAATCGAAAATAACTGAAACACAGAATGATTTGACTTATAAACAGAATTAAGGCTTTGGCATTTAGCCCACCAACCCTTCATCCTCCTTCATCCATGTGCCTTAATTTGTATTTATTTTTTGACTGATTTATTCCCTATTTCATGCTCATAGACTTTAGGCATGGAATATGAGCAAATTCTGGACTAGAAAAAAAAAGATTACAGATGGTCCTTGAGATACGGAGCCTGCCATCATGTCACAACAGCTGTTAAGCAAAATGGCCTCGCTTAATGATTCCACCTCTTGATGCAAACATTAAATGGATGCAAATGTTTGTTAAATTGAGCACCCAATACCTCAGGGATAGGCGAGGCCCTTGGGGGCCCAGGGTCACCTGCCCCATTCTCCCAAGGCTATACCCACCCCCTCTAAGGCATCCTGTGCTTTGCTTCTTGCCTCTCAAGGTTCTCATAGTTCTTCAGCCTCCATTCCACCCAGTGAGCAATGGAGATCAAGCTATCTTGACCTTGCAAGCCTCCAGCTGCCTTCCTACCCAGCAAGCAAGGGGAGATCAGGCCAGCAGTTTTCAAACTCCTGTGAGCGAAGGGAGATCAGGCTGGTAACTAAAATGACACATTTATCTTTCAACTACTTATATTCAAATATTTGTTCAATCCATGAGCTATTTTGAGATCTCCTTGAATAACTTTTCTACCATTTACTCTGCTTTTTCTCGGATGCTTCCAACTCATACTATAGCTCCATGGGAATGGGAATGGCATTCTCTATAGGCACAGTAATATTTACTTTGTCCAGATGATACCCAGTTTGTTGCTTTAAAAGCAATAAAAGTAAAAGGTAAAGGTTCCCCTGCACATGCGTGCTAGTCGTTTCCGACTCTAGAGGCTGGTGCTCATCTCTGTTTCAAAGCCGAAGAGCCAGCGCTTGTCCGAGGACGTCTCCGTGGTCATGTGGCCGGCATGACTAGATGCCAAAGGCACACGGAACGCTGTTACCTTCCCACCGTAGTGGTCCCTATTTTTCTACTTGCATTTTTATGTGCTTTCGAACTGCTAGGTTGGCAGAAGCTGGGACGAGTAACAGGCGCTCACTCTGTAACGCAGCACTTGGGATTCGACCCGCCAAACTACCGACCTTCTGATCGACAAGCTCAGCATCCTAACCCACTGAGCCACCGCGTCCCTTTTAAAAGCAATATTCTAATGCAAATTTACATTAATTTTCCGAACCCCTTGTGGTCTTAATTTTTTTTTAGCATATGAGCATTAAAGAAAGCTACCAGCCGTAGATGATAGACATATGATTCTCAGAAAAGAAATAGCTGCAATAAAGAGTTGCAGATAGGTAAGCATTGTCTGATGTCCTTGCCTACTCCAGAATGCTGTAAAGCCACAAGGTGTAGCACTGAAGTATTGGAGAAGTACCGATCCCAGTTCAAATCTTTACTTTACCAAAAGACTGACTGTGGGATTTTGGACTGGTTATTCTTTCTTAACATACCTCGCAGGTTTATAAGGTAAATGGAGATGCCCATATATGCCCTGTTGAACTCACTGAGAAAAAAACAAAAAGTTATCAGTGCAATCCCTCAGTCCATTCAATTTGCATGCCCTCTTAATAACTTTTTCTCTCCTTGGTTAGAGAAATAGCTTTGCATTAAGTCACCCTACTGTGAAAGGCACAGGGTCATTCATGAAGACCAACTTTAGTGTAAGACCCCAGCTTCCTCTGTTGCAGTTTCAGTGGGGGGAGGTTTTTTTTTTCTGGGTGGTGTTTTTCTCAAAGACAGATGTGGCTTCTGATGTGCAGCACAAAAGACCGAGATTTTTGGTCATGAAGCAATTTCAGCCTCAGATAGATTGAATTTCCTAAGCATTTTCCCCCTCTTTTAATCTAAATAAGTACTACCTCTGCTCAAATATGCAGACCGAGGAAGATTTATACAAGTCTGAAACTCTGTTCTTTTTAATCATTCAAAGCACATCTACTTACCAGATGAGGTCAGTAAATCCTTTATGGTGGTGCATGCCAGCAGAGAAGCTATTCAGCATAGAAAGAATGCATTCCAGGTAGAGAAGCTGCAACTGCTGGTTCTCACTGAAAAATGGAAGCACGATGCATAGAGATAATGAAAAAGCAAGCACCGCATACTTTCCCATGAGTCAGGAAAAAAAAGAAAGTCCTCTCCAAGGGCAAGGCAAGAAAAAGGCAGCTGTGTGCAAATATGGGGGTCAAAACTACACCTAGCGCATTACTTGTGAAAATGAAAGAAGGCTGAAAACATCCACAAACCTAGCAGTTAAATATTTGGGTGCACTAAAAAGAGCATGTTCCTGCAACTGATTTGATGTTATAGTATGTGAGAATGACCTTCAGAAACCAGGCCCAGAGGCACTGTCTAGGACAGGGGCCTGCAACCTTGACAACTTTAAGACTTGTGGACTTCAGCTCCCAGAATTCCTCAGCCAGTCCACAAGTCTTAAAGTTGTCAAGGTTGCAGGCCCCTGGTCTAGGGAATAGTCAGATAAGAGACACCATAGCTTGTAGCTGGATAGTTCTCAGGTGTAAAGGAGATGGTAGGAGAATTGTACGTCCATGTCTGCAAGATCCTGTTAATGTACTCTTACACTAAAGTAGAAATAGATAATCTGATCATATTTCCTGCCTAGTGTACCTGGTAAGTAAGAAAAAGGTACAGGTGGTCCTCGTCTTACAACAGTTCATTTAGTGACCATTCAAAGTTACAACAGCATTGAAAAAAGTAACTTACGACGTTTTCCCCACTTACAACCATTGCAGCATCCCCATGGTCACGGGATCAAAATTCAGATTCTTAATAACTGACTCGTATTTATGATGGCTGTGGTGTCTGAGGATCATGTGATCACCTTTTGCGACCTTCTGACAAGTAAAGTCAATGGGGAAGCCAGATTCACTTAACAACTGTGTTACTAACTTAACAATTGCAGTGATTCACTTAACAACCGTGGCAAGAAAGCTCATAGAATGGAACAAAATTTGTTTAACAAATGTTAAACAAACACTTAGCAACAGAAATTTTGGGATCAATTGTGGTCGTAAATCGAGGACTACTGGTATAGGCAGAAATGGGGTGAGAGTGCTGAAAGTTACTTCTGTGACTCATATTCTAATCATGTTCCAGTCATAGGCAATTAGTTTATATATCATTACCTTATAGTTTTGGAAGGGCATTTGCATTATCGCATATATCCTGCCCATTTATTGAATGTTGGCTCAATCTCTTAATATTATGAACATGGCATCTAGTCATATATCTGCCTCTATATCTTTGTGTACAGAAGACTGCCTTTGTGCGTGACTCCTTCCTTAAGGACTAAGATATTTTTGTCAGGTTGCTATTATTATCTATACGCAAACCCAATATATCTGCCCAAATAAAAATATGCATGCACATACAAATAAAATGAAATGGTTCCAGTTGCAATGAACATTTTATTTATCATTAAGATGCAGCAATGTGAGGCTAATTAAGAGTTTCCTAATGAATTTTATATGAAATGCTGTGACTGGGACGTCTCAGTTTTATATCACTGCTCCATGTGATCACAAATAGGGCCTCACCATTCAGGCAACTTAGTATTCCAGGAGATACGGTAATTGTTTAAGTATTTTGTTTTTAAGTCATTAGGGGGTCTATACACAAGTACCGAATTATGAACCCTATTAATCTTCTCCGCTCAACAATTTCACTATGCTCACAAATTACCCAGCAACTGAGAATAGAAATAATAATGATCTAGTTAGATACTCTACCAAGTAGAAAATAATGAAGAAAACCTCTATCTTACTGCCTTGGTGAATTCCACTGCGTTTTTTTTTTTTTAAAAGACGATGCTATAGTTGGAGACATGGAAGTCTCTCTTCACTGAATGACGTGCCTCATGCACATGTCTCTGATCACAAACACATTTACATTTTGAAGATTAATTTAAAGAAAACTAAACCCCAAACTTGCAGGTACATACCTTGCTTAGATATAGAGGGGGTAATAACGCATGCCTAAAGGCTTGTTAATATTTTAAGATGTATTTCTCTATGCTTATTTCTGATCTAGCTACTTGGGAAGCAGCTAAATGTATGGTTTTCAAACAGCCTGCCAAGGTGTATTATCCCAATGATACATTATCAATAATGCAAGAGGATTTTATATATAAGGAGACAGAGAGAGAGAGAGATTTCCTCTGAGATAGCAATTAGAAGAAATGAAGCACTACCAGAGAACAGTATAATTAATTTTTCTACATGTACAGCCCTGAAGGAAAGCAGAGCTGGCTAGATTTAGGCTTTCTATTTAAGATATGGGGCACGGACATTGCTGCCTGCTCAAGATTGCTCATTCTCAAGTGGGGAGAAAAGAAACAGGGAAACACCGTCTCCCCTATTCCCTTCCATGTTCTTTGTTGGTACCTTAGAAAAGGAAAGATAACACTGTGTGGTTTCTGTTTGCGCTTTAGAGTCCCAGTTAGAATTTCAATGCTTTTTATTTCCTTACTGTTCTCCAGGATATTTTAAATTTTCTCTGTGTTGACTGGCAGATAATTTCTTTTTCTCAAATTATTCTACACAGGCTGGTTAAGTGATGCTAGATCAAGAGGATGTTGTAGGATTCTAGCAGGGAAATAATCAGAGACTTTTAGTATTAAGAATAAACCAGACCAGATTTCTATGATAAGCAATGATGGTTTAATGGAAAGAGGCCACTACAATGGTTATCTCCACCAATAGTCCAGAAATTATCTGGTCTTCTCTCCTAGACTCTGCAATGCCCAGAAAGCTTTTACCATTAACAGTGAGACAGATAATACTAGTACTGGTAATGGTGTTTAAGGCCCTACATGGCATGGGGCCGGAGTACCTTAGGGAGCACCTGCTGCCGGCATCAACTTCCCTCCGCCCTGTACGCTCCCACAGAGAGGGCCTCCTCAGGGTGCCACCGATCAGAGAATGTCAGTTGGTGGCCCCCAGGGGGAGGTCCTTCTCTGTGGACACCCCAGAACTATGGAATCGGTTGCCGGTTGAGCTCCGGATGGCACCCGACCTTCGCTCCTTCCGTTGCGAGCTGAAGACACATTTATTTGAACAAGCCGGCTTGGCCTGATGGGGGATGGGTTGGGGTTTTTATTGTCATTTTTAATATATGTATTTACTGTTTTTAGCTTGGGCATATGTTTAATATTTTTTAACTTTTGTATTTTTGTATTTTTTATATCTCTGCCCTGTTCACCGCCCTGAGTCCTTCGGGAGAAGGGCGGTATATAAATAAAATTATTAATTATTTTTATTATTATTATTATTATTATTATTATTATTATTATTATTATTATTATTATTATTATGAATTGGCTTCTATTTATATTTATTTTTCAGTTTTTATTTAAAGTAAAATATATCTAGCTTGAGTCCTGGTGAATCCATACAGTCAACAATGTAGTTTTTGAGGCTAAAATATGAAATGATTTTGTGACACCCTTTATTCAAAATGTTTTTTTCCTCATGCCCTTGTTTAGCTTACAACCCTTGTAAGTCCTTGAGATCCTTCAATTCTGCTTATCTTGTATTCTCAAACAAGGTCAACCAGATACTCTCACTGCTGAGACTTTACAATTGTTCATATTTATCATAAGATGTTTTTTTAGTATTCTTATCCTGAAAGGTGGGACATTATTTATTATAATAAAGAAATAATAGATAACAATAAACCACACTTCCAAAAGCCCTACTGAAATAATTAAAAACATACCCAGCAATGCAATAAACCTCTCTAACAAATTGCATGCAATTAAAAAGTAGTTAGATATCACTTGCAAATAATTATAGTTATTTAGGTACACAAGTAATCACAGTTCCTAAACTTATAGAAATGTATATACTACTACATAAATTATAATAATAATTACTGGGAACAATAATTGTCTGTTCCTCCAACATAATCTGTAGTTGTCCCATCCAATATTCAATTAATTTTCTACAATGAAGCTCATGTACTGCAATGTAACACATCAAGAACTAATTTGCCAAAATGTGTTCTGTCACGCAAGGAAATCTGTTTACTGCTAACTGCTTACACAGAGCAGTTTTTGTGGTAACAATGCCAAAATGTGGGGTACCCTTTTAAATATTCAAAATACAATAGGAATTAACACCCCAAATGCGGAGTACAATAACAAAACCAAAACTAATACTGCAAGGATCTGCCTGGAAGACTGCACCTGGCAGAGCAAATATCTGCCAGTGAAAAATTACAGCATTTGTTTTTTTGTAATATGTTCTGCATTATACCCATATTTCAAAATTACACAAAACTTGTTTTTCATAGTTTTACTGATGATGGAAAACATGGGATGTAGGAGTTTAGGAACAGAGTGTGCTGTATACAGTACAGAACATATCTATGGCTCTGAATATGGTCAGGCTAGTGTTATGCTTGTAAAATTAATCAACTAGTACAAATCTAAGCTTGATTCAATAGGACAGATAGGAAACCCAACCAAGAACAGGGTAGATATCCCCCCTGACTTCATTTATATTTAGAAACACTCACTTACCTGATGGCTGTCTGAAGTTTTTCACAGAGGACCACGAAGACAGAGACAACATCATCACAGAATGACTCAGTGGTGGAATCTCCAAAGTAAATAAAAGGCATGGATTAACAGCTTCAGATATATGCTATACCAAAATTGGGCACATGTAATATCTCCAATCTTGGCAACTGGACCCATCACACATGGATGACTGGGATATCGTATTGCAAGAAAAACTCCATCGTAGAGCAACTCTATCAAGAATCTTACCAGCTCACAAATCAAATAAGTGACAATTTGGAGTGCATAATCTACTGAGTGTGAATTCTGCAAATTTCTCTGTAGAGGACATCACTTGCACTGGTCATGTTAGCATATCATACAGTTATAGACTGTGGGAAACAATTATGAGCTGACCCATAACAAATCTGTTGGGATTTCAGATGTACTGTACCAACATACATTCAACCTGTTTCAACCTCTGCCAAACCTTTGAAAAAAAGATAAAACCTATGAGCTGAAATTTTCTTGGTATACATGAAGTAATTTCTACCTTCTAATTGCTCACTCATTAGCTATGCAAAACTGCTAGAAACTATTCATATTCACTGCAGCCTTGTATGTTGCAATTATGCTAGAATCTAACTAGCATGGCTACCTCATATTTCTCATCTCCCCTAATGAAAATGGTAGTCTAAGCTACAACATGCAAAAGATACTAGTTTTAAAAAACTGATATAAAATAGGAGCACATGTGAACTAAATATTGGAGCGGGGTCCCTAACCCCTGGGCTGCAGCCCACAACTGGGCTGCGGCCCTTTCGAAACCAGGCTACACAAGTAGCAGGCACTCGAGTGTGAAGGTCTATTTGCCCCTTTTGTAAAAGGAGCTGTGACTGTTTGCATGCCCACTCCTTTGCCCCTGACCAAGAAGTTGATGGGAATTGAAACAGTTCAAGAGGAACTTAAGTCTGGTCATTTAACAACTGTTTGAAGTTACCATGGCTTCAGAAAGGGAGCCTTATGGCTCCTAAAGCACTTCTGCCTGACATAAAACTTTGTGCCACCTACCCACAGTCACATGATCACAATCTGAGTGCTTGGCATTCTGTTCACGCTTACAACCGGTTGTCAAGGACCTCATAATCCTGAACATCTGAAGTCTATTCCTACATCCTGCATTTCTATTCCCTTCTGTGTGTGAAGGGGAGCTGACATCCTCCCACAGGGTGCTGAAATGGAGCTTAAATCTTGATGATTAAAACTCTATTTCTGCATCCTGCCAAAAGGGTTCTGTCTATCAAGGAGAACTGATATCTTTTGGCAGGCAGCTCTTTTCAGCCTACCAAAGGATATCAATCCCTAGAGATAAAATGGAATTGAACTTCAGGTGGGATTTTCAGCTCCTGAGAAGAGAGGCAGAGCAATAAGGTAAGAGCACTGATTGCCTCAGGTAAGTGAGGGAGATCCGGTACAGATGTCTTTCCCTCAGGTGATGAAAATCCTGCTTGGATTTCAACAGGGAGGATTTTCAGCTCTTGAGGATCTCCCTCACCCTCATATTCCTTACCTGGGACTCCATCCATTTAATGATCTGTGCAATCACTTAATGACCACAATCAGGAGTGTGGGAATTGTGATCATTGAGCAGTCATATGAACAGTCACCTGTAGTCTTGCTTAACAACTGCTTTGCTCAATGACTGAGATTCCAGTCCCAATTGAGGTTATTAAGCAAGATCCCTGTATTACGTTGCCTATCTCTGGTCCTTTTTTATGAAAGTAAAACACCATAATTTTGCACAAATATGAAAGTTAACAAATAAATCATTTTCTCAAAATTAATTAACTGGTACCTGAATTCTTGAAACCTTGAAGAACTCCTTGGCTTTCAGTCATCTATCAAAGGAGAATAGAGGTAATATCATGGTTCCGATAGATGAAACCCATCAAAAGAACTTCAAGGCAAAAATTCTTCCTTAAAGAACAGTTTATTCAGGAAGCAAAATATCGGCAGTACATAGTTGAACCCAAAAACTAAATTTCCTTTCCCTGGTACAAAGTAACAAAGTGCAATTCTCACCCCCAATAAGGTGTCATAAATCACATTCTCCAATTAGCCTAAAACACAGGGTTTCTCCCCAGCTTCTCAGGCCACCAAAATGTTATCAGTTCGTCCTTGGGTTCCCACAAAGCAGTGTTATTATTATGGCTAGCTGAGCTTGAGCATTTATCCCAGCCTCCCCCCCCTCCCTTCTGCACCTATTTCTAAATACCAGAAAAAGCATGTTAAAAGCAAAGAGAAAATGGCTGCAATTTTCATCAGTTGTCAGAGTGGGACAATCCAATGTTTACAGTGTTGACAGGTACTGTCAATAACACAGACAAAACACAAGTAGCAATCTTAGTCTAGACAAATTTCTTACTTTACAATTTGTAGAAATTTGCTCCTGAAGCAGGAAAAAGTTCATATTTTTCTAGGCTCAGATAAAATCTGATCCAGAGGACTCAGGGCGGCTTGTAAGCTGCCCTGAGTCTTCGGAGAAGGGCAGGATATAAATGGAATTAAAATAAAAATAAATAAAAAATAAAATGTCAGAGCCTGCTAAAAATTACCTTTTTTGGCTAGGCTTTAATAGTTTGAAAAAACCTATTTATAAATCCAGTTTTGTGAGCATTACACCAACTCTAACTGAAGCATAAGCAGCAAAGGCCAGTATCATTACAGATGCCTCATTGACTCACTGTATTTTCTTGCTTTTGCCGTAATTGTAAAATCAAATCACTCAACATCTGGCTGAGGGTTGCCCGTACAGCTGTATTAATACTCCGCTGGTGATAACTGGAAATATAAGTTTCAATACAAACCTGTTTGGGGAAAAGGAAAAGAGACAATACTGTAGGAGCAATACAGTTATACTGATTAGATGATAATGTGCAGGTAGTCCTCAACTTATGACCACAATTGAGCCCAACATTTCTGTTGCTAAGTGAGACATCTGTTAAGTGAGCTTTGCCCTATTTTATGATCTTTCTTGCCAAAGTTATTAAGTGAATCACTGCAGTTTTTAAGTCAGTAACACGGTTAAGCGAATCTAGTTTCCCCATTGACTTCGCTTGTCAAAAGATTGCAAAAGGTCATCACATGACCCCAGGATACAGCAACTGTCATAAATGTGAGTCAGCTGTCAAACATCCGAATGTAAATCACATGATCATGGAGATGCTGCAATGGTCATAAGTGCGAAAAATGGTCATAAGTCACTTTTTCAGTGCTGTTGTAACTTTGAACACACACTAAATGAACTGTTGTAGGTCGAGGACTATTTGTATATCAGCTATTTTAGACATAAGTCACTATTCCAGATAGCTGTCAACACATATTTGCATTTTTCTCTCTTTCTTTTATCTTATTATACTGCTGAGTACTAAAGTCTCATTTCATAATAATATATACAAAACAGAAAACTAATAGCAGTCACATTTTGCTACGTTTTTAAAAAACTTTGATAGAAGCTGCTTGCTTGAAAGAGTTCAAGAGAGTGAGGAGGGGGAAGAAAAAGGTTAAATTTTGGGAAAGGGAGGAGTGGGTAGAGAAATTAAGAGAAGCAGAAGGGGACTTACAATTACACCCATCAGATCGAAGTTTGGGAGAGAAGGTTGATAGAATTAGACATCAGATTACGTTATTAGAACAGGTTGATTTGGCCCAGAAAATTCGAAGTGTCAGGTAGCACCATTTTGAGCACGCTAACAAAGCAGGGCGTTAGTTGACTTACCAGTTGAAGAAAGAGAAAGAGAAAAGGTTTATTGATCAACTACAAGATGAGACAGGAGAGATTAGAGTAGATATGGATGGAAAGAAGAGGATTGCACAAGATTTTTTTTCACGCCTATACTTTGGAGAAGAGGTACAGGAGAATAAGATCTTGGACTATCTGACTTATGTGGATCCCCCTGTAGTCCCACAAGACATGAGGGAGCTTTTGAATGAAGAAATAACAGAGGGGGAGATAGAAAGTGTGATCAGGAGTCAAAAGATGGGTAAGACTCCAGGGACAGATGGCTTGCCTGCCGAAATTTATAAATTGCTCTCAGAGACTTTGGTGAAATATTTGAAAGATCTATTTCACACAGTTTTAGAGGAATCTGTAGTTCCCAAATTTTGGTCCGAAGCCTATATCACAATAATTCCTAAAGAAGGCACTGATCACTCACAAATCAAGAATTATAGACCTATCTCCCTTTTAAATACAGATTACAAGATCTTTGCTTCTATTATGGCTGGGAGACTTAAAAGATTTTTGAGTAGCTTTATTCATAGTGACCAAAATGGTTTTTTACCATCTAGGAAGATTAGGGATAACTTGAGAATCATAATCGATGTGCTGGAGTATTATGAGGCCCAACCCGATAAACAGTTAGCATTGGTATTCCTTGATGCCCAAAAGGCATTTGATAAGGTGAATTGGAGGTATCTAAACGGGTTATTGAGGTACATGGATTTTGGTCCAAGGTTTTTGAATGCATTCCAGGAGATTTATAAGGAGCAAACTGTCAAAATTTTGATTAATGGAGAGGAATCGGAAGAGGTGAAAATAGCGAGAGGAACGAGGCAAGGCTGTCCTATGTCTCCCTTGTTATTTATTTTATCTTTGGAGCCATTTTTGAGAGCCTTGAGAGGAGACCCAGAAGTTAAAGGGTTGAGGATAAAAGAACAATAATATAAAGTCCAGGCGTTCGCAGACGATTTAGTGTTTATTCTTGAAGAACCTATAAATTTGGGTAAGCGTCTCTTGGAGAAGTTGGAGGAGTATGGAGAGGTGGCAGAGTTACAGATCAACAGAGAAAAAACAAAAGTTATGGTAAAGAATATGATGATAGCACAAAGGCTGGAGTTGCAAGGCAAGTTGGGGCTGCAGGTGGAACGTAAGGTAAAGTATCTGGCTCACAGAACGGTGCTCCTCAATTAAAGAAAACAACTATCAAAATTATTGGTACAAATATCCAAGGATTTGGAGAAGCGGAACAAATTGCCCCTGTCTTTATTTGGTAGAATAGCATTAATAAAGATGCAGGTTTTGTCGAGATTTCTCTGTCTTTTTCAAACAGCTCCAGTGAAGTTAGACAATTCGTTTTTTAAGAACTTGGAGAGACTTGTTTCTAGATTTGTTTGGGCAAATAAAAAACCTCAGGTTAAAGCTAAGATAATGTAAGGACCAAAGGCAGAGGGAGGACTTGGGCTCCCTAATTGGAAGTATTATTATGTTGCGGCGTTGTTAGTTTGGATAAGGGAGTGGATGACTCTCCAAAATAGGCAGTTGTTAGCATTAGAGGGACATGATCTATCCCAAGGGTGGCATGCTCATCTGTGGCGGGAGTCAGGAAGCCCACCGAAATATTTTATTAGGCATTATTTGCGTAATACACTATTAGGGGCTTGGTCGTTAGTTAGGAAGAAGTTTTATATGAGGACACCGTATTGGCTGTCGCCGATGGAAGCACTGACCTACCCTAAAGTGTTTAACCCACTGGGTGATTTATAAAGAATTATTGCATTCAAATGGAGAATTAAAATCTAAATCGCCATTGCAGGAACAGAGTATCCAGGTAGATTGGTGGACGTATATGCAGCTTCGCAGTTGGTTTATGAAGGAGTGATGCCAGGGATTACTAGAGAAGCTCAAGGATTCGATAAGATTCTTTTTGGGAAAAGTGAGAAGTTGCTGGCAAAATGTTATTCTTTACTATTGGATACGGATGGGTTAAATGAACTTACAGAGGGCTTTAGGGTCGCCTGGGAAAGGAATCTCGGTTACCAAATTGACCGTGATAATTGGCGGTCCATTTGGGAGAAAAATGTTAGGCTAACGAAATCTACTGCGTATAAGGAGAACGCTTATAAGATGATGTTTCGTTGGCATCTCCCTCCAGCTAGATTGGGTAAAATGTTTTTGGGTGTTTCTCCAACGTGTTGGAAGTGTGGAGAAAGTGAGGGCACCTATTACCACCAGTGATGGACCTGCGATGAAGCGAGGAAGTATTGGCATCGGCTTCATATATGGTTGAATGAGATTTTGGGAGATTCTGTTAAACTGACTCCTGAAACGTGTTTGTTAGGCTTAAAACCAGACAATCTGAATAGATCTGCATGGTATTTGATGACACATTTGTTAACGGCGGCACGGATATTATGGGCTCAATATTGGAAGAATTCTGTTAGTCCTCCTGAGGATCTGTTAATCAAGAAATTCATTGATTGTGCGGAATCAGACCGTTTGACCATGCTGTTGAAAGATAAGGGGGATATAGATTATTATTTATTTTGGAGACTGTGGTATGAATGGTTGACAAAAAGGAATGGTTACAGGAAGGATTGATTATATATTGTAACAGCAACTTGTCTTAATTATTAGAATGTTTATTATTATGTTTTGTATTTTTTTAAAGAATTTTAATAAGCACTGCAATGTATTGTTATGATGTAGTTGTGGACGATTTCAATAAAATAAAATAAAAATATATTTTAAATAAAAGAGAGAGAGTGAGGAGGGAATAACAACTTCTCCCAAAACAATTACGTGCATTAGAGATACATGACTGACATAAATCTAGCATCGTGAATGGGAAAAAAACCCGTAATCTAATGGGAAGCACATTGTTTTATTAAACAGATCAATTTCCAATTTCATTTCCAATTGACAGAGAATACTCACTTCAGCAATCTTAAGTACAGAACTTCCGTTCAACACAAATGTTGGAGTGTATGTTATGCAGAGCAGTACCTAGATTTAAACAAATACAGCACAAAAGAATTTTAGATTGACGATTCTCTAAGTTAAAAACATGTTAATTGTCAAAAGTGATGAACATCAATCTGGAAGCCAGTCTACAGCATATTTGTCTATTATCTGACTGCAAAATCATACAACAAACAGAGGACCATAATGTTAAAGCCAGAATAAAACCTCACAAACAATGTAATGCAATGCAATCCAGTGTAGTGCAGTGCAATGCAATAATAATAAATAATAAAAGTAATACAATCCAAACAAAGGCAGCACATAATTCAAAGGTCTCTGAGTAGTTCAAGGATCTTGACATTAATTGTATCAGGCTTTTATAAAACGTTTATATACTGACTACCGATTATGCAAACTACTGTCTAGCACATCCTGAACTATCAGCATGAAAATGTTTATAGTGCCAAGAATAAAATTATAAATATTTTAAGACCATCCTGATCCAACCTCTAATGGGGAAAGATCTACAGTGGCAACCAGGAATATTAACTCTCTCTGCTAAAACAGCATATCTACAACGCTATGAATTAAATTTATAGGGCAAAAACAGTTTTGTAACACTATAAATCAATGAAATAAGCTACAAAGGACAAATATTACACATGTCTTATTTTGCAAGGATATTGAATGGCTGCAGTGTAGAAATCTGAGAAAATTAAGAATGCCTCTGCATGTAGCAAGTGAAAATATAGATCTCATTCAAGCTTGGTCTTGGAAGGAGACAAATGGAACAGAAAAAAATCCTCCCCACTATAAAAAAGGAATTAATTTCAGTGACATCCATTGACATGATTTGTGGCACTTACTACCACTTTTCTGAATGCAAAGTGGCTGAATATTAAATACTTTGGATGTTGTTGTCAATTTTTCATTGATGTAGCGTCAGCTAGCTGTGCATTTGGCATTTCATAAAGAATGTACAAAATCTGTGAAATCCAAACCATCATACAAAAATGTTTATATATTGTTTATGCTTCAAAGTTATTTATAACTGCCCTGCTTAGGAATCCAAATGTCACTGCAGGAATTGGTAGTGAAATCCTCAAGCCACAGGACACAATCCCAGGGAACATATAATTAATTGTTATTCATTCATTCATCATACTATGTGGCCACTATCTCACAAAACATGACTCAGGGTGGTATACAATAAAAAAAACTATAACACAGTAATGTAAAAAACAGGCATCAATTAAAAATATTAACATTATGATTAACAGGCAAGGAGGGAGCAACAAATATTAACAACAGGACCACTTTGGCAACTCACTTTGGCAACCACTTTGGAATCCCAAGGCCTTTTCACACAACCATATTTTGAGGGACTTACAGAAAGTTAACAGGGATGGGGCTAACATCTCCACATTGTAGACGCGCATAGTTGTTTAATTTGCCCTCTTTTTTCACTGACAGCCCTGGAAGGTCAATGAATGACTTTGGGCAAGCTACTCCAAATGCTATTCTATAAAAGCTGAAAAATAATGCTATGTACATCACGGTTAGCTCCTAGAAGGAAGGTGGGGAATAAATCTAACAAGTAAAAACATAAATAAAACACACAGCTCATCTTTCTGCTTAAAACAACAGCTACACTAAGGTACAGTAAAACAGTGAAAATATGATCCTAAAAAATTAGGGAGTAAATGGCAAAATCTGAAGAGGGTAAATATTTCTTTTATCCATCCTGAATAGATGCAGAGTTTATATCCTTGAGTGAACAGAAAGATTTTGAGATAGGTCCTAAAACTCAAAGTGAAGCTGCCTCTTCATCTCCTTAATGTTTTCCATTATCAATGTCAACATAAAATCCTACTCTGCACAATTTAAATCTGAATATTTGAAATGACAAGATGCCCCAGATAAGGTCATTGTATTATTGAGCATCATGGAGAATAATATAGATGCTTACACACTGGGAAGAGAACTGGAATGGAGCTTGAAGTAACTTTCCTTAAAATGTGGTCAGTTAAACCCTGTTTTGTTTTAAGTAAACAATATTGTATTCTTGTTTTGCACATGCTCAGAAGAAAATTCCCTCCAGTACTGAACGGCCATAATAACATTGTAGATTTTAACCACAGTTGGAGAGCTTTCTGATATAAAAGAGAAAATATTGTTTTTTGTTTCCAGGAAAATGAATATTATCTTAAGGCGTTCTACAAATCAATAAGAGGAAAAAAAGTTTTGATTTTATTAAATAAAAAGCTATATTCCTACAACTGAATTTGACAGTATTTTCAAGCACTTGCATATTGGCAATCAGCACTTAATATAATTTGAATTTTTCATTTTCAAAATAATTGTAGATTGTTAAAAATAGTACTGTAAAACAGCAATGCATTTCAGTTCAGAAAGTATCTTGCAGTCTCAAGAAATTGTTAAAGTCCTCAGATCAAAATTGAAATGTTTGTATTCTTATTATTTTCAAAATAGCTTTCCTGAATTCTGTATTTGCAAAGCTGCCAATCTTTCAATTTATTCAATCTGGAATCACAGTTATTTTTAGAAACTTTGGAGGGAGAGGAGATTAATAGCCTAACATTGGGCCAACTACAATTTTAAGAAATCTCTACCACATGAAAACTGTTATAGGAGAACATATTGCTCAGAAGTATACCATCTGTATATGAAGCTTGAATACTCTTGCAAAATTCATTGCACCAAATTCCTAATTCTTTTCCCCATATTGATCGGATTATCTGCTGCAGTGATGAACAGCTGATATGAATTCAGTACTGCTAAATGAAATAATTAACTACCAAATAACAGACCTCATATTAACTACATTTACTCAGAATAAATATTTTTCTAGCGCCAGTACAACACATTCAGTAGAACATGGATGAAATACTGTTGTAATAATCGGATGTAATGGTATATGAGAAAGACCTTGATTAATGGAGCAGAGATACTGCCTAGGGCGGGGGTCTTCAAACTTGGCCCTTTTATGGCTTGTGGACTTCAACTCCCAGAATTCCTCAGCCAGCCTGGCTGAAGAATTCTGGGAGTTGAAGTCCACAAGCCATAAAAGGGCCAAGTCTGAAGACCCCTGGCTTAGGGAATGGTCAGATAAGAGGGGACATAGCCCACAGCTGCATAATGGGCTCAGAAGAGATCTTTTCTAACTTCTCGGTTAGAGTATAGGAGACAACAGGAGATTTGTACCTGCACACTTGCCAGAGTGATGTTAACCTTCTCAGGGTAAACCAGACAGGAAACATGGCCAGATGAACAACTTTATTGTATGGTTACATTAACAGAATCTTGCAAATCTGAAAATACAAATCTCCCATTGCCTCCTTTACAGCTTGACAAGTTAGGGAAGGTCCCTTCTGAGCCTCTTTCTCTGCCCATTAGGCAGTTGTGGACTATGTCTCTTCCTATCTGACCATTCCCTAGGCAGCATCTCTTTGTCCTGTTTCTTAGGGTCTTTCTCGTATGAATAAAAAATATATACAAAGAATGGAGAGAGAAAAATGAAATAAGGTCTACTGCAGCTACACACCAGGTTTCTCTCTCTCTCTCTCTCTCTCTCTCTCTCTCTCTCTCTCACACACACACACACACACACACACACACACAGACTTAAAAACAATGAATTGTTATTAATAGTTCATAAATGTGAAATAGAAATAAATAAAATAGGAGTAATCAGAGTATCTATTCAATGGAAAAGAATGCACAAATGAATAAAGTGCCATAGTTTCCCTATATAGCCAGGAAATGATGCAACCTACAATATTCTACTAAATGTAATATTAATAATTTTTATATATTTATTCCATTATGGAAGAAGCTTTAGAAAAAAATAAACACCCATACACTATCTTTCTAAGCATTACATTACATTCACTTATTAATCTACTGCAGCTATTTAGGATATGTTCCAAAGGTGCTTTTTCAAAAGACAATTGGACTTTCTTGGTTTTTTTTCCTTTGAAATACTTTGCTTCTCATCCAAGAATCTTCTTCAGTTCTGATTAGAAGTTAATATTGTAACTGTAGTCTCCCAGCATTTCAGTTTTGCTCTGATTTGTATCTATGGGTTGGACTATTCCACATTACCCAGAGGTGTCTCCCACTGTTTACAAATACTATTTGTAATCATACATGTGCTAAATGCAACAAACCACTTCCATCAGCTGGATGGATCTGCTGGATGGAATGGAGAGCAATTTTAATGTTCTATTTTTTGGCACATTTCCAGATGTTGTTCCCAAGGATCTCTAAACTGATATCTTTACGGATAATAAGTATTGACCAAGATCCAGAAAAGGCAATATAATTTAACAATAGAATTTTAAAAATTAGATTCAGTCCTCTGATTGAAGCACTTCTGTGCCACTCGGTTAAAAACAAGGCAGAATAAACTGGGAAACACGTATACACATTTAGAAGGGTTAAGTACTCCTTCAGTGTACAGAGCATGATGTTTTTAATTATGAAGAGGATGAACACATAGCTTTCTATTAAGCACTGGAGCTGTGAAATGGTTTTCCAGTGATTAGAAACAATTACTCAGAGTGATGGATGCTTAAACGCTTAGGCAAACTCTTATACAGGCATGGAATAACTGTAAAGCAGTTCCTCAAAGAAGAAATGCATTAATTCACTGGGCTAAGACAGCCAGCCTAAAGCAGGCATGTCAAACTCGCAACGTCATGTGATGTCGTGCAACATATCGTGACTTTTTCCCCATTGCCAGCAATGGGGTGGGCGCGGTTTCAGTATGATACATCCGGCCCGTGGGTCGGCAGTTTGACATGCCTGGCCTAAAGCAAGAAACATGTCTGCTTAGGAACAGCAGAAAGAAGATAATATTTATCCCTGGCTCTGCGGATAAAATTCCTTATTCAGTGTTAGAATCAGTGGTGAGATTCTGCTGGTTCGCACCAGTTCGGCAGAACCAGTAGCTAATTTTTTGTTGACTTTGGCAACCGGCTGAAGCTCTGTCCCTTTTTTGCAAGGCCCAGAACGGCCCACAGGAAGTGCTTGGATGCCAGTTCCAGAAGTCTGTTCTGAGCTATGGAGACCTGCCAGGCCCAGAATGGCCCACCTGAAGTGTGTGGACACCACTTCTGGAAGTCCATGCACTTCTGCAATTTTTGCAATTAATTAAATAAAATTAATTGTACCTGAAGGATCACATTATGTAGCCTAACAAAGTTAACACTTAAAAATGGTTAAAAACATGAAGAAAACCACCACTGAGAATACAGACAAGCATGATCTCTGCATGAGTAATCAAAGTGTCAAGATGGCAATTGCAGCAACATCATTGAAGCCCGCCATTTGGACATGTATATGTTATTAAGGCATGTAAAAAAGAAGCAGTGCTTCAACTGTGTACCTGTGCCTGCCAATTTGACTCTTCTGTCCCCCCTACTCCACAGATACAAGGTAAATGCTACTGAACACAGACCAACCAGAGTTGCTTTTTCTGCATGAATGGCACTATTGTCATTAGCAGACTTGTTATCCCTGGTCTGGGTTGATCATACTGATTGCTTAAAGCTAGTTTGATTCTGCAATGAGAAACTGCCTCAGAGGTAACATTTAGACATCTTTTCTGAATCAATATTTCACATTCTTCAAAAGCCCAAATGAATATATTCCCCTTTTAAGATTGTGGAATTTCAAGGAGCATTTTAAAACAGTGACTTGGGAAATGCCAAATATTTTACAACAGTGATTTAGGTAAGTAAAAATACTACAGTTCCTGTTCTGCCAGTCTGACAGAACAAGGAAGTAATTATAAATGACATTTGACATTTCCAGAGCAAACATTGTAACTGAGTAGGAGAGGAGATTTGCAAACGCCAAACAGTCCACCTTGCAGAAACAGAAATGTCTTTCACTATTGCAAAGCCACTCTTAGGTACCCTGCAGTATCTTAAACTTCTCAAAAAGGATACAGAATATTATGAGCTTAAATGCGACTTAATAGAGCATTTATTTTATCTCCCATGACAATCTGATACACAAATGATATGCTATTGTTCTCTATTTTTACCAAAATTCACTGCAGTTAAGTAAGTAATATATTAACATGTTATTACTTTTTTGAATATTATGTTGTGAATGAGGAGGGCAGTTGGAAGGGAGAGGGAAATCTTACTGAAAACACCAGCATTATTTATATCTAAACAGGATCAGGATGTATTCATCACAGCAAAGTTGAATCTACGAAAAGATTTATATGGAAGAAAATCCAGCAGAATCTGTTTCACTGTAATGTAATTAAATCTCACTGCATATGAAAAGTGACTGAAAAATTCTGTACAATAAATAACATGAGAATCCTAGTCAACACAGAAAATCAGTAACAGTGCATCTCTACTTCCATTCCGTTAAGCAACTAACCCGCCCATCAAATAAATGCAGGTATTGATTGATTTATATGCCATCAAGTCATTTTTGACTCCTGGCGACCACATAGTTAGATTTTCTCCATGAAAATGCATTTTTATTTTATCCCGCTTCCGTCTAGGTAACTGTTTATTCACTTTGTAATGGAGTCTTTATTCCATGTCTGCATGACACACGAGACCTACTAAATTTATGAAGATTAATTATTCCAGAGTCAGGGTAAAAAACAAAGAACAGTTTATCAGTGTATATAGTCATCATCTCAGTCTAGAGATTCTTTATCACTTTAATTAACAGCAAAGAAGGAATAGCTCATAAATACTAGAAAAGGTCACTCCTGACACTGGTTCAGGGAAATAGTTGAGCTGGGATTAATTAGTTATTTTCATCTTTCTTTGCATGCAGCTGCTTTTTCAGCTCTTTTACATAATGAGGGATAATGAGGGAAGTTGGAACAAGTCAAATCAAGGAAAAAATATACCCAATAACCCAGTCAAGTCTCTTCTCTACCAGAAAGTTGTCCATTTTCTTGGCAGAACACTTCCATGTTCATAATTTAGCAGTTTTACTGCTAGGTTGATAAAGTGATCAGGAAAGTTTATGAGCAAAATTGATGTCTACTGAGCAACTTTTGCAGACATCTCACAGCCCAAAGTTGATAATATTAACATAAAATGAATAGATTTTTTTTAAAAAAAATGTAAATCTAGCCCGGTGATGGAGAACCTTTTAGAGACCGACTGCCCAAACTGCAACCCAAAACACACTTATGTATTGTCCGGTGCCGGGTGGGCGTGGCCCATTGGCTGGATGTGGCCCATTGGGTGGGCATGGCTGCGATCGTAACAGCAGACTGGGTGGAACTAAAAAATTCAATCAACTGATTCGAACTTTGCGAGATCTTTTTTTTTCCCCGTGAGAAGTTGAAATTGATGATTGATTGAAACTTTTTTTTTTGCACACGGCAGCGGAGGCCTAAAGTGAAAAGGTTTTATAAAACCAACCGAAGGCGTAGGACTGGGGCGACAGCACGTGTGCCCACAGAGAGGGCTCTGCATGCCACCTGTGGCACGCATGCCATAGGTTTGCCACCACGGATCTAGCCAAATAATTATAGCAAATCCTAAACAGAGCTTTCATATCAATCTTTTTGACTCGGTGAGACATCTAGAATTTTTAGAAGTTATTAAGAATACCGTTACCCAATGAATGCTACAAGAGGATATGACACTTTGAATCATAAAATGTCTGCTCTGATGGACACAGTCACAAAACACCAATGTCAAATAAAAACTAATGGAGTGAGTATATAACAGAGTTGACACTTTAGCTTCAAAATACACATACTGTTTCGGATTAACCCCAACATAGGAGACCACAAACCTAATTCCCAGAATGTAAGAAATAAGTGCCCTAGTCTCTCATTGTTTTTTCATGCAGGATTGATTGCCCACAAACATATTATTCTTCTGGTCCTTCTTTTCAAAATAATGTGAACAAGTCACATTTATTGATTTGCTTTCCCAAATTCCTGAAAGGTTACCCATAGACCAGGGGTGTCAAACTCAATTTCATTGAGGGCCAAATCAGCATTGCGGTTGCCCTCAGGGGGCCGGGTGGGTGTTGCGAGGGTGGGCATGGCCTACTGGGTGGGCGTGGCTAGAGTGCGTATGGCCTACTGGATGGGCGTGGCCAGCTCTACATCGTTCGCATCAAGGGTGCCTATGGGGGCCTGGGCAGGAGTGGGACAGATCTGAGGGTCTCTGGCAGAAGGAGGGTCTCTGGGCCAGGGCCAAGGCAGTGGGGGCCGTTCCCTCACTGTTTCCAGAATGGCTTCGCGGGCCACATGAAACCACTTCGCGGGCCGGATCCGGCCCCCGGGCCTTGTGTTTGACATGTCTGCCATAGACCTTCCTCATCTCTTCCATGCTGGTTTATGCATACATCACTATCTCAGCCCTAATTTCACTGCTTTCTCTTTTACTTCATGGGTCACACCCAGAAGACTTCCAGTCCTGCAAAAGTTCCGCTTCCAGTAACTAGATGTTATTGGGTTTTTCAGGTTTACACTTTTGAAGAAGCACAGCATTCACAGAACTAATCAGATCTGGCCTATTCAGAGAACAGCTGAAGTGCCTTGGAATTCTCCGCAGGAATAGGCATTTGTTACCAATAACATTCCTCAGTAGTAATGAAGAACACCTTGAATATTTAGAACTATACTTTCAGATGCTCCATAGTTTTGAAAAGCTAAAGCTTAATTGCTAATTGCATAGTAGACAAGGAATATTAGATTTAGGCTCTCTATTTATGAAGATTCCGGGATATCATTACTTTTTAAATTTAAAAATATTAGAAATAAGAAGGATTTGAAAATTTAAGCAAAATTTAATTAATTTTCATTTGAAACACTGATTTTGAAAAGAGCAGAAAAGAACACTATTGGGTTGGAGTATTCTAAAGTCCTAGCCAGGTGTGAAAAAAACAGGCCCTCATGTGAAGGTCCAATTAAACTGATTTACTGCTAAAAAGCCTATGCACTAGAATCTTCTCAACTAATGGTTAGCACCTGCTTGGAATTAGATAAGGGTCAATGGAATTCAAGGAAGGGGGGGGGAGGTTGGACTTAGTTCGCTTGTGGCTAGGTAAGAGTTCTAGGCTGATCCTTCTTTTAACTCTGCCCCCAGGTTCTGCCACTTCTTCTCCAATCCAACATAACACTCCAGAATATCTAACAAATTGGTGGCTTCTGAATTGGTAGAAAGCAGTGATGGGATTCAGCCAGTTTACACCATTTCAGCAGAACTGGTAGCTAATTTTTTGTTGCCCAGGACCAGAATGGACGTCCGGAAGCAGCATCCACAGAGAACTGGTTGTTCACATATTTGAATCCCACCACTGGGAGAAAAGAATGACAACCTCTTCAATTCTTTTTTTTTAAAGCTATTTCAATTCAATCCTTTTCAACCATCTTCTTGTTAAACTTCAAAACCAAAGTTAAACTATGGGAAAAAAAAATAAAAATGGGTTTCTTTGAGGAACCGGAATATATCAAGACAGCTTACTGAATTGTAACTGTTTTGCATTGAATTCAAACACCTAAAAGAATGTGAAAGTGGACTTCTTCTGAACATAAGTGTGATCTACCAATGTAAAAACCATTGCATGTGTGAAAGGCAATGTATCCACATGCTTCAAATATGATTCCAGAGAAGTGCTTTGGAAGATATGGGAGCACAAATGCATCCTGTTGTTCAAATTTTATATAGTCTTGGGAGGTAGAATAACATACATGTCTTAGAGAACGGAAGTACACTATCATAATTTTATTTTTCTCCAGACATGCAGTCTTCCAGCAAGGAACTGCCATGGTAACAGTCAGCAGAACAAGGTTATATTGATATTTTTCTCATTTCCAATGCAGATGGCTGCTTGCCAGGTCAGCACTACTGCTAATTTAATTCACAGTAATGAAACTGTATTTCTAAGAGTAGCAGAGTACATTCAATATATTCAACGTATTTACAGTTTTCCACATATAAATTCAGGTGCAGAAGTTTGCCAGAGATTTGGAAGTAAACATTTCTTCCACTAAAGTGAGGGACTTTTAACGAACCCAAGAAAATTTCTTTTTTGCTTTTTTTAGGCAGATAATTCAGTATATCCAATTATACAATTTGGTTAAAATTACTTTAGTCTAGCAAACAACTAAGAGTGTTCTCCACCCTTGTTAATTAAGGACAGTGATGATTCTAATTGTCTCTGCCATCGGCAAACAACAGAATAGGATTTCAGCATAATTTATGGCTCCAGAGGTTGGATGGACGTCCACTTTGTTTTTCCCTCATATCTGAGTGCAGTCTGGAAACAACAGTGATGGGATGTCTGCTAAAACAAAGCAAGGCTATGGGATGCCTGTAATTGTGAAGTCTGTCTGGCAAGAACAAAGAATGCACATGTAACACTTTTATCAATTCTGTGTGGTTAGAAGACTGATAAGAGTAACAAAGAGTTAGACATCATGCATAACTCAGCTAGACGTTAGGAACAGGGATGGCCTGGAGCAAATAGAATGAGTACTAGATAATTCCTGGAGCATTCATCAGCCAAGGCTTAGGAAAAGGGATGGCAGACTTTCAACTAAGAGGAAGATTACTTTTTACACGAATAAAAAAATAATACAGATAAAAGTCCTGCAGATCCAGGCTTACATTAGTAAAGAATAATCCAACTGCGTAAGAGCTAGCTTTGTACTGTGGCATAAAATAATTCAATCCAGGGACACAACTGATTCCAGAACTACGGAGCTGAGTCAGATAGGAAGCTTGTCCTATGAACAAGCAAGTAATGACGTCTGTAAAACACTAACCTTCATCACTTCTACCTGCAGGTCTTCATTGAGAGATGGAGTCACTCTAACTGCATTCAACATTTGATTAAGCAACTGCTTGTCATCAGAGTCAGTTTCCATGGATACAAATCGCTCATCAGACAGTAGCTTCTGCAAAGAAAAATGGAACAGTTTAATGTCACAGACTTTCCATTTGGTTCTCCCCTAATGTTGTTATAAACATAATATTTACTAGTAAATTACCTTCCTTTCCAAACCATATAACAGGAAGCAAGCTTTGGTGGAATAGTAAAATCTATTTAACGCATGCAACGCCTATCACAAGGCAGAGTGAAGCTCATAATTCCTGTTGTAGTATGAAGAGGAAAAGCCTTTATAATTCAGATAAGGTAAATAAAATCAGAAGGTGAGTTCTAGTTCTGGGACCTGGGAGACATTTTCACAATCATCTAAACTAAAAGATTCAATTTTGCCAGCAGGAATTAAGGATAAGTTTACTAATCAAACAATACAAAAATGGTAAATTTTAAAGGCAAGTGCAGCGCTGAACTTTGCCCTTAGAATGCCGACCAATCCACTCATTCAATACTGGTCAGACTAGCATTCTGGACTTTTCTCAAAAAAGGAAAAAAGATGAATTACTAAGTTTCTCCTCTCTTTCATGCATCCAGAGGTGGTTTTTTTTCCATCTTAAAAGTACGAAAGCATCAATTATCCCAAGATGGAACATCTGCAGCCTAGGATTCATTAGACAAGCATATGAGACCTACAACACTTACCAGTGTTGTATAGGCTTCACAAAGTCCACCTTTCATTTAGTGAGTTGAAAGACTCCTTATTGCTCCATAAATATTCACTGCAGCATTGTTCCCCAACTGGGAGAGTGTCAGTGTACACCTCCCAAGAAAGCTGGCTGAGAATGCTTTCTTATAAGCAGATATATTTTGAGAGCATAAAATTTGAGGAAGGCTACATTACAACCAAGCGACGCGGTGGCTCAGTGGGTTAGGACGCTGAGCTTGACAATCAGAAGGTCGACAGTTTGGCGTGTCGAATCCCGAGTGCTGCGTAACAGAGTGAGCGCCTGTTACTCATCCCAGCTTCTGCCAACCTCGCAGTTCGAAAGCAAGTAGAAAAATAGGGACCACTACGGTGGGAAGGTAACAGCGTTCCGTGAGCCTTTGGCGTCTAGTCATGCCAGCCACATGATCACGGAGACGTCCTCGGACAAGCGCTGGCTCTTCGGCTTGGAAACGACTAGCACACATGTGTGGGGGAACCTTTACCTTTACCTTTACATTACAACCACTTGTAAAGGTTTTGCCCAGGATTAGCCCTAATACATAGTCTTGCTTATCTTCCATTATCATTTTATGGGCCTGCATGCTTTTAAACTGTATAATTAAGCTTTCTTATCTTTCACTGTTCCTGTCACCTTCTTATTTCACTCAAAAACTCCAAATGTGGTCAAACCTTAGCCACTCACCTGCATCCCTGCTAGAGCTTGCTGTGCCAGTTTCATATTCTTGCTCTCCAAAGCAAGTTGCAGTGGAAGGAGGCACTTCTCCCTAGTTTTCAAAGAAAGAGAGGTTTCTTTTGAACTCAGAAATCAAGTAGCTTGTGTTTTTATGATTAATTTTTCAAAGTTTATTTTACTTGTGCTATAGCCCCTTTGATCCATACATGAATGACAAAAGGTGCTGGTGCAGCTATGTTGCTATTAGCCTCTTCACTGTGATCATTTGCTCATTTGCAGGAAACAAAATTATACAGTTCCTATAGTTATTTTCCTCTTTGGTAGCTCAGGAATTCTGGGAGTTGAAGTCCACAAGTCATAAAAGAGCCAAGGTTGCCTACCCCTGGTATAGATCAATAACCCATCTTAATTGTGATTCAGCAAGACAATGTTTGAGCTAGGATTTAAAGCTGAACATTCTGACAAAGAAATAAAATATATATCTACGTTTACTTTACAGCCTCCAAATGGGTGTGTCAGACCTGCTGGTGTTCGGGCGGAGGTGCGGTTTGGAGACCTGCTGGTGCCGGTTTAGAAAGCTGCCGTGGCCCACGGGAGCTTTCTAAACCGGCACCAGCAGGTCTCCAAACCGCTGTTCGGGCGGAGGTCGGGCGGCAGTTTGGAGGTCCTGGGGGTGGCTCCGGCGACGCCCGGGCTGAAGGCAGCGCCGCAACCCAGCGCCCGTCACCACGGAGACCCGTCGCCGCTGGCGTGCAGGTGCGTCCACATAAAAAAAAGTGGAACTGCGGGCGTGTATCCACGCGCGCGCATGCGCAAAAAACCCCAACATTTTGCACGTGCGCAAAACATTTTGTTTTATGCGCATGCGTGTGCGTGGATGCACCCGCGTGGCTCCCACTTTTTATGTGTGATGGAACCGGTTCCCAGTGGCTCTTTTGCTTTTTCATGTTGCCGACCCCTGCTCTATCCTTACAACTATAAACTTCAAATACCCTAACATCTGATTTGTGATGCTGGCATATCCTCTTAGATGTTAAATTCTATGGGGTGGATTTGAAAGGATAATACGAGAAAATTATTTCTGAACTCGTTCTTCCTTTCTAACATTTGAGTAGAAAAGAAAAGCAACAAACTAAAAAGTATAAGTAGATTCTGAACACGTTTGGACATTCTAGCTTGGTTCTGCTATATTTATTGTGCCTTTAGGAACAAAAATCTCTGTTGCCACTATTATTACTGTATGACAATCATCTAGACATCCATCTGGCAAAGGAACAAGTGGGTTCTAATAAAACTGATGTAGCGCATTCATTACAACTAAAATCTGTAAACACATTGATTGTCAGAAGGCCCTTCAGGTACAGATACAACATTTTAAATGATAAAACTGGTCCATTGATAAACTATGGAACTAGTTAGGGTTTAAAAAATCTGGATGACTATTAGATGGAAGCAAAGCGACAGAGAAAACTCTTATTTCCCTGTTACCATCTAATGGTCATCTGAAACGGTGGTCCCTATTTGGACCTGATTACAGTATTATAGTGAAGTAGATTAAAAACCTCAACCTAAATCAGTTACTTAACCTCTTATTCTCAAGAAGAGTATTTAGCCAAAAACTCTGATTAATGTTATGGGACCTTCTTTATTCCCAGCACAGCATTTAGCAACATTAAATACCAATTAGGTACTTCTTGCCCTTATCAGCTCAAGTTTTATCCCTAATCTCTTCGTTCTACAATTTGACCCATCAGATGGTTCAACTAGCTTCAAAATGCTAGAGTCTGATTTTTAACAGTGCAATGGAGAATATAAAACTAAACCAAACAAAAGGGCTTGGGAACTGTAAAACAGACAAATGAATTATAGCATGAAATTTTCTAAAATCCCAGCCCACACAGAATACTAGTCTAAGAACATCTTTGGAAATCTCCATTTCTTTGAATAAAATTCAGTTGTTGCTATGTCTTCAAAACACTTAACTATTATTTCATTCTTCTTATTGAATAAGCATCTTATTTATCATTGTGGCTATACATTATATTTCGGAGTCACCCTTACAATCTACCCCCAATCAGTCCCACATATGCAGATCTTAACTGGATCATTTTGTTCAAATACTGTGCTACGTTGGATGTTATTTTCAAGTTCTGGCCAGACATAAGGTAAGTTATTTTGATATGGGGATCCCAATGGGTCATTCGTTTGGTATATAGACCAAGATACCTGTCTCTCACCCTCTTATACAAACAACAGTCAAATAGGATGTGAGCCAGATCCTCTACCTCTGCCGCTCCGCAAATGCAGAGACGCTCATTGTACAGTATAGCATGAAATCTCCCATATCTGACCATTGTATCAAGCTGTTCGAATCTCGCTCTCATTGTGGCTATACATACTAGGACCAAGGAAACTTAGGTTCTACTCTACGCTTAGCCATGGATGCTCATAGGTGACTTTCGGCTAGATGCTTTTTCTTAGCACAACCTACATCACAAAATTGCTGCTAGGAGAAAAATGGGGAAGAGAGTATTATGGATGCTACCTTGAGTTTTTTTAAGGAAGAGAGAGGTATAACCCTGATAAACAATATGCAATGGATTGTCTGAACTAGTCAGATTACCTCAACTCAGATTACTTAACGCTTCAGACCATTTAAAGTATTTGAATTAAAAAAGTAGAAAGTAGAAACTGAAACATAGTTAGCAAAAGAAATAGTTTCATGGAAGGCTATCAAAGACGTTAAATGTTAAAGCAATTAACTGGAAGCCGTTGGTGATGCATGAAATAAGGAGGTGGGAAAAAAGCACTTCTAGATGCACAATTCTGGCAGAAATCCAAGACGAAAAACTTTTAGAAAACTAAAAGTGAAGGAAGGAAACCAAATTGTCTTCATATTTTTTAACAACCTGAACCATTTTACAAAAGCTGCATGCAACTCCCATGGCTTTCACCCCCTTCTGCAAAAGCTCAGACAACCTTCAAAAGGAGGAGCCTTTGTGGAGCAGTGGGCTAATGCCTCCCTAAGTAACACCAGCTGCCTGCAATTAGTGCAGGTTCGCGTCCCACCAGGCTCAAGGTTGACTCAACCTTCCATCCTTCCGAGGTGGGTAAAATGAGGACCCAGATTGTTGGGGGCAATTAAGCTGACTTTGTAATAATGCTGCTGGGGTGTGTGTGTGAAAGCCCTAATAAGCAGGCATATACATAGAATGAAGGCTACTGCTAAGCTTGTAAGCCGCCCTGAGTCTTCAGAGAAGGGCGGGATATAAATGGAATTAAAATTAAAAAAATTTAAAAATTGCCTACCCTACTTACTAGAGCAAAAAAGGTAGTTCTGGATTTAGCCTTTATGGTACAATAAAACCTGAAGATGGAAACCACAGCAAAAGCAATCATTGATATTCTTTTTTTAAAAAAACAAAACAAAAACCAAACCCAAACCTAGGTAATCTAGAACTATAGTGCTAGAAAACGTTGTCCAAAGCTAAAGGCTTTTCAGAACACGATTTCTTTCATAATGTGAGGGAACAAATGGCACGTGGCTAACAATTTTAAGACTAATTCACCATGTTATGATGATGTGATAGAGAAAGATTCAGATTTTGCTTCTTCTTTTTCATCTATTAAGGCCACAGTTAAAAGGTCAGGGAAAAAAACTCATACAGAAAATAAGAAGTCTTGAAGCCAGTTCTGCGCTCATTAAAAAATGGGTTATTTTTATGGGCACAATACTTCCTAAAGAGGGAAATTTCAAATGACTTAGAAATTATTACCAGTTATGAAGGAAGCTCTTCCTTGGTTCTGTTTTAATACTGGTAATATATTCACCTATGTAGAGAGCCAATTTGAGGTAGTGGTTAAGACTCCAGGCTAGAAACTGGGAGACTCTGTATTCTATTCCTGCCTTAGGCACAAAGCCAGCTAGGTGACCTTGGGCCAGTCAGTTTCTCTCAGCCCTAGAAGGAGACAATGGCAAACCTTACCAAGAAAACAGCAGGGACTGTCCAGGGAGCTTCTAAGAATAGGACACAATTAAACAGAAATTATCTATCTATCTATCTATCTATCCATCCATCTATCCATCTATTCTATAAGTTGCACTTCATCTCCCATAAATGCTAATAAGTACCCACTTGAGCTGGACTTTTAACAAAATAGCGGGACAGCATTTAATTCTGTTGTAGATCCAGAGAACAGTTCTGCCAGCAAGCAAATAGGAAATAATAAAGAAAGAGAGCATGAAGATATCTTTTGTGATATTCTCCATAACCCAAGGTCTTCTAACCATCAGAAATATGTCAAAGCTATGGACCCAAAGACAAAAATATATTTAGAACTTCATGTCAGATCTGTAATATTTGCTCCACTGCTTCCATAGTCTTAATCCTGCCACTGTTATTACCTAATATTTTAATATTTCCCCAAGCTTGCACATTATCTAAGTTCATGCATCACGAATCATTGTCTATAACACTATTATCATCTTTAACAATAACACTATTGCTTTGTTTATGGCTTAATATATTGTATGAACCCAGCTATGGTTTATGAATAAGCCTGCCAACGGTGGTTCATTACACACACTATGATTAAACAATATATTAAGCAAGTCACACCTTCTTAAGCAGGAATGGGGCATGCAGTACAAAATTGGTGTCTATCTTAAAACAATTTATTAGAAAGAAAGGCATAATTTATAATCTTTTCTGAGGATTTAATTTTGCCCATTTCCATTTCTTTACGTATTTTGTGGCTTTCAGGGTTTCACAAGCTTTGGACCATGGAGATTTTGCAGAATTGTCCTTCTCTGATTATGGAATTACTATTACCAAAACAAGTGATAACAATGTGAATTGACAATGGCAGCATTAATTGGGATAGCACTGAAATGCACTTCACAAGGGTACTCCAAAAGCTTCTAAGTTCATATCTTCATTTCTTTTATCCTTCCCCTATTACAACAGATGTGGTGTTGATTTTGGGGGCTGAGGTTTTACAGAATTTGAGGAAGAGAGTACCCTGGCAGCTAGAAACACAATATTTCCCGTCATATTTCAAGCAGTCTATATACCCAAACATTCTTGCGCATCTCAGAACCACAAATACATAACCATGTAGGAAAATGGAAAACTTGATCAATGGGTCAGCTTGCTTACATCTTTGGTTCATAGTGTGTTACACTGGCTTCAGGAGTCAGCAAATGTAAAGCAGAAAGGACTTTTACGCTTTCATTTCAAATGTCACTCATAACCAAAGAATAAAAAAAAATGTATTTCCTACCTTAACTGATAAGGAGGGATCTTGGTAGTAGCATCTAAAGATTCTAATGTTTCTGGGAAGAAAATAAAGAAGGAATTATTTCAAAAAGCATCCAGCATGGAACTGAAAACATTCATCATTACATACAGTCTTATGCAATTTGAAATCCCATTTTGCTCAATTAGGTTTATCCCAGATTAAAATTGTTCAAGTTGTACACCACAAGTGCACATATATGTGGATTGACATGGGCAGGTATTTAATTTAGTTCAGAACTAAATTAAAAGGACCTTTTCCCCAATAACTTATTTTTATAGGGTCTGTTCTTCCTCTTGTTTGGTCTATTTTTTCCCTTGATAAATTCCCTTTCCATATGGTACAATATCTCGAATCTTGTCTTTTTAGCTTAAATGACACTATTTCCTAATTTCTAAATGAGCTTATTACTTTATGTGTATGTAAGTAAATGCACATGAACTGTTGTTTAATTTATGTAACAAACTCAAATCTTAAAATAAATATTGGTTACTTTTTATTGTTTGAATTAGTAGATTTTACAAATACTAATTTAATCTGGACTAAAAACCCTGCCTAGCCTATTTTTCTCTGAATGGTAAGTGAAAACAAAATAATCCATCTATAGATAACCCCATTCCTAGGTTTGAATAAAAAAATGTGCATTATTTTACCACAAATTGATGCAAGGATACTTTTGTTTTAAAACCCCAACAATGTAAACATCTTAAATATATTTCAAGGAACACTTTAAAAAGACTATTGCTCCATATATGAGTAGCAAAGTCAAAACTATCGACCATTTAAAGTTATAGAAATAGTGACGCAGCCTAGCATAGAACAACATGCACATTTATATAGTATACCAAATGTATGTCACCACTCAAGAAAGCATATATTGATAAAAAGGTGGGGAGGAGGTATGGTACATTTTTCTTTAACCTACATTGTAATATCTTGTTTGATCATTTTCTAATCAGAATGTCTTCTGTAGCAAGTTGCAGGCAGTAGAGGTCTGTGTGTATGTATGTAAAACACATGTTAAAAGGGGACAGGACTTTGATTACATCTTGACATTTTAATTTCCTCCCTGCATCGTGAAATAGCTTAAATAAAGCTGTTGGCAGACTTACTAAATTGCTAGGCCCCCACAGGAGATTAAGCCAGCGACTTTATAATCCTAATCTATTATGTTGCCATTTTCCTTTTTAATATTCATTACCTGCAGATATGGTTTATTGTAAAGTGTCACTTAGAGATCACCAAATCCTGAAAAATGGATTAAAAATGAACAATCCCAAAAGTGTGTGTGTGTGTGTGTGTGTGTGTGTGTGTATAGCAATAGATTAAGCATATGAAACAAAAATATACAGTATGTTGCTACAGCTGGAAGACAATGGCTGACTGTTTGCCAGACAGGTCTGCTGCCAGATGCCAATTGTTAATAGGATCTTGGACAACCTTTGTATTATAAAAGTTGCTTTCAACAAGTCATCTAGGATAGTTCTTTCATCAGAAAACCGATTCTTCCAAGGGAGAATGCATGGATACTCTTGAGTACCTCAACACTTGTGATTGGCTAAATTAAATCAACGTATAGATAATCCTCAAATTTATGGCCATCACAGTTATGATAGTGCTGGAAAAAAGTGACTTACGACCGATCCTCACGCTTACAGCCACGACAGCATCACCCTGGTCATCTGACTGCAAACCAGGTTCTTGGCAACTGGCTTGTATTTTACCAAGATATCAGCTTCCTGGGGTCCCATGATGGCCATTTGTGACCTTCCCAGTTGGCTTTGGACCAACACAGTCAATGATTAAGCCAGCAGGGAAAGTCACAAGAAACAGTCGTGATGTCTCACTTAACAACCATGGCAGAAATGATTGGGTGCAATCATGTGATTGGTTGCTTAGTGATGAATTTTCCTGTCCCAACTGTGGTCATAAGTTGAGGACAACTTGTAGCACTTTTCTGTTTTTATCATTTTCCTATGGGCGCTTTATAACTTCTGCACCTTAGGAGCACAGCCAGTTTGGCCTAATGGTTTAAACCGGGGCTCTTCAAACTTGGCCCTTTTATGACTTGTGGACTTCAACTCCCAGAATTCCTCAGCCAGCGTTGAAGTCCACAAGTCATAACAGGGCCAAGTTTGAAGACTCCTGGTTTCAACCATGCACTAGGAGCAGGGACACCCAAGTTCTAACCCTGCCTTAAGCAGGGAAACGACTGGGTGACAAAATTGTTGCCCAGAATACTAGAAAAGTAACAACTGACTCTAAGGGATCAAAACAACAACAACAACAACAACAACAAAAACCAGCTTTCGAATAAAGAGTTTTAAAAAGAGCTAAAAAGGAATAAGCCTTCACACAATCGCCAGTACACGGGAAACGACTGCAGCCGGAGAGAGGTGAGTGTTAAAATGTACTGGAGTAAATACAGCGGAGGTGTGGGCGGAGGGGACCCATGGCCAGGAGAGGAAGACGGGCAAAGGGGTCCCCTCGATCCGCGGAGTTAAGAGATCGACTGCCGAGGATGGATCCGACGCAAAAGCCCACCATTCACAAACGGGCACCCAACAAAACCCCTCTCCAGCCCCAGGTTTTTAAAGGCAGGTTGGGTGATAAACGGGGGAAGAAGATGCAGCTCGCGCGTCGAGGCATCCAAAAAGGCAGCCCAGGCAGAGCGGGTCGCCTTTCCTTGTCTGGCGCGAGGGAGGAGGAGGAGGAAGAGGAAGAGGAAGAAGGAAGGAAGGTGCCTCTCGCTTCCTTACCGCTGGCCCAGGTGCAACTCTCCTTGATCGCCTTGTATTTGCTCCCCGACGCTTCCTTCTGCAGCTTCCTTAGGATTTCTTCCATCTTGCCTTGCCTTTTCCCGCGGCGCCCGAAAGGGAAGGGAAGTCTCCGGGCCGGGGGTGCGGCGACAGGGTCGGCGCTCAAGCGCTACACCGGGGCTGCGCGCAGCATCTTAGCGGCAGCTGCTGATGAATCATGCTAAGCTCCGGGATCGGGGACACGTCACTCGGCGCGCTCCTGCCCCTCCTCGCCCGGCAGAGGGCAGGCCGTGACGGCAGCAGCTGCCTGCGGTTGGCGGCCCAGGCCTCCAAGCCACAGCGCCCCCCCGCGGGAGGGCGGGGCGGACAGGTGGCCGAAGGGGCAGGACCGGGAAGCCGGCGTCTGCTTTGCTTACGTGGGAACCCAGCCGTTCGGTTTTATGTAGCAAACTGTGGCTTACGGTGCTGGCTGAATCAGACTTGCTATAGTCCTCTCTAATGCAGACATCATTCACATCCCCCTAATGGGAAAAGCGTTAATGGTGAATTGCTGTCGGCTCAGAATAAAAGGAGCCTCACGGAGCTAAAATAACTGCAGCAGAAATCCCCCTTTCTCTCATTCTGGCAATGCAATGGTGGGTTCTTCCCAGGGTGCGTGCTGACGTGCCTAGGAATATACTTGGCGCTAAACGGGAGAGAACCAACAGAATGAGATCATAATGTAAAATTATCCTGCTATAATAGGAAAGCTTGCCAAACTGCAACGGGTAGTTTTAAGCAATTGTTTAATCGGTGGGGGGGACCAGTTGATTGGTAATAGACCCATTTGTTGAATAAACAGATTTTTGAGAGTGGAAGAGAGGAAAAGAAATAGAAGGGAGGTTCAAACAGGTCCATGCAATAAAAAAGAACGCTAGTGTAAGATTGTCACCTCATACCCTGAACCATAATATGGAAAGGTTGGATGAGCCTCTAAGAGTTAATCCGTTGCCCAATATACGAATATGCATAGAATATTACCTGGAACCATACAGAATCATAGAACGTAACTACAAGTAAGACCCAGTTCTTCTAGTTGTATTCTCCAACTGCTCCCCATACATTCTCAGTATTCAATGATATGTTTTTCCTCAGATGAAACAGACACTTTTTAGACATTTATAGTGTACGGAAAGTAAGTAGGAGGAAAAATATTGGTCTGATTCACATATCTCACTGTTTTGGCTTAATGAGCTTTTCATACCCAGTGTTGGCCTTTTTGTAAATCATGCAGTTGAGCAAATCCAGCCATCTGTGATTTCTTCAAAGGGGAGGGAGCAGCCAGGCCCTACATCTGCTTCTGCTTCGGTGGAACTACTGAAATATGGCAAATAAATCTTTGTTTATTGAGAGAGATTTGCTGATGATCAGTACTCAACACAGTGGATACAACCTCCAAATTTAATCAGACCTACACTGAAGTCTACCAAGTAGAGCTTAAGCACGCAAGAATATGAGGCTTCCTGAAGAATAGGGGTGGCCACAGTCTATTAGCAAAGCTGAGCTGGATATTCTGGGCTAATATGATTATTGGCTCATTATTAAAACAGGTAAGAATTTTTTACTATGTCAGAATGTTTGGCCATTCTAATCCACCACTGAGGGAATGGTTCTAACTGTGATTTTTGCTGCAACCCTTTAACAATATACAGGTCCTGTATCCCGTACTCAGAAAGACAGAATCAGAGTTACTGAATTTCTGAATAGGTATGTACAGTTTTGTGTTTTTAATAGCTGAAACAAATTGACAGCAGTTGATCAAAAGCAGCCTAATTTCATGGGTCCATTTTAGCATTGCCACCTTCAAAACTCCATTCTGCCCATCTGAATGGTTTATTTGAAAATTTCATGCTACTGAGCAACATGGTAAACAACAGTTCTCATATATATATATATATATATATATATATATATATATATATATATATATATATATATATATATATATATATATATATATATACACACACACACACACACACACACACACACACACACCAATATCTACTAACATTTTATATAAAATATAAATAACCTTACAAGAATCAAACCAAAGAGCTGGCCTTTAGGTAGCTAAGAAGCTGGATATCCTAAATATTATTGAAATTATGAATGTATGAAATTATGAATATACTGGGCAACATGAGAAACAAGTTTTCCATATTAGATATGCATATGCTGACAATAATACTAACATTTTATATGAAATATAATAACCATACAAGAATCAAACCAAAGAAATGGCCTTTGGGTAGCTAAGAAGCTGGATATCCTAAATATAGTTTGAAGATCAAGTAATCAGAGGTACCTCAAAATTGGCAATTTTCCTTCATTAATAAATGATTTAGTCACCATTCATTTTCAAAGTCTTGTGTATGTTCCCACTGACTTCAATAAGGCTCATCCCAAATAAATGTATTCAAGCCAAGCCCTTAAAAAGGCAATAAGATTATGATGTCCATTGTTATTTCTTGAGGTAATTAATTCCTTCATTTGATTGTGTGCTATATAAAAAGTACAATTTCTGAATTGAACCTCCCATTGATTTATTTAAATCGATTTAAATGATAAATATGTGCTATTTATGAAGTCCTGCACAAAAATAGCCAAGCAGATGAAATATTAAATTTCACAGTGGTTGCATTTACAGTATTGCCCATAATAGCATCATAGATTCAGACAGATTTAAAAGGCCATTGGGTCAACTCTTCTGTTCAGCACAGGAATCAAATTAATGCATCCCAGACAGATGGTGATCTAGCTTCTCCTTGAATACTTCTAATGAAAAGAAGCTCTGAAAATGAATGAAAAGCTCTCTGGGATAATTGCTTCCATTGTCAAACAGCTCTTATTGTTAGGATTGCCCCCACTAACATTCCATCAGAATCTGTTTTCCTGTAACTTAAGTCCATTGTTCTGTCTCCTGCAATCTGGAATGAGAGAGAGAACAACCTTGATGTACTTCCGCTTGCTTGGACAGTAATATTTGATTTCAGATTGATAATTCAAATTCAAAACAAATTTGATAATACTAAATGCTACTTAGAGCCAGTTTGCTCAAATGGTTACGGCACCAGGCTAGAAATCAGGAGTCTGTAAATTCTAATCCCACTCTAGCTATGAAAAACCAGCTGGGTGACACTGGATCAGCCACTTCCCTCTCTCAGCCCAACTCACATCACAGAGTGTTTGACGTTTTGGGGTAAATAGGAAGAGTAAGGCGTATTTTTTTATTATTATTTTAATCCCATTTATATCCCGCCCTTCTCCGAAGACTCAGGGCGGCTTACAATCTAAGCACAAATCAAATGTGCTTAGCAATATTGAGTATGTTTGCCACATTGAGTTATTTATTTAAAAAATAATAAAAGCAAGATATAAAATAAATATCTCTTAGTCATCTTTTCTTAAAATAAATTATCCCCATAGGTCTTTGAGCAGCTCTATTGCCTTTCTGTATACTTATTCCAATTTCTCTGAATAAAAGGGACTATTGGTCACAGCAATCAAGGTGCGGCTGAACCAAAGCAGATTCAAGTAGAACGTTTTATTTCTCATGATTTGGAAATTATATTTCTGTTGATGTGGCCCAAAATTTCATTATCTTCTTTGCAGTCATATCGTACTATGGCTCATATGCCATTTGTTATAATTTAAATCTGTTTTAACTTTTGTGAATGATCAAATGCCTGCAAGAACATTCTCCAAACTTCTGAGCACCTACACATCTTAGAGGCAACCCATATCATTTGGATAAATGCTTCCTATCATATTTCAATAAATAATTTTAATGACTCAGTTTATAATTGTTTATAATTGTGATTCTGAAAAGGAAAACAACTGGGGAAAAATACGTCTTTTCCAACTTTATTTATTTAGGACACATGCATTCTTTAAGGTGTTTATCTATCAAGAAGTATTTTATCAAATAGTAGGAATAAACCATTTTCACAACATGTAAGAATATTGCTCAGGTGTACCTCCTAAAATAATTCAGCATTTAACACACACCCCTTTCCCTCATATTTGTATCTTCTGCCCTCTAGTGGTTAAACATAGATATTTATTCAATTTTTTAGCAATGTAGACATAGGATAGTGAAGATGCAATTAGTGTAATTAGATAAAAAGACAAATTACTATATAAAAGCTAGTCAGTTTTATTGAAAAGGAATGAATCATGCAATACATCTGGAAAAAAACAACAACCTCACCAAGAAAATTGCAGAGACTTGTCCAAGAATTCTCCAACGGTCAGACATGATTGAATGGGGGACGGGGTGGGGTGGGGGATAACGAAAGGCAATAAGGAAATGAAGCTAAGTGAGTGCAGTCATACAGGTGAGAAGCCAAAGACTCTGTTCCTCTTCTGCATGTTACAGGGAAACCCAAAAAATTGCTACCTCTTGAAGTCTCCTCTTCCTCATGAGGCATCAGAGTTTTACCAGGAAAACATCTACACTGAAGAATTAAACAAGTAGCTTTGACATTGCTGAAGACATTTACTGCGCTTCCTTGGTTGCCCAGCCCAGTGTTTTTAAACTGTGGATATCTTCCAGAAGTTTGGTGTTTAAGGAATATTTTTGTTTGCTGGTATAGAAGGGGAAAATCTAACTGAAGGCAGGCATGTGAAAATTCAAGAATGTCCCATTATGATCATCTGATTAGCATGAACATGACGTAGCTGTGGGAACGGCCATTTTTTGGCCTCTCAACCTTCAGCTTTCCCAAACGTTTCTTATCGGCCTCTACGTGAATTAGTGATGAGCACACTCTCCTGGTTCGCACAGGATGGCATGTGGGAAACGCTATGATAAAGCTTTCACATATATCTTTTAGTATCTTGTTTTTATAATGATCTCATAGGCACCTGAGTAGTTCTCACTATGTATCCAATTATCACTATGTATCCTATTTTTTGAGATTGATGGGGTTTATGTAATGTTGTATTTGGTATTCAGAAAGAGGAGGTGAATAAAAGTTCAGCGGGCAGTTGCTCAGGTGGTTTTTTTTTTGAGAGACGAGGCTGCCTGGCTGGTTCAGAGCATCTCTATCGACCGAGGTCTGAATTCTTTTCCCTACTGTAGCAGATGCCTTTCAATAGAGCCTTGGTGGAGCAGTGGGCTAATGGCTCCTTAAGTAACACCAGCTGCCTGCAATTAGTGCAGGTTCGCATCCCACCAGGCTCAAGATTGACTCAGCCTTCCATCCTTCCGAGGTAGGTAAAATGAGGACCCAGATTGTTGGGGGCAATTAAGCTGACTTTGTAATAATGCCGCTGGGGTGTGTGTGAAAGCCCTAATAAGCAGGCATATACATAGAATGAAGGCTACTGCTAAGCTTGTAAGCCGCCCTGAGTCTTTGGAGAAGGGCGGGATATAAATGGAATTAAGAAATAAGTTGCATGGATTCTGCCACTCGTGTAACAATGGCAGGAGGTGGAAGGGGTGTTATACACCATAACCTTAAAGTGAGGTGAAACTGATGGGGCTGCAATTCTTGAATATCTGGATGATACAATAGGTGAATCTCGTTCTACACTAATCCATGTGGCCACCTCCTACAGCTGTAAGCTTGGTGGAAGAAAGATGAGAACCTCAAATAGGAGTGTGCTGGAGAAGGTTATATAGTAATTACAGTTCTTGGCCAGAACATGACAAAGCACTGATTTATTTATGGGTTTTATTTAAAACATTTATACAGCCACCCATCTTAAAACAACTCTGGGCGGCTTAAAACAACAAAAATGAAATGAAGAGAACCTGGTGCCACAGCCAGACTTTTCTAATGTACCTGGATTCTCATCCTACCCCGGCCTCACCCAATCCCCACGCTTGCGGGAAGAGCTAGATTTTAAGTCCTCTCTAGAAAGATTGAAGGATAGGGGCCTGTTGAATCTCAGAAGAAGGCTACAGTGGAAAAGCCACAATTCCGAAGTGCACAAGATGGAAATATTTTAGGGAAGAGACCCGAAACATGCCCACCCTATCCTCCCTGATGGGATGATGGATCTCCTCAGGTAGAGGTAGTCCTGCAGATAACCTGGTCTTTGTAGTAACCAGCACCTTGAATTGCACCCAGAAAACTGGGAGACAGTGTATGCAAGAGGCTGCAAAATGGACAAACCTAGGGACTCCCATTCTGCCAACCTAGCAGTTCGAAAGCACGTAAAAATGCAAGTAGAAAAATAGGGACCACTACGATGGGAAGGTAACAGCGTTCCGTGTGCCTTTGGTGTCTAGTCATGCTGGCCACATGACCACGGAGACGTCCTCGGACAAGCGCTGGCTCTTCGGCTTTGAAACGGAGATGAGCACCGGCCCCTACATTCAGAAACGACTAGCACACATGTGCAGAGGGACCTTTACCTTGACCTTTAGGGACTCCCAATACTGGGGTATGCCTCTGCATTCTAGACCAGTTGTAACTTCTGGGTGATCTTCAAGGGAAGCACCAGGAAGTAAAGTGCATTGCAGTAATCCGTATCTCCACGTTCTTCCAATTACAGCCTACAATGTGATACAATTTGGTTTTGTTCCCATAGTCTTTCAAACTGGAACAGCTCTGAGTTTTATGGACAGAATAATCATGACTCACAAATGCTTTAAAGGTGGAGCTAATTTGACTAAATGGTTGGAGCACTGATTAAAATCAGGATCATATTCAGGATAAAGTATTATAATATTTAATCGGTTGCAAGCTGCTGACTGGCTAAAAATATTGGTCAGATTCCTCAAACATATTCACACCCATTTAATCACACTGAATCACAAAGGGTGCGTAGGAAAGATTCAGGTTGAGTCCATTTCAAAGGTCTCCCTGTCATTCATTTAGAAGAGAATCATATCAAGCAATTATGTTTTAAAACAAAAGCCACTGGTTCTTGTTCCCTAAGCTACTTAGAGTACCAGATATCAACTGCAAAAAATCTGGGTGACCCTTAGAAGGCAGAAATAAAGATACAGAAAACTCTTATTTTTTGCAGTTGAGATCTGGCTGGCTTAAAATTCTTTGTAAGAAAAACAGAGTACAGTCTTTTAATTCTAACTCCCACCCCAGCCCTGTGCCTTACTCTCCCCTTGGTTGCGTTTAGGATTTTTTTTTTGATGTTGAAGATGAGTTGTGAACAGAATAAAATGCTTGGACTGACTGGAGCAACTAGATGGCAAAGGATTAGAGTGGGAAGTTTTCGTGCTCTTTTCCATATCCTGATTTTATTTTCAATCATTCCTCAACCTGACATTATATAAGCATGACTGTATGAATGACATCCATTTCTGTCAGGTTTAATTTAACCCATTAACAGGAAAAAAAAAGGCTTTTACCGATCATCGCATTTTCAGCACAGGGCACTACAAATTTAGATGTGTACGTTAATGCATAGTATAGTATAGTATATTGCATTTATGAAGAAAAAAGGAAATATGTAAACTAAGAATAAGCGTCATATAAATAACATGATTTTTTAAAGCAAAGCCTAGAACAAAGAAAAGTAAATTGTTTCTGACTATTCAAAACTAAGAGAAAGCTCCTAGGGCAGAGGCCCCCAACTTTTTGGGCACCAAGGACCAGTTCCATGGAGAAAGGTTTTTCCACAGACCAAAGGACGTGTGGTTTTGTGTGCTACCTGCATCCCACAGATGGGGCTTTGCTTGTTTGTGCAGACCGGTTGCCCGCATGCCGCGGCCCAGTACCGGTCCACGAACCGGGGGTTGGGTACCCCTGTCCTAGGGGAAGGTAAGGAGAGGGAAGAGGAGCCATGGTGGCACAGTAGTTAGAATGCAGTATTGCAGGCTAAGTCTACTCACTGCCAGGAGTTTGTTCCTGACCATCTCAAAGTTGACTCAGCCTTCCATCCTTCCGAGGTTGGTAAAATGAGGACCCAGATCGTTGGGGGCAATATGCTGACTCTGTATACCGCTTAGAGAGATCTGTAAAGCATTGTGAAGCGGTATATAAGTCTAAGTGCCATCGTTTTATTGGGTTTCTACACTGTGTGGCTCTTATACTGAGATTTTAGGGTGGTTTACTAGCCCAGCTCAATGGCTGGCTCAGTAGCCTTATCAGGACTAAACCTGGTAGTTATAGGGTGTGTTGGGATAAAGTTGTCTAGAGATTGTGTGAGTGAATAATAGGCTAGTGAGTGCTTGTGTGGTTGCTGATGGGAGGAGTGCGGCAATATGGAAACATGATGGTGAATCGATAAGTTAAATGGGGCTGGCAAATTGGGAATGATGGCATGATTCCAGTTGTGACAGACCAAGGGAGATAAAGCAAATGCTGTTGGGTGTGCCATTCCAGGAAAGGAAGTCTGAGAATTTATTATTGATCCTCTGCTTTCATCTTGGCAGCCCCATTCCTGAGTCCTGATGGTTGGATTGTTGGTAAGCTTGGCCTTAAGGTGATGCTGTTCAGCCACAGATCAGTTGTATTAAGACCGTCTTCATTCACAACATGCTGAATGGGTGGACCTGGCAGCTACAGTATTACCGAGCCCCAACTAGACAAAGTCAGTAAGGTTACCGGGTTGGAGGTATCAACAAGATTTATGATTTATTTTCTGTGACCATGGCTGCTTGTTTCTGATAATTGCTTGATTTTGTACTTGAAGTATATTGTATTTGTATAAATAAAACTAATAATTTTCTTTGCTCTATTTTAGGTGGATCTGTATTCAGTCTCTCCAATAGCATTTTACAGATTGATTTTGAAGATGCTGTTTAGGATTTTTTTATCGGTGCTTATTTCAGCCACCCAAATCTGGTTTTGGTTGTGACTACCTAAAGTTAAAACAAAGTTTTTTTTTCTTATTGTTAATCAAGTTTAATTTTCAATTTATAAATTAGGCTCTTGCTTTCAACTCTTTGAAAGGAGGAAAGAAGCTGTTTTCTCTGGTAGCATTTTTTAAAGCTACAAGGACCACAAGGTGGCAGTAGAGTTCATATAATTAATTAATTAATTAATTAATTAATGTTAATGTACTGGCAAGTCAGCCACAGGTGGTAAGAGTCCTGTTGTTTTCATACAGCAGGGCTGTGGGGAAGAAGTGAGCAAGAATATTTTCTAAGATAGTGGTAGTGAATGCCAGCCCTACAAGGCAGACCAGACCAAGAAATAGACACCATGTAGGACCAAAGCTAAAGGGACGCGGTGGCTCAGTGGGTTAGGACGCTGAGCTTGTCGACCAGAAGGTCGGCAGTTTGGCAGGTCGAATCCCGAGTGCCGCGTAACAGAGTGAGCGCCTGTTACTCGTCCCAGCTTCTGCCAACCTAGCAGTTCGAAAGCACTTAAAAATGCAAGTAGAAAAATAGGGACCACTACGGTGGGAAGGTAACAGCGTTCCGTGCGCCTTTGGCGTCTAGTCATGCCAGCCACATGACCACGGAGACGTCCTCGGACAAGCACTGGCTCTTCGGCTTTGAAACGGAGATGAGCACCGGCCCCTAGAGTCGGAAACGACTAGCATACATGTGCGGGGGAACCTTTACCTTTACCTTTAGGACCAAAGCTACTTTTATTAAGATTAGCTATACAGTAACAGAAACGTGCAAGTCGGAATGTGATTGTCTTCCTTCCTTTTTTATATTCATGTGACTTTGGGGGTGCCTGTCCAACATATTTTCTTAACCCTCCCTCATCTGGGCTTCTGGCAGTCTTTATCTCGTCATTGCCTTGGCGATGAATCTTCCCCATCTTCATCAAGGTCATCTTTATTTCCTGCACTGAAGAAAAAACAACCTAATAGATGGGCGAAGGCCGGAAGGTCAGGCAGGGTTGACACTGTCTCATCTTTCAGTCTGGAAGCTCAGCCCTGTCCCTTCAGAAATTATACATGTTTCTCATTTGTTTTGTTTAGAGAAACAAGTACGTAGATCCCTAATGTAGAACTGTCGTGTAATTCAGGTATCTGGTGAATCACCTCCGACTCTCACAAAGTCAGACTAATCCAAATGCTGGGAAAGTAACCATCTGAGTAAACATACTGTCAGCCTAGCAAGATAGAACTAGTAGCAGCTGCATCTTCTCCATAGGCAAGACAGGGGAGAGAGGTTTCTATGTCTCCTGCCACCCTATGGAAAGTTGAAATTGCCTTGTGGAAGTGGCATATGGTGTGACATCAGATACATTATGACCAAGTCAAATAATGCCATCCCTGGTGACGCGCCTCCGGGGATCGTGCCATTGTCTCTCCAGCATGGCTATAGGTGCTTGGAGCAGCAGTTGGTTATTATATGAACTCAATTATTAATTTGTCCAACTGGAAATGAAAATTTCAAAAGAATAGGACATTTGTGGAGAAAAGCAGCAGGAGGATTTCTTCAACAATATCTCAGAGATATGCCTTTAATGGTGATTAAGAAGACTGCAAGTGAGATCACTGTTGTTATTTCCTTCAGAATTTAATGTGGCTAACTGACAGGTTTTGCCTTGCCCTAAATTGAATTTTATGCAAATAACCCCCCTTTTGGTTATAAAAGCTGCTCCATGAAGACATCAGTTCTCATATACTATAGCACAGTAATTGCATTCCTAAAAAACGCTTATGCTGTGTAGTACGTTTAAGAAAGTGTGGAAAAATAAAATTAGAGGTAGACAATTCAAGGATAAAAACACATTCATACCCAAAACGTTTTAAAAATATTATTAAACACAATAAATACATTTTAACAAAGCAGTTACAAAGTTCATTCAGAAGGCTCAGCTATTTTATTTTGATTTTTTTATTTTAATTCCATTTATATCCCGCCCTTCTCCGAAGACTCAGGGCGGCTTACAAGCTTAGCTATTTTCCTTCCTATATTGCCAACCTCTGCTCTTTTATTGTGAGAAAATTGCCCCTTATCTCTTCTTCATCAGATCTTAACCAAAACACTTAATGGATGTTCTCTCTCTTTCAGATTTTTTTATGTCTGGTTGTAATAGACTTTGTGGCATCTTAGCTACACCCTGCTAAATAAAGCTTGCTTTTATTTTCTCACAATTTCTTCTGATAGTCCATAACATCACATCATTTAGACTAGCAGCATGCACAATGTCATGGGTCCTGTTGTTCCTTTTAACAAGCTTGAGAATTTCAAGCTTCCTCCGTCAATAAAGTTTCTATTTTCTTTGGCACTTTCTTCTCAATTATTCTGTTCATTTTTTGTTTTTTGGAGGAAAAGTACACTTAAGCAGTAAATCAAGCGGGCTACAACAAAGCAGCAAGCCCTCGTGTTCAATTGGGTGGTGCTCAGTGTGCTCAACTGCTATTTCGTGTTTATGCAAAACTGAACCTCATGAAAATGATGCATCAGCAAACATGTTTTCTGCGATACAGTCATTATTTTGTTTTTGCTTCAGATTTGGTGCCTGGCTTTCTCTGAAAACCTGCTTTGTTTTTATGTGAAGCAGGATATGGGTCCAGATATTTTTTGAATTAGAATATAAAAATGACACGGGATATTTATAAAATCCATTAAAAATATTTTTTAACATCATGAAAATATATTGCCCAGATGATTTATCAGTTTAGTTAATAAAAATGTTGATCCTATTTGCATGTTACGGCAACTTAAATTAACTGCTAAAAGAACTGCTCCTTTAATGTTTTGAACAGGAAGCATTTGTTCCTGTTGCTTATTTCGGTATTTATCACAAATTCTAACCTATTCTATTGAAGCTTTGTTTCCGCCTTTCGGTCCACAGCAATTTATATTATGCACATTCTTAGAGCACCTCATTATCTTGCAAGTGCAGACTGAACACATATTTCAAGAGATGGTTGGACAGCAGTCACAGAGGCTCTTAAGAGTAAATGGATAATCTGGATCTATTTCCTACTGGCTTCAAACTGGGATATGGAGACAGCTGGTCACAACTGTTGATTTCTAGTGGACCTGAAATGGGGGAGGAGGGTAGTAAATATATTTTTGTGCTCCTTGATAAGTTTTCAATATCATCAACTATGATATCCTTCTGGACTTGTAGGGACTAGAAGCATGGACTGTGCTTTAGTGGTTCACCTGCCTTCTGAGTGGTTGGTTCCAGTTGGGATTGACAGGGAGAGATTGACCATAGTGACTCGTGACGTAGCTCAGAGATTGACATTTCCCTCCCTACAAGAAATTGCTAGGTGAGGTCATCTGCTGGTTCAGTATCTGAAGATACCTGTTCTGTACCAGCCTGCTACCGGCCTTGCAGAAAAGGCAACCCCTTTACAGACGGCAAGAGGCTGGAATACGTCTGCCAAATTTATTACAAAAACAAACAAGACACGAACCAAGATACCGATACCGGAGCTTTGAAACACTATCTGAGCGGTTGCTTTCAGCAAACCAGCCCTCCCCACACAAGTCCTTTATAAAGAGTTCAGGGCGTGGCTTCTCTCTCCCTCCTTCCGAGAAGCCCCATTGCCTTCCTCTGTTTACTCCTACTTGACTGCCTCCTGCGTCGGGCATCCTTGAACAGGGCCAGCTGTGGGTCATCTTCATCCACGCTGTCAGGCTCACACAGCTGGGTCTCCACCAGGTGGGAGGGGCCTGGCTGGGGGCTCTGCGGAGCCTCAAAGCCATCATCAGCAAGTTCTTCAACACCCCCCTCCTCCCCCTCATCTGAGTCATCCGACCCAACTGCCGAACCCACAGGCTGACCCTGAATCACAACACTATCCTGCACCGCAGGGCCCTTCCCCCGGGTCTGCCGATCCGGATGCGGTCGAGATGGAAATTGTTCATGAAAAGCGGTCACCAACGCCGGGGCATGAACGGCGGTCGCGTCTTCCCAGGTGAAGTCCTCTGGTCCGTAACCTTTCCATTCAATCAGGTACTGGAAACGACCTTTCAGCCAACGGGAATTCCTGATGCTGGCGACCTTGTACTCGGGGGTGCTGCCTCCATCACGAGGTCCTGATGGGGGAGGTTCTGCTCGGCGGAGTGGACAGGCCGGTTGCTCGGGGACCAACAGAGACCGATGAAAGACTGGGTGCATGCGCAGGGAACGTGGCAAAGTTAAGCGATAGGCGACCGGATTGATGACAGCCTCGACTGGGAATGGTCCTAAATATCAGTGATCTAACTTTCTCACCAGCCGTGTTGACGGTAGGTTCCTGGTGGACAACCAGACCCGATCTCCCACCGATAGTGGAGGCGTATCCCATCTTGACCGATCAGCAAAACTTTTGTAATCGGCCTTGGCCTTCTCTGACGTCGCACCAATCGATGGATCGCCTGTAACTCTGCCATGAAGTCGTTCGCTGCCGGCTCCGGTGAGTCCACGGGACAAAGGGGGAAAAACCGGGGGTGATATCACACATTGGCCAAGAACGGTGTCATCTGTGTGGAGGTGTGCTGCGAATTGTTAAATGCAAACTCAGCTATGGCCAGATAGTCAACCCAATTGTTTTGCTGCAGATTGACGTAGCAGCGCAGATATTGTTCCAGGATACCGATGACCTTCTCGGTTCCCCCGTCAGTTTGAGGATGATGCGCGGACGAGAGGCAAATCTTGATATCCAATGCATGCATCAACTCCTGCCAGAAGCGGGCTGTAAACTGGCCCCCCCTATCAGAGACGACTCTATCAGGGAGGCCGTGCAGCCAAAACACCTGCTGAATGAACATACGACTAGTGGCGCGGGCTGACGGTAAGCCGCGACAGGGGATGAAGTGCGCCATCTTGGTTAGCATGTCCACCACCACATACACTGTCGTAAAACCAGAGGATGGGGGTAAATCCGTCAGAAAGTCCATGGACACAGCTCCCCAGGGTCTTTTGGGTGTCGGCAAAGGCTGCAGTAATCCAGGCGGGGCCCCTGTCGCTGACTTGGCCTGCCTGCATGGGATGCAGAAGGTAACATAGGACTGGACGTCGTGTCGGACTCGGGGCAACCAGAAGGTACAGGAGACCAGGTTCAGGGTCTTGAACAGGCCAAAATGCCCTGCCGCCGGGTTATCGTGACACTGGCTGAGGATGAGTCCCCTGAGTGGCCCTCCCGGAACGTAGAGCTGGTCACGATAATACAAGAGTCCATCCGTGACTGTCCAAGGAGAATCTGGCCCCACCTCCTCCTTCCGCTGAGCCACCCACACCTCCTGCTGCTATGCCTCCCGGATCCGAGCCCATATATCAACCGGCTCCCGCACCGCAGCAAAAGACTCGACGGGGATCACTGTCCTGGGCAGAAGCTTGTCTTCCACTCGGGAATATTCGGGCTTCCTGGACAGAGCATCCGCTCTTTGATTGTGCCCGCTAGGTATGTACCGAACCCGGAAGTCAAACCTCGCAAAGAAAAGAGACCACCGGATCTGGCGTTGGTTCAAATTCCGAGCGGTCTGCAGGCTTTCCAAATTCTTATGGTCCGTCCGGACCTCGATTTGATGCCGCGCTCCCTCTAGATGATGCCTCCAGGCCTTGAACGCCGCTTTGATGGCCAGCAGCTCCTTCTCCCAGATTGTATAATTGCGCTCCGAAGGGTTCAGTTTTCGTGAATGGTACGCGCAAGGGAAGAGGGTACCGCTGGGCATCGTTGCCTGGAGTAACACCGCCCCAATGGCAATGTCAGAGGCGTCCGCCTCCACAACAAATGGCCGTTGCGGGTCAGGATGCTTCAAGATGGGCTCCTTCATGAAGGCTTCCTTCAAAGTCTGGAAAGCCTGTTGTTCTGGAGCGTTCCACTGGAACCGAGTCTTCTTCTGCAGCAGCCGGGTGAGGGGGGCTGTCAAGGCAGCAAACCCAGGGATGAAAGTTCGGTAATAGTTGGCAAATCCAAGAAGTCGCTGAACATCCTTCACGTGACGCAAGGGGTTGCCAACTCTGCAAAGACTCAACCTTACTCGGCTCCATGGCGATGCCCTCAGGAGAAATGCGGTGACCCAGGAAATCGATGGTCACCCGGTAGAACTGGCACTTCTCCAACTTGGCAAACAGCCGATGTTCTCGGAGTCGCTGTAGGACCTGATGGAGATGCTGATGGTGCACCTCACGCGACGGGGAGTAGATCAGGATGTCATCCAAGTAGATCATGACAAACTGATCCAACAAATCCCGGAAAATGTCATTCATGAAATGCTGAAACACAGCGGGGGCGTTGGTCAGGCCAAACGGCATCACCGTGTACTCAAAATGTCCATAGCGAGTACCAAACGCCGTCTTCCACTCATCACCCGGCCGAACCCTGACGAGGTTGTAAGCTCCACGCAGATCCAGTTTCGTGAAGATCTTAGCCTCCCGGAGTCGGTCCAAGAGTTCGGGGATGAGGGGCAGCGGGTAACGGTTGCGCACCGTGATGGCGTTGAGTTTCCTATAATCGCAGCAAAGCCGCAATTCGCCCGACTTCTTTTTGACGAAGAGCACGGGTGTAGACACTGGCGAGGACGAGGGCCGGATGAAACCGCGGGCCAAATTCTTCTCCAGAAAGTCCCACAATGCAGCCAACTCGGGGTCCGACATGGAGTACAAACGCCCCACTGGGAGAGGCGCATCAGGGACTAAATCAATGGGGCAATCATAGGGCCTGTGCGGGGGTAATTGATCCGCCTCTGTCTTGCTGAACACATCAGCAAAGTCGGACAGTTCGGGAGGCAAGGAATCCCCTGGGAAACCCTCCACCTGGCCGGCACAGATATGGCGGGAGTGGTCCACGCACTGCAAGCTTGGGAAGGTGACCAAGTTCTGTGACCAATAGATCTGTGGGTCATGCGCCCGGAGCCACGCCAGTCCCAAGACCACGGGGAAGTGCAGGTCTGAGGTGATATAGAACTGGATGGCCTCCACATGGGAACTGATGGCCATACATAATGGTTGTGTGGCGGCCGTAATAGGCCCAGACAGGAGCACTCGACCATCGATAGTCTCCACTAACATGGGCGGATCCACCGGGCACTGAGGAACAGCCCATTTGGCCACAAATGCTGAGTCCATAAAATTTGTGGTGGCCCCAGAGTCAATTAAGGCATGGACCGGAATCCCCTCTGGCTTGCCAGGAAGGATCAGACGTGCCTCCAATATCAGATGTCGTGGAGGTCCACAGGCAGCATCGGAAAGACGTCGCTCAGTGTTGTTGTGGGACGCCCGATCTATCGCACCGTCTAGATCGGGCTCGGGGCGTTTCCCGACAGAAAAGTAGGGCTTTCTTGGGGCAGACTCGATCACTGATGCCCGCTGTCGCTTCTTTGGGCAAAAAGCAGCCAAATGTCCAGGGTCCCCACAGTAAAAACACAACCCCCCCGATCGTCGTCTGTTCATTTCAGTCACCGATAGACGAGACCTGGCGGCACCCAGCTCCATTGGCTCCTCCCTTTGAACTGGGGGCTCACGCACAACAGGGGCTGCAGGGGTCTGTGGGGTGGCACGGCGACTCCTTCGCTGCTGCAACCGAGCATCGATCCGCAGGCAGAGATGGATCAGCCCATTCAGGTCTGAGGGAATATCCACACGGGCCAGCTCATCCAACATCTCCTCCGACAATCCATCCTGGAAGGCATCCACGAGCGCAGCCTCATTCCAGGCGGAATCCTAGCTAAGCAGCCAGAAATCGCTGATATAGCCCTGTAGGGGGCGTTGACCCTGCCTCAGAGCTTTCAGACGTCGAGTAGCAGTCTGCGCCTTAATAGGGTCCTCATACATCAGACGCATATGATCACAAAACCCCACAAAGTTGTCCAACAATGGGCTAGGTTGAGCCAGCAGAGGCGTGCCCCAACGAGCTGCATCACCCGAAAGAAGGCTTAACACAAACCCTACCTTATCCCGGTCAGTGGGGAAATCAGCTGCTCTCACGCTGATAAAGAGCTGGCATTGTCCCAGGAAAGCAGGAAACAGTTCTGGAGTGCCTGTAAATTTATCCGGCATTGCAACTTGGCATTTTCTCCTGGGTGGGGGTGATGGTGGGGGTGCAGCATGAACCTGAGCTTGCAGTTGAGCCACCTGAGCTGCCAGCAAAGTGAGTTGCTGGGTGAGCTGGGCATTCTCAGCACGTAGCTGCTCCATAATATTAGTAAGGGGTGGGAGGCTGAAAGCAAACTGTTCTGTACCAGCCTGCTACCGGCCTTGCAGAAAAGGCAACCCCTTTACAGACGGCAAGAGGCTGGAATACGTCTGCCAAATTTATTACAAAAACAAACAAGACACGAACCAAGATACCGATACCGGAGCTTTGAAACACTATCTGAGCGGTTGCTTTCAGCAAACCAGCCCTCCCCACACAAGTCCTTTATAAAGAGTTCAGGGCGTGGCTTCGCTCTCCCTCCTTCCGAGAAGCCCCATTGCCTTCCTCTGTTTACTCCTACTTGACTGCCTCCTGCGTCGGGCGTCCTTGAACAGGGCCAGCTGTGGGTCATCTTCATCCACACTGTCAGGCTCACACAGCTGGGTCTCCACCAGGTGGGAGGGGCCTGGCTGGGGGCTCTGCGGAGCCTCAAAGCCATCATCAGCAAGTTCTTCAACACCCCCCTCCTCCCCCTCATCTGAGTCATCCGACCCAACTGCCGAACCCACAGGCTGACCCTGAATCACAACAATACCCAGCTTTACAACTGTATGCTGGGCATTGATGCTGCATCTGGACGCTGTTCAGGTCTGGGTGGGGAAAAACAGAATTTGGTTCAATCCTGACAAGACTGAGTTGCTCTGGGGACTTTCCCCCCCCCCAAATATTGGAAATGTTTCCACCGTCAGTCTTGAATATGGCTTCTCAAACTCATTCAAGAGTTGTGTGCAACTTGGGGGTCCTCTTGGACTGAGTTATTGCTGAATCTATTGGCCTTTATACAGGAACATCTTGTGCTCCAAATGCGCCCTGTCCTTGACCAGGGGGCCCTGCAGATAGTCACTCACAGTAGGGTAACCTCACAACTGGACTACTGCAATGTGCTTTACATGAGGTTGCCTTGAACATCTGAAAGCTGCAGCCAATTCAAAATACAGCAGTGCAGACAGTAATGGGCACTTCTCATTGTGCCCGTGTGTTACACTGCTACATGAGCTGCATTGACTACCAGCTAGCACCTAGGTCACAGGTCTGCAACCCGCAGCTCCGGAGCCGCATGCGGCTCTTTCAGCTGTCTCCTGCGGCTCCCAGTCCTCTGCCATGTGCAGTCCCCCCCAAAAAAAAAGTGGGTCTAAAAAAGTTCAACCAATCAATTCAAATATGCAGGGTAGGTGCATATCTTGCCTTGGCTCCAGTCTTCAGTCAAACCCTGTTCTGCGCATGCGCGCATGTATGTGCATGTGCACACATTTTTTTGCGGCTCCCAGTTTTTCCTTTTGTGAGGGAACCAGTTCTGAGTGGCTCTTTCACTGTTTCAGGTTGCTGACCCCTGACCTAGGTGCAGTGCAAGATGCTGATTGTTACCTTTAAAGGATTTCATGGCATAGGGCTTCGTTATCTGAGGGACTGCTTTTTCTGATTTGGGCAAAATAGATGTGCTCTAGGTCCCTTTTATTAAATGTTGTGGGACCTAGGAAGTGTGCCTTCTGTGTGGCAGCCCCTATATTTTCCTTAACGTTTCTTCTCAATTTTCTGAATATCTATTCATTCCAAATTGTGCAAATTCAAATTTAATTTGCCAGTTGTATGCATATTGTTGGAATTTTCCATGGTGCATACATTTATGCCCACCTTGTCTCACCTATACCTGGAAAGCATTCCCTCAGAGGTACTAAGGGCACTCATGCTCCTGGGATTCTGAAATGGTCTTTGTAATGTATTGGCCATTTTTCTGTGTAAAATCACTTGCTTAATGTCTGATCACTTGTTTAATGTCTGACCTACTTTTGTCTGTGTTATGTAATGGTTGCTGTACTGAGGCAGACTTGCTGTCTCCAGGCTGATAATGAGGTTTGAGGCGGGAAAGTGCTACTTTAAACCGATTGGTTGCCGCCTAGAGGCCAACCGTATAAATAGCTGCACAGCTATTGCTTCTGTTCTGAGTTAAATAAACTTGTTTGCTGTTTCAACATCTTGTCTCGCTTAATGCCTAAAGAACTGAAGATTTAACAGTCGTAAAACCTGGCTTTCAGCCCAGGCCACACTATACAGTATTTGGGGGCACTGTGCCACTTTGGGTTTTGAAGACTCTTTTTGGTTTGGGCTGTTTAAATCTTCTAATTGTATTAACTTGGTATTAAATTTTATGAGCTGCCCAAAGTCTGCTCGAGCAGGCAGCTAGAATAAATTTAAGAAAATGAAATTAAATAACCAAACTACACTATGTCGGGCCCGACATGCCCAACATCCGATGAGGCCCCGGGATGACTCACCGGCAGGCCGGCAGACGCCCGCAACCGGCCTCGTGACCAGCTGTAGACACCCGCAACCGGCCCTTTCCTCTCCGAGGCTTCCTGGCGAGTCAGGGATAAGCGTGCCCGCCGGGATGACCCAGCATCCACTGGGGCCTTCCGGCCGGCTGGGGAAGAACATGCCCTCCAGGCGTCCCAGCATCCACTGGGGCCTTCTGGCGGGCCAGGAAAGAGCACGCCCGCCAGGCCGTCACAGCGGCCGTCTGCCACTTTGACCCAGCGGACTTCCGGCGGGCCGGGGGAAAGCGCGCTTGCGCAGTGTTCCCCTGGAGGCCCTCCCCAGGAGATGGCCCGTTCCGGGGCCTTGCCTGTTTTTCCCTGGGGCCTGCAACCGGACCTGGAGGGCCTGCCTGCGGTGCCGGCACAAAGGCCACCTGCTGCCGGCCTTGCTGCGGAGCCGTGGGACAGGCGGCGACAGAGGACAGTCAAGGCTGTGCAGGCCGCGGCGGTTCGGGGACCTGTGGGGGGTGACGGGGGTGTACGGACGTGGGCCCGCGAGAGGGGTCGCCCTGGCTGGGGGGTGGCTTATCGTCTGCAGTGGTGGGGGGGCGGGACCAGGGAGGGTACACACCTGAGGTACGGGATGGTGGTCCACGTGGAGAGCAGGGGCCAAAGGGTGGAGGACAGAGGGGGTGGCGCTTAAGTAGGGGGGTGTGGGTTGTTGGCTTGTTTGGGCGTGGTGAAGGGTGTGGGCCTCGTCGGCTATTTAGCAGCGTTGGTTGGGCTATGCAACCAACGCTGACTTCGTTTGTCTTCGGGCGTTTGTTTATGGTGCAGAATAAACGTTGCTCAGAAGAACCAGCTCTCGTTCTGGTCGCATTCTTTTGCCTCGTTGGAAGGGGGCCTGATACACTATACCTCAAGAAGAAGGCTCATTCTTTATTTTACAAAATTTGTCACTAGTGTGAGATTATTAATTTCCTATTAACCCTCATATGTCCCAACACTACAGGAAAATATAAGTTGAATTATTAAAACTTTATTTCCCTATAATCACAAATGTATTTCCTAAATTTCACACCATGCCTTCACAATCCTTCACAATCCTTGCAGATTTCTTTTACCCATTTGGTTTCTTCATAGTCATCAAACTCTCCAGGGACCGGACTAGGACTGGTAAAGAGCATCAAAATTGGAATAATTAGTCTTGACTTAACAATTCCTTTGTTTCAGTGGGTAAAACACTCATGGCATATCATACTGGGAGATTTGCTGTGATTACCAGTTTTCCATTATCACTTCAAAGCTTGAACCTACATGATTTCATTTTGGCTACCCAAGAGATTGCCTGTCTCATTGTGAACTAGCCTAAATGCTACTTAAAGAGAGGCCCTTTTAAGGAGACACTCATTACAAAGACCCAATTTCTCAACAAACACATTTCAGAGGAGTTATGTCTTCTGATTTAACACGCCTGATACTTAGGAAGCAGGACAGTCTGTACTAATTATGAAAGGTGTAAATCAGAAACAGCAACCACAGAACAAAATTTCTATACCATTCCACATGTTCCTCACTTAGAGACGGGTCTTAGGAACAAATGTTAAGTAGCCATGAGATATGCAAAACTGGTAAAATCTGCTGAGGCAAGAATTTGTTCTTCTCCAGACTAATTTTTCTCTGTTGAGTCATTGATTTGAAGATCTGTTCAGTTTCACTCACAGTTGTAAAAGAGTAATGGACGTGCTATGACAAGGTGAGCATAATGTATGTACCATGGAAAATTCCAGCAATACGCATACAACTTGCAGATTAAATTTGCATTTGCACAATTTGGAATGGATAGATATTCAGAAAATCAAGAAGAAATGTTAAGAAAAATATATTCTAGCATATAGGCTGAAATCATCACACATGCTGAAATCATCAGCTTGGGAAAGCTAATGTACAGACATAGTTCTTAGTGCCACTAGATCCAATCTGACTTGTTATTGTTTTAATTAAAAATAGTGGAAAATTGGTATGCTGTAAGTGTCATCTTGCAGTTTCATCTTTATTTTAAAAAACGTGTGGTCTTCAAATGAATATAATAAACTTTCTTAGAAAATATAAATGGGGGGCAATAATCTAAAGCTTTAAAGAATCCCATGTGCTCAGAAAATTAAGCAAGCAGGGAACTCCTGTTAAGGGAAGAGAAGGCAGCTTTGTGATAAATCTAATTACGTATCTCTTCCATAGTTTTGGGAACACAAAAGCCATCCACAGCAACCATTTGAAGGACTGTCGTCAACATGTTTTCAAATGTCAAAGGTAAACAACCTAAAAAAGATCTAAGAAAACAGTCCAGATGAATAGAATAAGCCTATCATATCTATTAAGAAATGTGTGAGCCAAGCAAAATTTTGACTAAGGCCATGCTAACATAGTGCTGTCATGTTCCAGAATGAATCAGCAAACTGGCTGAAAAATATAGGATGTTGTAATCCATGTATCTAGGGACGTGGTGGCTCAGTGGGTTAGGACGCTGAGCTTGTCAATCAGAAGGTCAGCAGTTTGGCGGGTCGAATCCCGAGTGCCACGTAACAGAGTGAGCGCCTGTTACTCATTCCAGCTTCTGCCAACCTAGCAGTTCTAAAGCACGTAAAAATACAAGTAGAAAAATAGGGACCACTACGGTGGGAAGGTAACAGTGTTCCATGAGCCTTTGGCATCTAGTCATGCCGGCCACATGACCACGGAGATGTCCTTGGACAAGTGATGGATCTTTGGCTTTGAAATGGAGATGAGCACCGGCCCCTAGAGTTGGAAACGACTAGCACGCATGTGCAGGGGAAACTTTACCTTTAATCCATGTATTTAAGGATAAAAATGCATTACTTGCTTCTACTCAAACATTCAATTTATCTTGTATATCTAGAAGAGTCAACTATATATAGCTATGACAACTAGTTCAATGAACCAGAAAAGGAGATCAGCACAGATACTACCAGCTAAAGTGACACCAGTATTTTTGCACATCTGTCTTTTGTCAGTCTGGCACATTGGAAATACTGTATGGAACATGACAAATTTCCATAGGTTAAAGCAACCTAGAAAAATGTATGTAACTAAGGAGCCCAAGGAAATCAATGCAATTCTCTTCTCATAATAAGTTCACTGAAGATTATTTATGGCAATAAAAGTTCTCAGATCACACTCATTACATTTTTTTGAAATCTGAATATTGTGGTCCATGTAAAGTAGAACTGTGGCTTTGGGAGAATTTGGCTTTTTTTTTTGTCATTGCAAAACATTGCCCTTTCTGTTTCATTGGTCTCAAACTGAATCCCTGGAGTTGCAGGTGATTAAATCTGTTATCCTCCAATTACGAACCTCCAAAAAATAACTGAGCTTCTCATAGGATGTTGTTTCCTTCAAAGATCTTTCCAAAATCACTAGGAAATCTAGTCTTCTGCCGTTTTGTCTGGTTGCTGAGACAATCCTTATAAATACATGCATCACTCATATAGATAACTGAACAAACAATATACAGAGCCAGGCTGAGCAATCTATGAATGGCTTTCTTCTATATAAAGAACACAAGAAGAAAACTTAACACAGCATGTCTTATCACTTTCCTTCAGCATCCTTCAGAATTCTTTTTAACTTAAAAAATAACTTGAGGAACTTTCAAAATATGAATTTTTCACTTCTAGTTTTCAATGATGTAATGCTATGATTTCAGAGCCAAATGATGTATTGACTTTATTGCAATATATCTATATCTATATCTATATCTATCTATCTATATATGTAAAAAAAAATTTGGATTGCTAACAAAGAATTAAAGGGAGGCTGATATGGCCTTTAATTCTTTGTTAGCAATCCAAAAAAAATTACACAAATATGAGCTGTCACTGTTGTGACTACAGCCTGCGGATGGCCTTGGGTTAGGCTGAAACAGGAAATAAGATTTGCTCCGTGTTTGGGGCCTAGCAAGGTATTCAAAATACTTAACAAACACTTAACACACACACACACACATACATACGCACACACAAACACACACACACACACAGTGCTTTTTTTGTAAAAGAAAAAGGTGCCGGAACTCACACATGTCATACAACCCAGCTTGCCTACCCTGCAAGGTTCCATCCAAAAAAGGTGCCGGAACTCCGCTCTGAGCGTTCTATGACAAAAAAAAGCCCTGTACGTGCCAGAGAAGGGTATAAGAAGGCAGTTTTAAATCTCTTACAGCAGCCTTCTCAACCCGGTGGCATCCAACCCAGAGTACAAATATTCCCGGTTTGGGAATTTTATAAGGTGCCAGTTCCAAAACATCTGCTAAGCACATTTGATTTGTGCTTAGATTGTAAGCCGCCCTGAGTCTTCGGAGAAGGGCGGGATATAAATGGGATTAAAATAAAATAAAAAAAATCTGGGGCATTTGGAACGGCTCGGCTTTGAAGTTTGGGCTGAAACGACCACACTTTTTTAACCCCCCCCCCCAAAAAAAACTGTCATTCAAAAGAAAGAGAAGGAATGCATCTGGCAAGCAGTTCCTAAGATAACACCACCAGCAACCTGCTTTTAAGCACGTGGCCTTAGAAATGCCTTCTAATCACCCTTACTTGCTGCTTTGCCTACGGATACTCGAGGATATCCATTCACTTGCGAGTGCATTTGTCGGGAGTGAACATTGTTCGCCTTTCATTAAGCGGCAGCCTGGCAGAACCGCACCTCAGGATATGCATGCTGCCCTCCCCTGCCTAGAAAGGGTTAACAGCCTGGGAGGGTGCTTGGAATCCCGGTTTGTTTATCATCAGTTTCTCTCTCGCTCGACAGGTTCTTCCAGCCGCAACAACGGCGGCGGCCGCTCTCCCGCGCCCGGAATCTAGGCGGGGCCGTCCTTTCGAACCTTGCCCGCCGCTTAAAAAGCGCAGCGCCTTTTCTCCCGCCTTCTCCCAGGCGCAAGCCCGGCCCTAGGATATTGGCCTTCAAGGGGAACCCGAAGCCACGCTTCCTGCTTTTCTCTTCTCCTCTTCCCTCACCTGCGAGTCCTTCGGCGCAAAATGTTCAGTTGCGGCCTGGCTTGCTGGAGGTGCCGATGGATCCTGCCCCTCCTCTTGGGGATAGCCATCATCTTTGGCATCATTGCCTTGGCTGGCAAGGGGTGGCTGGAGTCGGCCGAAGCCCCCTACGTGCGTAAAGCCTGGTTGTGGTGGGACTGTCGCAAAGAAAACCCCGAAGATGGGAGGTGGATCTGCGATTCTCTCATGGATTACAGTAAGTCTTGGGGGCAAGTGGCGCGCGTTGTGTTAGCCTCGCTTTATTTAGTCGAGGTGGGGAAGGTCAAAAAGGTGGTGAAAAAGTCGGAATTGATCGAAAAATGTGTCCCGGAAGAAACTTGCCCGGGAGACATTTTTTTGCAAAGGGCGCACCGGTTCATGTTAAAGGACATTAAAGCCTGTACTTTAATGTCCTTTCCAATTGCTTGGAAACCAATTGCGTATATGGCGTCAGACTCGCTTTTGTGCAAAGCTAATAGCCCGGTGAGCCTGAAAAACCGGTAACGAGGAGCAAAAGCCGGACTGCCGTTCAAAAGAGGGGCTAGAGATCCTAAAGCGAGGCGCAGGGCGAGTTGAAGGGTTAACAGGCGACGAGGCCTTTGTTAGTTACAGATTGCAATGTGGAGGATTGTAAGGCTTTGAGAACAACCTGCCTCCAGAAGTTGTGAATGCTCCAACACTGGAAGTTTTTAAGAAGAGACTGGACAACTATTTGTCTGAAATAGTACAGGGCAGGGGTAGGCAACCTCGGCTCTTTTATGACTCGTGGACTTCAACTCCCAGAATTCCTGAGTCAGCTATGCTGACTCAGGAATTCTGGGAGTTGAAGTCCACGAGTCATAAAAGAGCCGAGGTTGCCTTCCCCTGGTATAGGGTTTCCTGCCTGAGCAGGGGAGGGGGTGGATTAGAAGATCTCCAAGGTCCCTTCCAGCTCTATTCTCAGATGCAATAAGGCGAATTGCCGCCTCAATGGAAATTAGGCATTGAAATTAAGTTTGAAAGGCTCTCGATAAAACTGGTTGCCGCACCTTTAACTCGGTCAAAACTTGACGAGCTTTGCTGTATTCCTGCTCTTCGTCACAAATCCTAACCTTCCAGTCAGAGCTGGAGAAGCAAATGGCCTTTGTGCTTTCAGAGGGGGTGGGAGAGCAACTATTCCTTTGCCCCCACTGCTGGTTGTAACTTGATACCAAAAGAGTGTGTAATCTCTTGTTAGACTGAGCTAGAATTGAATTGTGGCCAAATAGGGGAAGATCTGCAGCGCTTTGCAAGCTTTGGTAGTTAAGGGGGGGGGGGGGAGGGGGAGAAACATACCCAGAAGGTAACATCTTTGTGTGATACATTAACTTAGATTTCCTCAGGTTGGTGCCTCCAGAAACGTTGGGGTGGCAATTACGAAGATTTTCAGACAGCAAAGTATATTTGGGATCCCAAAACATCTGGAGGGTGCCAATTACAGAAAATTGAGTGTATACAAAATGGTGCCTTGAGAGCTAATGGAATAACAAAGTATATTGGAGTTGTAGAAGCAAAGGAACTTGGGTGCTGCTAAGCATGTCCTTTAGAGATGTTTTTTTTTAAACTGTTGGTAATCGCTGGTTTTTTCCCTTTAATTGGAAAAGTCAAAGTGACGATTGCACAGTTGTTCCTTTATATAAAGAATAGGTATAATTTGCACTTCAAATGCAAGCTATTTCACTGGTATATTTCTTCAATAAATGTTCTTTCTAATTCTTACCTTTACTTAACTATTGTTTTTGACAAAAAAAGGTATAGAATTGGTTATTTAAGTAAGAGGGAATTGTTACATAAATTACATAAGCTGAGGAGCCTAGCCCTTATAGTCTGATAAATAAATACATAATTTCCCCATGAACCCATTAAAGGAGAATGTCATTCTTGGGACAGCTGAGTCTCTCCCCTTTTGGAGATAAAATGGAGAGAGACTTCTACAGAAGCTGGCTTGAACTTCTGGTGGAAAGTTTGAGATAGCATATATTGTGCTATTAGTCAGAGTTGATAATAATTCTGTGAGGAGTGTCTAAAAATTCTGGCATGAATCCAAGTGTTCCTTTTATCTTTCCCAAACAAGTTTATCAGCTGCAAAGAACCTCCTGGAATCAATTTTGTCTTAACTGAAATCATGTAAAACAAAACACAACACAACACAAGTTTTGATGTAAAGATTAATGTATGAAAATACAGGCCAAGCAAAAACTACAGTTAGTCCTTGACTTACAACAGTTCATTTAGTAACCGTTCAAAGTTACAACGGCACTGGAAAAAGTGACTTATGACCATTTTTCACACTTACGAGCGTTGCAGCATCCCCATGGCCACATGATAAAAATTTGAACATTTTCTGTCATATATTTATGATGGTTGTAACGTCCCAGGGTCATGTGAACATCTTCTATGACCTTCTGACAGGCAAAGTCAATGGGGAAGATTTAACAATGGTGTGACTAACTTAACAATTGTAGTGATTCACTTAACAACTGTGGCAAGAAAGATTGTAAAATGGGGCAAAATTCACTTAACAAATGTCTTGCTTAGCAACAGAAATTTTGGGTTCAATTGTGGTCGTAAGTCAAGGACTACCTGTACTATCCCAACTTATTTTGCAACACTTGTATTCAGGGTAGGTTTGATAATTGAGGTCAGTGAAATTATGATAGCAAATTCTGCCCTAACCTAGAAGTGTTTAAAAGTACAGTTTAACTGCTTACAAGTTCTGTATGTTTGGACTCTAAACATAATTACTGGTAGCTATCAAATATGGATAACTAGGGGAAATCTAGGGTTTAGAATTAAGAGGCTCAGTGATTCAATTTGGAAACAAAAATATTAAATCAAGATTTTGTGTACTTGGATACATGGAAAATATTTTAACACAGGTAGATTGTTTTATGTATTTAAATTTAGATTTCTGTGAGGGAAGCTAAACTGCTATTTCAGATGTGAATTTTTTTTAAAGACAGTGCTTAAAAGTTGGCCTTTCTTACAGCACTTTTTGTATATGTTTTGTAAAGAACATCCAGACATTCAACATGTACTGGGAATGAAATGAACAAACATTAAATCTTTGTATTCTTATAGTGTTTGCTGCATGCAAGCTACCTAAGATTAACATGTCACAATAAATTAGTTAATTGGTAAGATTATTGCAAAATTTCAGCAATTACCTGAATGAAGAACTTGCTTACAATTTGTATCATGAATTCCTTTTTTAAAAAATGAGAAAAATGGAGTGCAGAAGAGGAAGACCTAATACATATAATGATGTTACTCAGATTAAAAGTTGCAAGTAATTCATACACTGATTTTATTCCACCCTTTCGCTTAAAAGGAAGCTACCTTGGAGAAAGATCACTTGTTAATGACAGACCTGCATCGGGCACAAATTCTTATTCAAGATTGTACTTGTTAAGTATTGATGTTGCGCAGAATACAGAAAAGAGCCACTCCCTATGCATCGGGGAAGAAGGCATTCTTTGTTTGGAATGATAATTAAATAGCAGTCAGATTTGCTTCAAGATTAAACTAGATGTAACATGGAGTCCTATGTATCTTTTTTGAATTATTTTTTTGCATTAAAGAATAGCTTCTCCCCAAAAGCTGTTTGTTACAGAAATTAGAATGTGGGAAGATGGAATACACGAGGGATAAACCTTTTATTTTTAATACTGTGGTTGTCCTCTCCATATGGAAAATAGAAAACTACAATCACTTTCCCTCCATAGAATGAAAGGGTTATAGATTTGTAATGGTATCCCATCCCATGACAACAGATTAAATTCTATACTCTTAGCAAAATGAAAAAACATAAGTGATTTAAATAAATTAGATATGGTGATCTGAGAAAATATTAAGATTGGCCCCTCAAGAAATGGGAATGAGCAACTATAGCACCAAATAAAGGGTATGTTTAGCACTGAGATAATCAAATGGTTAAAACGGAAGATTTAAGATTAATAGTTGCATTATCAGGTGAATTTAAACCCCCCTCTTGGTCAACAAGTAAATCCTGTGTCCACATATGGGTGCTACAGGTCAAAAAGGATAGTGACAATTGTTTCTCATAATGGAGCATAGTAAGCAATGGGTTAATCCAAGGATCTATAACGAGATGAGTACTCTGATTTATTCATAAATGTTCTGGAAGTGACCAAATTGTCTGAGGATCAAGGAGAGAAACTAGAAAATCCAAAAAGAATGCCTTCAAATCTGGAAGGTGAACAAATGTAATTTAGTGCAAAGTATTACCTACGGAAGATTTTTTTTAAAAAAATGACATTTACATATGTCAGATTGTAAGCAAGTGTTCACTAACTAAGAGAGGGATTTTGGGATTATGATAGATAAAAAGTGTTGATTTAGTGTATCTTCCCTAGTGAGACCAATCTGATGTGAAGACTTCTCAGAATTATCCTCAATTCTCTGCTGTAATGAAGAGAGCTGGGAAATTCTGGGTGTTCAAGTGCAGTTACTTAGAAGATGATGAAGTTATGATTGCTGTGGAAAATAAAGTCCATATTGGGAATTGTAGGACAACTAAAATACAATTTTATTGCATTTGGGCTAATCAGAAGTATAAACAGCTGTAATGGTAAAATATGATTCATTGACTGTTGAAACTGTTTGGAGTATTGCATACAGTGCTGTATGAACGCCATTTCTGAAAAGATAAAGGTAAAGGTTCCCCCGCACATCCGTGCTAGTCGTTTCCAACTCTAGGGGCCGGTGCTCATCTCCGTTTCAAAGCCGAAGAGCCAGCGCTTGTCCGAGGACGTCTCCATGGTCATGTGGCCGGCATGACTAGACACCAAAGGTGCACGGAACGCTGTTACTTTCCCACCATAGTGGTCCCTATTTTTCTACTTGCATTTTTACGTGCTTTCGAACTGCTAGGTTGGCAGAAGCTGGGACGGGTAACAGGCGCTCACTCTGCTACGCGGCACTCAGGATTTGACCCACCAAACTGCTGACCTTCTGATCGACAAGCTCAGCATCCTAACCCGCTGAGCCACCGCGTCCCAGTATCTGAAAAGATACTGGGATACAATACTAGCTCTTAACCACAAAAATTTGTAGTTTATTCAGTAAACTATAGTGGCTTGGCACTAGGCCACAAGGAAAAAAACAAGAGCAGAAGCAATATATTTAGGTGGAAAGGGTATATTATTTTGGGCTCTTTAATTTAACAAAAAGTCTCATTGAAAAAGAGAAATTAGAGACACATCAAGTTAAACTGTGCTAGTGTGGTTTTGGACTGGGGAGGTCCGGTCTCACTCCCCTTGTGACTGTGTAGATTACCCAGCTTGTTTTATAAATGCAGTGATGGGGGGAATTCCTTGAACATGGAGAGAAAAAGCTATCAATAGAAGAAAATCAACCAAATTCAGGCCTACAGTACCTGTTATAAAAACTATTGATTCTTTGTAGGGATTTGCAGTTGTGTCAGATGAAAAGAAGCATCACAATATTTAATAGATAATGCCTTTAACAATAAAAGCAACAGTCTGCTCAGTCCCCTTAAACCAATATTTTTCTATGCTTACATTCAATGCAAAATGTATATATTTACATGTAAGGTATATATGATTCTTACCTTTCTTTTTTTCCCCCCAAAAGGTTGGGGCAGAGCTGCTGCTGCTACATACCTTGTCGGTTTTGTCATTCTCTGCATCTGTTTCTGCCTAGCAGTCATAGCATTTTCCATTGAAATCCTACGGTTTAACTTTGTTCGAGGAATCGGTGGCTTGCTCTTCGTTGTTGGTAAGCCTGTAGATAAGAGAATTGATTTTCTGATGACTTTCCTGAAATATGCTTCTCTCTAGAATATGTAAAAAAAAAGCTTTACTTTCTCAGTTAGCACTTTCCTCCTCTTGTACAACTTTATTTAGATTTTATATTAGCAACAAACAACTGTCCAGACTCAATCAGGTCAGCTTTCTTAATTGAAGCTAGCCAGCATTAATTCATCAATTAGTTTCTAATTTGCCTCCCCCAAGTTTATTTTTTAATAGGCAAGTCTCTTCATTTTTGGAGGAACTTTTATATATATTTAGAATATTACTGTTGGGATGTATTATTAAAGAGTTTTCACATGGTTTTTTTTGCATAAATTTGCAATTGCATTAATTTGCAAAAATATATTTAATACATGAGTATATTCCCTTCTATATTGTGGATATAGTAGAACTTAATATCTTCAAAATATTTAACAAAAAAGCTCCTAGGATTATATGTAGCAAGTTAGTTATGGTTGAACCACAGCTATCTTGAGAATCATTTATAAAGCTTCATACAATTTGGTTTCTTTAGTTTGGGTTTATTGTCTTGCATGAATCAAGGGTGATTTTTGAAGCATAGTTTATAGATTACTATACTGTGAAGCTTTATCATGGCTATCCAACCAAAGCTTAGCGTAGTGCAGAATCTCAACTAGATCCTTCATCTGGGTCTTACATCTTTCAGTTTTTTTATTAATGACTTGGAGGTGGTGGAAGAAATGCCACCCAGACTTGCTAAAGATAGAATTAGGCATGGCTACTAGTATCCTTAAAGATGAAAGAACGAATCAAAATTATTTTAATATAGTTAAGTAAAGTTGAGCAGCTTCTGAGAATTGAAAGTTGTAACTCAACCTTCAGGTTTTTGGAAGGCTGCAGGATACAGTTGAGAAAGGTAGTCAGATTTCTGTCTTATTTTGGCATATATGGGGCATTAAGACTGGGAATGGGAAAGGTAAAACACTGCTATTCCCACACTTCACCCCGTCTTCATATTCAACATCCAAAATTGTGCCTCACAGTTTTGGAGAACTGCCCATGGATTCCCCCCCCCCCAGGTAGAAAGCAGAATTGGAAACAACAGAATAAAATTGAGCAGAGGCAAATGCAAAGTTTGTCACATGAAAAAGGAATCAGATATGCACAGAAAAACCTGGTTTAATATTGTAAGCAAAAAATTGGAATCATAGTTCACCATGCTTGAATATGGATGGCTGCAGAGAGTCAAATGTGGTTTTAAGTAGTATCAGTAGAAACCTATTTTCCAAATCACAGGGTATGAGTTCCATTCTATTCTGCGTTATTCATAATCATTCTTGAACATCTGCCCAGTTTTTGGCACCATAACTGAAGATCCAGATGAATTTTAACAGTTTCAAAGAAGGCCAACATGATTATAGAACTGAACATTTCAGTGAGAAAACATATGGAAGGCTAAATATATTAACCTCTGCAACAACAATAGCACAAAGATCCCAGATGTATTTGGAGGATTTGATAGCAATCATCAGGTATCTTAGGGAATATTCCATAAGAAATAGCCATGATTTTTGTTATCCCAAAATGTAATCTGTTTGACAGTGCTCTGAAGTTTCAGGAGGGTAGGTTCCAGTGGAAAGTTAGGGGGAAAAAATCTTAAAAGAAGTGGTTGGACAATGGAATCAGTTGTGCTGGATTCTTATTTTTACAAGGAATATGCCTAATGGCTCCTAATTCTGTGATGTGTGTAACAGATGTAAGTATCACATTAATTTTCATTTGTCTGGTTGCTATGCACATAGTGATGTTTCACACATTGTGTGTGATAGATGTTTTTCCACGATGTAAGGAATTTTTTTACAAGTAATTATCAACAGTCTTTGTGCTGATAGGAAATAAAGTCAGTGGTATAAAAATTTTCCAAGTGTTTAGCAAACAGACTTGAAAAATCTAATTATTGGTAGGACCAATGATTGGTCGTACCAATAATTATAGAGGTAGGTCATTGAACATTAGCAGAGTTCAGTCATCTCTGTCATGCAGGATTATTCTCCCTAGATGAGATTGCAGCAATCTCAACTCCTTTTGGCGAGATAGCATGCAAGAAAGAATGCCGAAACTTTATAGAGATTTAATTAGGAAATTTTATATCTATATAAATGATTATAATTATGATAGATACTATGGTGTCTTGTGCTATATTAACAATACCTCATTATTCAGTCAATATGTAAAGCCTCCAATCTCAACAAGTGATTGGACAACAAATATATTAAATAAAAAATACAATTGCAACATATTGTTACCAATGTAATAATTAAAATGCACAGCAGTCAAGGAAATAAACCAGTCAACAAATGCTAATACAGCAGGACATGAATCACTTAATATGCTTAAGGCCCCAATTCTGGGCACAGAGGCAGGTCTTTAGGATCTTGCAAAGGAGAGCAGGGTTGGGGCCATCCTAATCTCTTCTAATGTAAATATAAGGTAAAGGTAAAGGTTCCCCCGCACATGCGTGCTAGTCGTTTCCAACTCTAGGGGCCGGTGCTCATCTCCGTTTCAAAGCCGAAGAGCCAGCGCTTGTCCGAGGACGTCTCCGTGGTCATGTGGCCGGCATGACTAGACACCAAAGGCGCACGGAACGCTGTTACCTTCCCACCGTAGTGGTCCCTATTTTTCTACTTGCATTTTTACGTGCTTTCGAACTGCTAGGTTGGCAGAGTAACAGGCGCTCACTCTGTTACGCGGCACTCGGGATTTGACCCGCCAAACTGCCGACCTTCAGATCGACAAGCTCAGCGTCCTAACCCACTGAGCCACCACATCCCTTCAATGTAAATATAGTTTGCTGTAAATAACCTTGTGTGGCGTGATATTTTATTTAATGCCTTTTTCCCCCTTCTTGTTTCCATCCAGCTGCTTTCCAGATCTTAGGCTTGGTCATCTATCCAGTGAAATACACGGATGATATCATATTGAGGGGAAGCAACATGTTCAGCTGGGCTTATGGCTTTGGTTGGGCAAGCACAGTGATTGCGATAGGTTGTGCGTTCTTTTTCTGCTGTCTGCCCAACTGGGAAGATGAAGTCCTCGGTAACATAAAACCCTATAGACATGATGGCATTTAATCTGCTTGATGTGGACTTAATAAAAGATACTTTTTGTAAATAAAGCAATATTTGTTTGTTTGAATAACAGTTTATTCTTAGCCATTCCTGTCTTCAGACTTATTCTATGAAAAAAAAAAGAGATTGCATTCTGAAGTTTGATAACTAGTAACAATTCCATTCAGGAATTAATTACTTTTTGTAAAGGACAGAAGCTTTGGTGAGGTGATTTATACCAAGATAATATTTTACTGAGTAAATATATAAGGGATTTTTTAACCGTCAGTCAATTTTAAGCTTTTGTTTTTAGCATGCGGTTCAAAATCTTTATCCAAATACGTATTAATAAAAATGTTTTAAAATGTAGTTATTTATACATTCGGTATGCAATCTTATAAGCATTAGACTCTGTTAATATTATTTTACTGGCATTTCTGCTATAGCAATGCTTCATAGCTTCCTTGATACTAAATGAATGAACACCATAGTATTTTGTGTGTGCAGGTTTCCCATGTTAAAGAATTTATGTGACAGCATTCCTGGCCCCTCCCCCCCCAATTGTTGGATGCTTCTAGACAAGGTTAAGAATATGATAAGTTTGCTCCATTCTGATAATTAGTGCAGAGTACTTGGATAGATATTTTGTGTTTCTTCTGGTCTCCCACCCCCATTAAAGAAATCTCTTGAGAGAGAGTGCATAAATGTCATTGATGATAATGCCCACAATCTTCCATCTGAATTTACCTGCATACTTCTTAACATATTGAATGTGTCTCATAGATTGAAATTGGGGAGAAGGTAAAACTTTAGAGTTTCACTTTTCACTTTTCTTTCTCTTCAATATCTGATAGTACAACTTTATTCTCAATATATGGATTTAAAGCAAAACAAAAACAAAAACCACAACCCAGCCCCAAACCCAAATAATTATTAGATAGCAAACCTATTAGGCAACAAACAAAGCTGGTTTATTGGATAGTTACAGTTAGAAAGTGCTTCTCTGCTGCTGATCTTCTCATCCCATTTTATCATGACTATACCCCATATACATATTTAGGATTCAGATGGCATTGAATCAAAGGATGGGTAAGGATAGCACCAATGTAAGGTTGATTTTTCAAGACACTTAAACCTTTGGATATGGTTCTGCAGAATTTCCAAATTTAAGCATATATACAGTGTAGTTCACAGATAGGCAGTGTGATGTCTAATGGGTATAGAGAACCTTAGGACAACTCCAGTGGGTCTAGTTAGGCTTCTGCAGCATTGGACTTCATGCTGCAAAAACATAATGCCAGTCTGTGACATATTTATTTACAAGAGTACCTATGGATCTCATGTAGAGCCCCCAGAATGTTCCAGAAGGAAAGTGGAACTTGGGTGTAAGCCTAGCAAGAGAAAGAATGAAAAATTGCAGCGGTGCAAAGCATTGGCGGAATGGGTTAGGGCAGAATTCCCCAAAACCTCTGGGCACCAGGGACCGGTTACGTGGAGAGAGGTTTTTCCACGGACTGGGAGGAGGCATAGTGTTGTGTGTTGCCAGCATCCTGTGGATAGGGCTTCGCTTGTTTGTGCGGACTGGTTGCTGGCATGCCGTGGCCCGGTACTGGTCCATGGACCAGGAGTTGGGGACCCCTGGGTTAGCTGGAATAATCATGTCACATTGCCTTTTTAAAAGAATTTGTGCGAGTTATCTAGTTGCCAACACACACTGTCATAGCCATTGTGTAAACAGATATACTTTTGGCAATCAGAATATCCAGATTCCTAAAGTACACATTCAGAATTCCAACCCTATGGATGTTTAGTCAGCAACAGAACACAGAGTTCAGTCAGTTTAATCTTAAATAAACAGAGAAGATTGCAGAGAATTTAATATGATTGATCTCAGTAGGAAAATTAAATAATCACTGAAAATATTGGGTAGAATCTGACTGGAATGTGTGAAAACTTTAATTTACCTTAAGATATTTTAACATCATTAAATCCATTGTTAACCTGACAGCCCTCTGAATGTATGTTACTAAAAAAAGGTTATATACCATATATTTTGTACCTTTGAGTAGAAGCTTATTTTGTATTTGCGGAAATATTATATATTGTATCATTTCAGACATGACTGTTTTTGTATGTTTACAATTATTCTCAAAAGCCATCTGCCCACTACTGCATGAGGTAATTAATAAAAGTTGCTTAAGGTACAGAAAAATTCTCATATGAATCCACATTGTTTAAAATGTTGTATTTTATACTATACTGGGTTGTGATAGAACATAGCTCTTACGAAATATTGCCTATGTGCTCTGTAAATATTGTAAACTACAACTGAAGACAGAAATCTTCCATCCACTTTTATGGAATATGCTCATTGCCTTTAATAGAATTTGCTTTTTCTGGATAAATAAAAGTAGTACCGTTCTGATGACAATAAGTTTTTAAAAAAATTAATAGAATAAAAGTGTTCCAGTTTAATAAGGGTATTTAATTTTAAGGGTATTTAAGGGTATTTAATTTTAATTGGTATTTAATTGCTAAGCTTGTAAGCCGCCCTGAGTCTTCGGAGAAGGGCGGGATATAAATGGAATTAAAATTAAAAAAAAATTAAAAAAATTCATACACCTGATTTTCCTTAAACATCATCAGCCGGCAGAGTCTAGCTATTGCTAATATTTTATCATTTTAACACTAATAAATCAGTAGCAAACATTAGTTCAAAGGACCATGTTTAAATTTTCCTAGAGTAAGCAGAGTTTCCTAAATTTCCAGCATTCAAGAAGACCAAGACAGATTCTTAAGTGTTTACAATTATTTCAGCAGTTTGGAATCATATATTTAAATAGGCATTTGAATTCTACATGTTTTATTGCTACAATAAAAACATAAAATATATTGAGAATATACTGGTGAAAAGTTTTAATCGTTTGGAGCATTTCCTCTGAAAGCTCAGTGAAAAGCAAGGTGAGCTGGATGTAAATGCAACATAGGTCGTTTGGATGTGAGAGACTGTAACAGTCTTACATAAAACAAGGAATTCAGCTAATTGAATGAGTATACTGCAGTGTTGAGAATGTTGTCATACTGTTTACTATCCAGAATGAAGATGCATGAAAAAGCATTTATAGAAAAAGTATCTGGTAAATACTGCCATTTTCAATATTGCTTCAATGGATTTCTGCACTGATCAGGGGTTCAGATTCAATAGCCTTTCCAATACTATTCTATGGTTCTATATTTAAGTATGAATTGGGCATACATAGAGAGTCTTACAGTTCAAACTTTAATGTTTCCAATTACCATAATGTTCCTGAGTTGATAGCCTAATAAAGGCCCAGTCTAGCACAATACCAACAAAGAAGAAAAATAACAGCTCTCAAAAGAAACCAGCATGGCTGCATAAAGAACTCTGATAAATTGGAAGATAAAAAGGACAAGTATAGAAAGTGGAAAGAGGGGCACATAAGTAAGGCAGAATATCAGCAAATAGCCCGTGCCTGCAAAGATGAAGTGAGGGAAGCTAAGGCTCAAAATAAACTAAGGCTTGCGACCAAAGTCAAAAATAACAAAAAAAGCTCCTTTCAACATATAAAAAACAAGAAAAAAGTTAAGGAAATGATTGGTCCATTAGTGGGGGAAAGTGGCAAGAAGGTGACAAGCAACAGGGAGAAAGCAGAACTATTTAACTCGTTTTTTGCATCTGTCTTTACACAAAGGGAAAAAGCCAACCTATCAAACCAGTGCCATAAAAACCAGAATAGAAACGCAAGTTAAGATAGGCAAGAAAATGGTAAGTGAGCACCTGTCCAGCCTAGACGAGTTCAAATCACCAGGACCAGATGGATTACACCCCAAGGTTCTCAAGGAACTGGCAGATGTGATCTCAGAACCACTGAACTATATTTTTCAAAGATCCTGGAGCACTGGGGAACTACCAGAGGACTGGAAGAGAGCTGATGTAGTTCCCATCTTCAAAAAAAGGAAAAAAAATAGATCCAGGAAACTAGACCTATCAGCCTGACCTCAATACCTGGAAAGATTCTGGAAAAGATAATCAAACAAATCAGTGAACACCTTGATGCAAACAAAGTCATCACTAAAAGTCAACATGGGTTTGTCAAAAACAGATCATGCCCAACAAATCTTATTGCATTCTTTGACCAAGTGACAAAACTAGTGGACCAGAGAAATGCTGTAGATATGATTTACTTGGGACTTCAGTAAGGCATTTGATAAAGTAGATCACAACCTACTACTTGATAAGATAGAAAAATGTGGGTTAGATAGCATCACCACCAGATGGATTCGTAGCTGGCTGACAGGCCATACTCAGCGTGTGGTCCTCAATGGAACAGCATCTACATGGAAGTGTGTAGTGGGGTGCCCCAGGGCTCTGTTCTGGGCCCAGTGCTCTTCAACATCTTCATCAACGATTTGGATGAGGGGATAGATGGGGAACTCATCAAATTTGCAGACGACACCAAGCTGGCAGGAAGATAGGCTTAAAATACAGGAGGATCTGGGCAGACTCGAACACTGGGCACTATCTAACAAAATGAAATTCAATGGTGAAAAAAGTAAGGTTCTACATTTATGCAGGAAAAATCAAATGCACAGGCATAGTATAAGGTGGTACCTTGCTCAATAGTAGTAACTGTGAGAGGGATCTCGGAGTCCTAGTAGACAATCACTTAAATATGAGCCAGCAGTGTGCTGCAGCTGCCAAAAAAGCCAACACAGTGCTAGGTTGCATTAACAGAGGGATAGAATCAAGATCACGTGAAGTACTAATACCACTTTACAATGCCTTTGTAAGGCCACACCTGGAATACTGCATCCAGTTTTGGTCACCACAATGTAAAAAAGATATTGAGACTCTAGGAAGAGCAACAAAGATGATTGGGGGACTGGAGGCTAAAACATATAGGGAACGGTTGCTGGAATTGGGTATGTGTAGTTTAACTAAGAGAAGGGTGAGGGGTGACATGATAGCAGTGTTCCAATATCTCGGGCTGCCACAAAGAAGAGGGAGTCAAGCTATTCTCCAAAGCACCTGAAAGCAGGACAAGAAGCAACGGATGGAAACTAGTCAAGGAGAGAAGCAACCTAGAACTAAGGAGAAACTTCCTGACAGTTAGAACAATTAACCAGTGGAACAACCTGCCTCCAGAAGTGGTAAATGCTCCAACACTGAAAGTTTTTAAGAGGAGACTGGACAGCCATTTGCCTGAAATGGTATAAGGTTTCCTGCCTGAGCAGGGGGTTGAACTAGATGACCTCCAAGGTCCCTTCCAACATTATTATTATTTGTGGAGTACCACTCAGCCCTTTCTCTTTTACTCAGAATATCTCCCATGGAAAACTATAACTACACTGGAAAGAGACAAACCTTTCAGTTTACAAAGTAGCTATTGACAACATACCAATATGCCACATAATCATCACATGTAACCAGCATTTATTAGGTTAGAGTTGCTCGAAACACGATGCCATGTAAATTTATTCATTATTCATCCAGTTTGACAATCTTAGCTATTTTTCTTACAATTTCAGTTGTACATAGTTGGGAAAAGGGACTTGATGGTTCTCCTAAAGTTTTTCTGAGCTATCTTAGCTTTATATAAGAAACTGCAGATCATCTTTCTGGACTATTGTAAAACACGTCACCGAATAACATTCAACAAACAATTGTTTGTTGATGACCTATTGTTAGATTTTGAAAGAAAAATTCATCCACTGCTATCACAAGGTCACTTCACAAGGCAATCATTAACTAGATATAATCTGAATAATTTCCTTTGTGCATATCTAAGTGAGGCCTTCCAAAAGAAATGGCCTGTATGGCTGAAATCCTGTCCACTGTCACTAACGTGGATCTAGGATTCATTTCCCTCTTGTATCAACTTCTTGGCATGCACACAGCTGTCCCTATTGCAGCCCAAAGTGTCCAAGTGTAAAAAGCAGGCAGAATCTCATCCACTTTTACGCTTGCAACATATTTTTACTGTACGACTGAAAAAAAGTCATAGGTATCCCTCCTAAACCACTTAGTCATGAACCTCTCACAGAGCAAATTTAGTAATATGAGAATCAGATTAAAAGGAGAAAATATTATGGATATAACCAGGGCTTTTTTTGTCATAGAATGCACCAGAATTGAGTTCTGGCACCTTTTTTCGATGGATTTTCCAGAGTTGCATTCTTTTCTTATTGTTTCCCTCCCTATCCTTATTTGCTTTTGAAAATGCCCCGCTGGTGGTACAGTGTGAGCGGGGTCCCCTCTGGCACTGTCCACCTCCTCTACCAGGAGCCATGAGTTACCGGAGCACTAGAGCCAGAGCGTGGTTTGATTGGCTGGGTCGGACCATGCGGTGTGGAAGCCAATGGTGGTGATGGGAGACACATAAACATGGAGGCCATCTTTCATGAGAGGGTGAGTGAGACTTTTGCCTTCCCTTACAGAAGGTGGAGTGTGAGGTTAAAAAGAGGCGAAGCGAGCGGAAAGAAAGGCAACTGGTGTGGAAGTTTGTCCGACAGCGAAACTTTGCTGTTTCAGTTCTTTGGGTAGTTCAAAGGCTGGGATGTCCACGAAAATCTCTTTTTAGTCTTTTATACTTTATATTCAAACTGCAGAGGGGAAGAATAAGAATAAAGCCAATGTCTTGTGATTTGGAGGTATTATTATTATTATTAATATATATTAATTATGTATTGGTCAGATGTAAAGGTAAACCTACAGTATGAGGTTTAATCAGATCTATTTAATAAATTGGGTTTAATTTAAAGGTAAATTAAAAGTCATCTGTTCACTGACAAAGTTTCAACTTTAATCTGTTTCAAGTCAATATCCATATTAAACTCCAAATGTAAATTTTTCCACCTTGTTTGACAACTTCTTAAAAATAATTCAATCTTTTACCAGCAACCAACTTTTGTTTTATTGGGCCAATTTCATTCCACACAGAAAGTTGACATTTCCACTCATTAAACTAACTGGATATGCCAGTGGCAAATGTCCCAAAAGATTAATAAAATGCCTTCTTGCAATTTAAAGCCACACAGTGCATGGTAACATTAATAGTATTAACTTACCTTGAACAAAATCCCAGTCTTTTAGATACACTAAAAATTGAAGGGTTTTTTTTTAACTACAAAGGTAAACCTTGTAGGGTAAGCAAGGCGGGTTGGGTGACATATGTGAGTTCCGGCACTTTTTTTTAAACAAAAAAAGCACTGGATATAACCAAAAAAGAAGAGGAATCAGTCCCCATTTTCTGATCATCAGTATTATTTTGTCTCTATACTGCAAAAAGTGCTACTATTATGATCAGCATGCTAGACTTTACATAAGATGATATATTTTACACTGTTATTTGCCAGTCCCTACAGAAGTTAATCTTGTAGTTGAAAGCCTGGGGCTTGAAAAGAAAAAGTATATATTAAAATAATAAAGGAAAAGATTATGTTCTGTGTTTATATTGCTTGAAGGGCAACTGGCAGACTGGTGGAATGAATGAGGAGAAGGTTGATGGGAAGAAGTTCTCCTCTGATCTAAAAGATGAAGAACTACGCTCATAGCAGGTCCTTTTTTCTATGGCTGGAGCAACATGGATTCTGAGAATGTCACTCTATATCTCCTGGATGTAAATATTAATCCTTAAGAGAACTAAGGAGCTACGAAGTCAATTAGTTTTCATTCAATCCACTCCTATGGATTCTTATACATACTTTATCAAGGAAAAGTGCTTCGATTTCATGATTGTGGTTACTATTTTGACTTTGGGGGGTCCATATTTTTAACATATTTTTATATCTTTTATATTTTTTCATAAATTGTGCTATTATCCCACATACCCAGCATTTTATAATTTTTCAACTTGGTCTCTAATCTAATCTTGACAGAGGTGTTAGGTCTTACGTTAACTTCAGCATTTCATCAAAAGCATTTAAAAAAACACTGGAATCTGCCAAGTTGGGTACCATTACCTGTTTTTAACCTCAACAACTATTGCCTAGGCTCTAGGGCAAGTTTTCTTTTAAAGAGTAAAAAAGTACATCCCAATCAGGCAAATAATTTTGACTAGCAAGGCCGATCAGTTGCACCAATGTGAATACAGCTGACCCCTTGTTTCCGAAAGACATAAATGAATAGTGTTGCCTTTGATCCACCACCAGCCTACCATAAACACAATCTCTTCTTTCTTCTCTCCTTCAAAACTACTGTTTTCTAACATTAATATTTCAAACTAAGAGCAAATAGATGAACTCATGTACCTTGTTGCAACGGCAAAATGGATGAAGATATTTGAAAACTTGGAAATACCAGTAGAAGCATGTGGTAAGGAATGAAGTAAAAATGAGAAATGCTTCTGTCCTTTGTGTTATATGGAACCCAGGGGTGGGGGTGGTTACAGGAAGAAAGAAAAGCATAGTTACCGTATAATTGGAAGGAAGTTTAGAGGTCATTTAGTCTATCCCTTATAACATTTTGAAGAGCTGACCATCTAGCCACTATTAAAAGACCTGTATTGAAGGAAAGTGCACTACTTTGCATAGCATCCTGGATCAGTTGGGAAGCTCTTCTTTTTATCCAGCCTGAACCTCCCCAGAATCACTGTCAGCCTGGCAGTCAGGGAAAAAATGGCTAAGGTGTATGTATGTGGGGGGCCTGTGGCCAGTGGCCAGGGGGAAGGAGGTATTCCACCGCAGACACAATAACTAATCGAAGGAAAGGCAGTGGTAAGAAGAAATGAGTGAAATAGATGGACCTCAAATTCATCTAGTTGCCTTGATTTAACCTGTTATGGATAACTTGTAATATTTTATTCCAGTTCCCCTGTCAAACACAATTCATTGGTCTTTGGTATATTAATTCCCTAGTACATTAATTTCAGACTTTGGCTTTTCACTGCATCCTAAAGTGAATTTAACATTTCTGAAAAACCATTTGGCTTCTTAGTCTAACAACATAACATCCTCAACGTAATATCTTCAGTACACAAAAGTACATATAATTCACATTTCCAAACAGTCCCAACCATGTCATCCCAAGTAATGTTTATATAGTGCATTTATCCACAAATATATTAAACAACATTGAGGGGTATCACACACAACTTTGTTTTATGCCCTGCTCAATGTCACTAAGTAGTCCATCTATCTTCATATATGACTATTCAAAATTAGAACTTTTTGTGCTTTGCAATAAAAATCTCTTCACAGTACAAATGCCCAGATGTGGCTTTCATACTGTTTTTTTCTGTTTAGACTCCTACAGCTAAGCTGTGGGAAATCTCAACAATTTGTTCAATATTTTTTTTAAAAGACTGGGACTAGTTTATTCACCAAAAATACACTCCTAACTTTCATTGCTCTCTTCAAAAGCACTTCACTGCTGTTTGTTGTGAAATGCTACTTGCCATGAAAAAGATTAAATAATAATGGCAATGGATATAATCTATATTTATCTTGATTAGTAGTTGACAAAGAAGGAGGAGGCAGATTCCAAAATGAGCATAGTCCCAACCCTGAATTTTGTTTCCAGATCAACAGGTTGTTGTAGGGACTTGCTCACAGAAATTTAGGTGGAGTTTTCTTTAGGGCCTGCCTGGATCACAAAGTTGCTCTCTTCTCTGCTTTCCTTTCTTTCTTCATCTCTATAGCTCTGCATCTTTTCCATTCACCCCCCCCCTGTTTTTCCCCAGACCACCAAAGAAATTGCAGGAAGACCTTTTTGCTTAGCGTTTTAAGTAACTGGAAAAGAACCAACAGCAAGATGGTTCAGTATGGTCTGGATTATACCCGCTGCAGATGGATCTTGCCTCTCCTGCTGGGCTTAGCAGTGATCTTTGGCATCATCTCACTAGCTGGTTGGGGTTGGGTAACCTCACAAAATGATCCATTTGGGAGTGAAGGCTCGTTATGGAGGTTATGCTCTTTAGAAGATGATTCGCGATGTACATCTCTCATGGATTTTGGTAAGGATCTCAGTGATGGGGACACTGTAAGGCAATGTGTGTGTGTGTGTGTGTGTGTGTGTGTGTGTGTGTAGTAAATTACACTATTTAGGGACAATATGCTCTATAACATTTTTGCACATGTAACACCAAGTAGTTCTTTTCACTGTTATCATAGCTTCCAATATTTTCTCCAAATTAGAAATGCTCAATAATGTGTTTTTTCTTTTCTTTTTTTTAAAAAAAGAAGGAATTGAATGGTCAGACAGAGCAATTGTGAAAGTAGATGCTATAAAGACTTACCTTCCTTTTTTTCTGGTTTACTTGTACTCTCAGACTAGAGAAGTCATAGCCGTTATTCTCATCTCGGTCAGTAGAAAACATAGCAACTTAAAATTTTGAAAATGGTGGTTTTGATTTCCTTTATTGGCGCCAGTCTTAAAGTCTAAGAACTTGTTTGAAAATGGATGTCTACAGTTACATATTAGGGTTAAATTATTATGCCCAGTGGATCTGTATAGTGTTCAGTATTTCTGAATGTGGTGATATCAATGTTTCCAGCAAACACATTTTAGGAGCATGTTAAATTTGGTTTTCTCTTTTTGGAAATAATGTTGTCCTGAAGACTTTTATTTTCCGGCTGCTCTTCGGAACAAAATATTTGAAGGCTGCACTGGTTATGTAGAGTGCAAGCCAAATAAAAGTGAAATGGAGGATTTAAAAAAAATCTTCATCAACAATGCCTTTAGTGAAAGATATTCTGTTTATACTATGTAATAAGATTCAATCATTTATATGTAATAAGGTTCAATCATTTTTATAGAGTCAGTTATATTTTTATGTGCAGAAAATGTAAACCCTCAGAGGAATCCTTAGGTAGTTTATTTATTCTAGATTGGTGGGCGAAATCTGAGGAATATGATGTCAAAGTGCAGCATTTCTCTTGTACGCCCTGTGTTCTTTCCACAAGCCGTGGGACCCATCTCTTGCATTTGTGTCTCTAAAATCCCTATTAACCTCCACCACTCATTGCCCACAGCCTTTAAATGTGATCTTCTCAGCTTTAATATCTCTGTGTGAAGATTTCTACTCTTTTACAAATGCCTTTACACCTTCTGAGCCGACTATTCTTAGCAAAATGTTTTTGACATTTGACATGCCAGGATCTTCCCTGGATTTAACCTGTTATAGAGCAATTCAGTATTGTGAGCATCTCATTATAAATAAATAAATAAATAAATAAATAAATAAAAATAAATAAATAAATAAATAAATAAATAAATAAATAAATAAATAAATAAATAAATAACTCCTGAGCGCTTAGGTGGTTAAGGATTAGAGTTCACTACCTTCCTTTCTCTGCTGCATTCTCACGTTATTCCTGCTTTTGTCCAAAGAGATCAATGCCTGTCAATTCTTCACTACTGTAATAGCAAGACATGAAAGAGATTTTATGAGAACCAGAATTAATTTGGTTATGCATCCCACAGTCGTTCCTGTTCAAACAGGTTATTGAAATATTAAAATAACCCAGAATACCTTATTTAACAGAGATGAAGATAACATGCCTAACAGCAAAGGTGGCGATCGTTTTATCGTACCTATTTGCTTGGGGGGGGGGAGAGAAATGAATGCCTACCAGTGGCTTACTCTAAAGCTGTAGCTGCTTTAAAATCAAAGACTCTGTTCAATGAAATAATTGCCTCCTCTCCAGCCCCACTTCCCCAACAGATAAAACTATATGGATATAATGATTGGAGTCCACAAAGCACTTTGAGCCATTTGATTTAGTTCAGCAAATCATGGAAATCCAGCTGTTACATTTGGTAAGTGATGGCTAATGCCTTTTAATACTGTATGTGAACCCATCCAATTGCGGTTTGCCTGATAAAAACATTGTTACCTAAAAATGGATAAATGGATGTGCTATGTATACCCCACCGTACCCTGTTGAATGACTGAATGATATTTTAGAGCTGTATCTTGCCAGGGCGAGGCATAAAGGATGGAGCCATTGTTTTCTGTTTTTATTTCCAGCTTGGGGTAGAGGTGCAGCTGGCACCTTCTTAGTTGGATTTGTACTCATCTGCATCTGCTTTGTCTTGTCCATCATCGCCTTTGCCATCCCGACACTTCGCTTCAACTTCATCAGAGGCATAGGAGGCTTGTCTTTCGTCGCTGGTAAGGCTGCATATCCAAAGCAAGAGAAATATGGGTAGAATATTGTAGAATATGGCAGAGCAGATTTGGTTTGGAGAGACACTGGCTCTTTCTATGGCAGTAAGAAAATAGCAGTGTAGGCGTGTAAAAAAGACTGCTGCCATTTCACATTTTGTCAGGAACTTGTTAGAACAGCAATATGGGAAGACCTCGCATTGCAGCCACATTTGAGCCCAACATTCCCATTGCTAAGCAAGGCAGTTGTTAAGTCAGTCATGCCCCATTTTATGATCATTTTTTGCCACAGTTGTTAAGCAAATCACTTCAGTTAAGTGAATCATGCAGTCATTAAGCGAATCTGACTTCCTCCATTGACACTGCTCGTCAGAAGCTGGCTGGGAAGGTCACAAATGATGATCACATGACTCATGGACAGTGCAACTGTCATAAATACCTGCCAGTTGACAAGCACCCCAATTTTGATCATGTGACTACGGGGTTGCTGCAAATGTAAGAACTAGTCATAAGTCACTTTTTTCAGTGCCGTTGTAACTTTGAACAGTCACTAAATGAATGGTTGTAAATCAAGGTCTACCTGCATTTCATAAAAGCTGGCTAATAAGCAATGATGGTGTGTTACAATCAATGGAGAAAATAGTAGCATTTTTTTTTAAAAAAAAGCACAAGTATTGTCTATTTCATTTTAAACCAGGGAACAAGATAATGTGTATATCCTGAAATAGAGGGCAGGGAAAAGAATCTAAAAGGAACCTTTCTGCTTTTCTTAAATTCTTCTGAATTCATCATCTGTCTCTCCTTATTTTCCTGATACATGTATGAAATTGTAGAACCCAGGTTCTTAATTTATTTTATTTTAGTTGATTCAAAAGCATTCTAAATTCATGTTCACCTTGTGAGAAATTCTACGTAAACATGACTCAAAAGCTATCTATCAAACATCAGCCTTATTGCTGAAACTGTAAATTGTATGTTTACCTTCATTATTCCTGGGTAAAATTTGATTCAGAATCTCACATCACCATTTCTATGATATTTCCCCTCAGAGCTTCAAACCCCAAAGTAGGGAAAGGAGTGTAGCTTAGCGGTAAAGAACCTGCTTTGCTTCCAGTTAACCCTAAAAATGGTCTCAAGTTACAAGGCTGGATCTTACGATGCTGCCAAATGCTGGACTGCATGAATCATCTCTCTGACGGTATAGGACAGTATAATTTAATCACCATATTAGATAGATTGGGCAATTAGAATACAAACTAGGATGGCAACAGGGCTGAGAATTCTCTGAAGGCTATTTTTAAAAATATACAGTCAATTTTGTTCTACTGTTTTCATGTGTTATTAACTTTTTTTAACCTTTTCTTTTTTTGCAGCCATATTCTCATTAATGGGCCTTGTCATCTATGCTGTAATGATTTCAACACGTGTGGTCTTCCCAGTAAATACTGTGCATGTGTTTGATTGGAGCTATGGATTTGGGTGGACCATGTGCATCATGGCAATAGGTCTTGGATTCTTCTTTTGTTGTCTCCCCCTCTATGAAGATCATATTTTGGGAAATGTCAAACCTGAATTTTATTAAAATCTCCTATAAAGAGCAGCAGGGTCATCATATGGAGTCCCTCACTGCTTGGGATCCAAAGAAGCATACAGACATAACTATCAGCTCAAGTCCAATATACAAGACTAGAATATATAGAGGTTTAGCAGCTAAAAAAAGCAATATTAACAATTCTTGTTAATGTAGATTTGTTAATTTTTTAAACAATTTTTTTACCATTAGTTTTTAAAGGCAAATAGTAACTGAACTGCCTTAATTAAACATTCACCAATTAACAGAATTGGTTTATAATCAGTATTGACTTCCTCCTGTGGTCCCCAGGAACTTTTGGAGGCTGCTGTAGAATTGGATGTTTAATTAAGGTGACTGAAAATTTTTGGAATCTGTATTTTTCTAACGAAACGTCAGTATTGAACCACAGAATTTGTTTGCAAAAAATTCCAAATTTAGGCTATAACATCTTTATTAACAAGAATGAGAAAGATGAAGCCAACATGGAAAACATTTATGTACCTGAAAGCATTATTAGCAGAAAAGACTGCATGAAGTGCATAAATTGCTTAGTTAGGAAAGGTTGGGAACAAATTACGTCCCTACTCTGATTGAGAAAACGTGACACCAACCTAATTTCTGTTCATTTTAGCAAAACTATGTGGCCTGCACATTTTAAAGACAATTCTATTACGTTCCAAACCTGTTTACAATAAACAGTCATCACTTATTAGATGTTCTCAGATCTGCAAACTGACCTACAGTATGTGGAAAGCAAGATTAAACAGAAGAGGTTGCTGTAGTTCCAGTAGTACTTTTGTAATAGCATATCTTAGTTTTGCCGACTTGTTTTAAAGTGTAAATACATAGCCTTTTTAAATGCATGGATGTATAATTGCCAAAATATGTTCTTTTTTTTTACTGGGGCAATTCTTTTGTAATATTTTGTTTATGTTCAGCTGACGAAAGCAACACAATCCATCATAACACTGAAAGGACAATGATGTTGCATAGGCATAGAGAACTCAGAAAATGTACATATGTACATGATTTATTATACTAAGGGTCATCTGGTACTCATTTCTTTTGCCATTTGTTCTGACCTCTTACAGCAGGTGTGGGCAACTATGGCAATTTTATGACCTGTGGACTTCAACTCCCAGAATTCCTGAGCTAGCATGGCTGGCTTAAAGTCCAGTTAAAGTCCATAGGTCGTAATGTTACCATAGTTGCCCACCCCTGTCCTATAGGCTTGTTTCTTAATTCAAACCTTATTCCCAAGTAAAAATACATAAGCTGTCACCTTAGATCGTAAGCTGTAGGAGTTGTGTAGCTTCTATGTTCTGCATAATGCTCAAGGCTTAATTAAAAGTTAAATCAATAGTTAGAGTGGCAAGTTGAACTTAATATCATCTATTGTGTTTTGGCATAATTTTCCATGTTTCTTAATTGCATGTTGAAAAGGATGTGATATTATTAAAATCAGTTAGTAGAACTTTTTTGCCTGTTGCTTAATGAGTAAAAGAATTTGTAGGGTTGGTATTAAACTTAAAAATAAAAATAAACAACACAAACAACTTAAGTATGTGAACATACTGCCCTCATCAAATGACAGATGCGCATTTGTTGAAAATTCAAAAAATGGATTAGCATACAGAGGCTATAATTGCTGTTAAAAATTCAGCCACTGCAAAAATGTTTTAGTATTCTGGGCAGCTTACTAGCAGAGTTCTAAACATTGACTGCTTAAACCAAGACTAGGAAATTTGTGGGCCTTCATGGGAGTGGGAATTTTAACAGTATCTTTTATATAGCCCAGACCTGAGATTCCCCCTTACTTTAGGAGATAAATAAAGAAGAATTTAAAGCAGCAAAGAAGTATCTTTTGGCAAAACTGAGCATTGTTGCCAGTAATATCAGAAAATTAAGGGAAGGTGAATATTATTTCAAGGGGGGCTCCCGAAAGGAGGTTGCTGGTAGTTGCATTCACTCTGTAAATCCTAATCCTAGTTTATTTAATATTTATATCCTATAGGTAGATTAGTTCTTTCTAAAGAACTATTTTTGCCCAATATCAATAGATGCTAGATGGTCAGGTGTGCTTAAATCTAGCCATCAAAACCCTTGCCCTATAAGCTGCAGAAAAATGAAATTTAAAATTTTGAAGATGCCCTTTCTGAGAAGAATCAAGGGCTATAGATATTCCTTCAACCATTATTGCATCCAAGTTTCATCAGTGCCTTTCGTCAGCCTGTGGACTGCAGACTCTAGCCTGGAAATTATGCAGAGGATTTATAGTCTGCACTCAATCTCTAGTAGGGAGAACATGCCTGCCCAACAGGTTGCACAATGATAGGATTCACTAATGGGAATTCAAAGGCCTTAGGTCTTGAGCCTGGGAAACCAGCTATGCTACCAAATAAGTCACAGGATGAAACAAAACACTTTTGAGAGGTGTTTTGTTGTTTTGAAAAGATATATAGCATGTCTGTAGGATATATGTACATGCTATTTTTTCTTCTATGAAAGGGAGATTGAGAGCAAGAAAACAGCACAGGGGCCTTGAAGAAAACAACAACAACAATAAGGGACACAGCGGGACTAGGCTCTATATATTTAATGTATCTAGAGGATTGCAAGAAACCTCCTCCTCCTGAGAATGGTGAATACTCAAGGCATAACAAACAGTAGCTTCTTCAGAAACTTACTGCTTTCGTCAGAATTAGGGAGGAAGTCAGCAGTAGGAGAAAAAAACAGATTTCTTTTTCTCTGATGAGTGTCATAGAGCTGGCTCAGTGGCACTTCAATCTGGTCTAACACATCACTTGCAAGTCAGGCAATAAGGGATATGAGTAGCTAGAACCATTTCCATGATCCTCCCCCCCCAAATCTACTAAACCCACTTCAGCTGCACCTCACACACTAATGTGGCAGTGATGATTAGACTGAATAGGGCTTGAAGACTGTGGGAGTTTCTTTCCAGTTGAGTCATGGCTGCACCACCCTTCGAGTGAGCAGCATTCCACAGTTATGTAGATTTTCAGAGGAGGAATCACTGCAGAACCATTAGGGGTACATATTACTTTAAAGTCGTATTTACATGATCACCAAATGCAGATTACATTGCTACTGACAGGGAGTTCCGTTGTACAAAAGGTAACAGATGAAAATATGATCAGCTTGGTTTAAATCAGACATGTCAAACACAAGGCCCGGGGGCCGGATGCGGCCCGCGAAGTGGTTTCATGCGGCCCACGAAGCCATCCTGGAAACAGTGAGGGAACGGCCCCCGCTGCCTTGGCCCTGGCCCAGAGACCCTCCTTCTGCCAGAGACCCTCAGATCTGTCCCACTCCTGCCCAGGCCCCCATAGGCACCCTTGATGGAAACGATGTAGAGCTGGCCATGCCCACCCAGTAGGCCGTAGGCACTCTAGCCACACCCATCCAGTAGGCCACATCCACCCAGTAGGCCACGCCCACCTGGCCCCCTGAGGGCAACCGCAATGCTGATGCGGCCCTCAATGAAATTGAGTTTGACACCCCTGGTTTAAATCTACTGGAAGTTCAGTCTGACTAAACTTAAAAACATCATGGCACATGTGAACATAATTTTAGAACAGCAAGTTAGTAATTGGAATGTGATTTCTCCTCATATTATCTCTGAGGAGATTGGAATGGGATATAGAATAAAGTTGTCTAAACTAAGATCAGGCCTGAAAAGCCATTATTTCACTGATAAAAATTCAGGTAAGTATTTCAAAAGTAAAAGAAATAAATGCTGATAATGCCTCATCCTGGGACAAAGGTGTTTTGCAGAGAAAGAAGATAGATTTATTTACCGTATTTATTTTTTTAAAAAGATAGATCAAACAAATCAAGTGTCCTGCGGTATAAAGCAATGAAGAAGGGGAAGATATTGTAAGCTGGGATGGGTTTTTCTATGTGAACAAAGTGGTATGATGTATCTGCCTAGGCATGCAAGTCAGCTCTCTCACAGACACTCCTAAGGTGGGGCATTTATTCATCTCAAGCCTGAGCCAAATGAAACACATTCAATATTTGCACCATGTAACCAGTCAGAATAGTTGCATTGGTGAAGCTGCAGCTTATAGACCCAGTACTGTATTGCAAAGGCTGTTAAACTTAGATTTACTTGGGTCTAGATGCAAGTGACAAATGGAGAAAGCAGTAAAATTTTGATGAGGAGGAATTAAGCCACATGGGTGCTGAAGTCATTTTTTTTTCTTTCCTTTCTCTTAACTTGGCTAACCAGGATCCTGCGGCACCAAGATGAAATATTTTTTTTATTTTATTTTAATTCCATTTATATCCCGCCCTTCTCCGAAGACTCAGGGCGGCTTACAAGCTTAGCAGTAGCCTTCATTCTATGTATATGCCTGCTTATTAGGGCTTTCACACACACCCCAAGCGGCATTATTACAAAATCAGCTTAATTCCAGGCGGCGCTGGGGTCCCCACCTGCCTCCCTCACTCACAGCTCCCTCACTCACAGCTCGGCCGAGGCCCTAGTGGAGGCCTGGGAAAGGACGGCCACTGAGGCCCTTGACCGAGTTGTACCCTTGCGGCCCCTGACCCGGCGCAGATCCCGTCGGGCTCCATGGTTCTCTGCGGAGCTCCGGGAGATGAAGCGTCGGAGACGGGGCCTAGAGAGCGGTTGGAGGTCCAGCCGATCCGAACCCGACCGATTGCGACTAAGAGCCTATATTAGGTCTTATCTCGCTGCAATTAGGGAGGCGAGGTCTAACCACTTCGCCACCCTTATTGCGTCCGCAGATAATCGCCCGGCCGCCCTGTTTAGGGTGACTCGCTCCCTCCTAAATCAGGAGGTGAGGGAGGATCCCTTGCAGGGACGTGCCGAGGAGTTTAACCAACATCTGTCGGACAAAATCGCTCGGATTCGGACCGGTTTGGACTCTGACTGGGCAGAGTCTGACGATCAGGACACGGGTGGTCTTGTCGATATCATCTGGGAGGAGTTTGATTCTGTAACTCCGGAGGAAGTGGACAGGATCATGGGGAGGCTGAGCACCACCACATGTTTACTGGACCCGTGCCCTTCCTGGCTGGTTTATGCAGCCCGGGAGAGGACACGCAGCTGGTTCCAGGCAGTTATATCGGCCTCTTTGAGTGAGGGTATCTTCCCCGCCGTCTTGAAGGAGGCGGTGGTGAGGCCTCTCCTCAAGAAGCCTGCCCTGGACCCGGCTGTATTGAACAACTTTCGTCCTGTCTCCAACCTTCGCTTTCTTGCGAAGGTTGTTGAGAGTGTGGTGGCGCATCAGCTCCCTTTGGTCCTGGATGAAGCGGATTATCTAGACCCGTACCAATCGGGTTTCAGGCCCGGGTACAGCACGGAGACGGCATTGGTCGCGCTGGTGAATGATCTCTGGAGGGCTCGGGACAGGGGGCATTCCTCTGTCCTAGTCCTATTAGACCTCTCGGCGGCTTTCGATACCATCGACCATGGTATCTTGCTGCGGCGTCTCAGGGGATTGGGAGTGGGAGGCACAGTTTTACAGTGGTTCTCCTCCTATCTCTTGGGACGTTCGCAGTCGGTGTTGGCAGGGGGGCAGAGGTCGACCGCGAGGTCTCTCATTTGTGGAGTTCCTCAGGGGTCGGTCCTCTCGCCTCTCCTGTTCAACATCTACATGAAGCCGCTGGGTGAGATCATTCGTGGCTTTGGAGTTGGGTACCATCAGTACGCTGATGATACCCAACTTTTCTTTTCGACCCCAAACCACCCCAGTGATGCCCTCAACGTGATGTCCCGTTGCCTGGAGGCGGTTCGGGTCTGGATGGGGAGGAACAGACTCCGGCTCAACCCCGACAAGACTGAGTGGCTTTGCATACCTTCGTCCCGGGTTTATTCGGACATTCCACCTCTAGTTATGGGGGGTGAACTATTACCCCCCGTAGATAGGGCTCGCAACTTGGGGGTCCTCCTAGATTCACGGCTCACTTTGGAAGACCATATAGGAGCCGTGACTAGGGGGGCCTTCGCACAGGTTCGCCTGGTGCGTCAGTTGCGGCCCTATCTTAGCCGGGACGATTTATGCACGGTCACTCATGCGCTCGTGTCCTCTCGTCTGGACTACTGCAACGCTCTCTACATGGGGCTGCCCTTGAGGACTACTCGGAAGCTCCAACTGGTACAGAATGCAGCCGCGAGAGTGGTGTTGGGAGTCTCCCGATACTCCCACGTTACGCCTCTGCTCCGTGAGCTGCATTGGTTGCCAGTTGTCTTCCGGGTGAGATTCAAGGTACTGGTAACGGTATTTAAAGCACTCCATGGCATGGGGCCGGAGTACCTCAGGGAACATCTGCTGCCGGCATCAAGCTCCCTGCGCCCTGTGCGTTCCCACAGAGAGGGCCTCCTCAGGGTGCCACCGATCAGAGAATGTCGATTGGTGGCCCCCAGGGGGAGATCCTTCTCTGTGGGCGCTCCGGAGCTGTGGAATCAGCTACCGGTTGAGCTCCGGTTGGCGCCCGATCTTCGCTCCTTTCGTCGCGATCTTAAGACATTTCTGTTTGTACAAGCCGGCCTAGCCTGAGGGGGAGTGTTGGGGTTATTTTATTTTTGTTTTTTTTTTTTTTAACTTTTCTGGGGGTTTTTAGTGTTGTATTTATACTGTTTTAATTAGGGCAATTTGTTTAATCTTTTTTAATGTTTGTATTCACTATTTTATTCTGCCCTGTGAACCGCCCTGAGTCCTCAGGGAGAAGGGCGGTATATAAATGTTATTAAATTAAATTAAATTAAATTAAATTGCCCCCAACAGTCTGGGTCCTCATTTTACCTACCTCGGAAGGATGGAAGGCTGAGTCAACCTTGAGCCTGGTGGGATGCGAACCTGCACTAATTGCAGGCAGCTGGTGTTACTTAAGGAGGTATTAGCCCACTGCTCCACCAAGGCTCAATTAGAGCAGGACAAGGGTGGGAAGACGGATTGAGTGGGACTGAGATACTGAAGAAGATAATGCAGAAAAGAAACATGACGGATGACTACTTACTTAAGAGAAACACTTGTAGTACATTCTATTCCAATCTACTCTTCCCTTAGGTTTTTGTGCTGTACTTATTAGGGCTACCACCACACTGTATTGGAGCATACTGTATTGTGATTTAGAGGATTATAGCAGACCATATTTTCATTTTGTACAATGCAGCTCTCTGTCAGTGACAATATAATGTACTACATTTGGTGATCATGTAAATTGTATTTATTTATATAGAACTTATATAACTCAGGCAATTATCTCTCTCTCTTCCCTCCCCCCCCCACTATAATATTTGGTTTAAAAGAGTTTAGAAAATAGTGCATGGTGAAAGCTAAATACTAAAGACTTGAATCAGCAGAAAAAGTTTCTAGAAGAGATGCTAAAACCTGTGTGCTTTTGCCTTAAGCTAGGGCTGGATGAAGCCACACCTTAGTGGATGAGACTTCCAAAAAGCAACACCTTTCTACCCATGTACTTGGAAGCAATTCTCTGAAACTGCCAGGGAGCACTAAAAAAAAATGCAAGGGAAGCCATGCCAGCATGGAAATCAAAGTTACAGGACTCTTTCCCATGATAGAACAGCAGTGTTTTAGAAGCTATGTAATTACATACAAGAACCCCACCCTGTTTGGGGCCTGTTTTTCAGTTAGCAAGCAAACTTTCCCAACTGGTTATTACACAAACCTATACAACATGAGTTAGATTTATTCTGGGGAGGAGGATCAGGGGGTGGGGATCAGGGTTTAAAGTTCCCTATTGGTCTAATGCAGTGTTTCTCAATTTCAGCAACTTTAAGGCGTGTGGACTTCAACTACCAGAATTCCCAGTCAGCATGCTGACTGGAGAATTCTGGGAGTTGAAGTCCACACGCCTTAAAGTTGCTGAAATTGAGAAACACTGGTATAATGTGGGGCCACATGGGCAAGAGGAACAATAACAAAGCAGATGATGGCCATAAAACTCATCCACTTTCCTATTTTGGATTCCCCACAACATCTACTGATGGGGATGTGTTGAAAGCACTGGAGGTTATATATTCTTAATCTGAAATAGATCAAATGCTTTGAAGTTATGGATACTAGAAAAGTAATCATAAATATGGATTCTTCATAGATTTTATACTGCAATTAATTATTTTTGTTTAAACTTAAAGTGGTGTAGAGACAACCTCATTTGTATAGTAGTTAAGGCATCAGGCTAGAAACCAGGAGACCACGGGTTCTATTCTCACTTTAGACACAAAGCCAGTTGGGTGACCTTGGGCCAGTCACTCTCTCTCAGCCCTAGGAAGAAAGCAATGGCAAACCACTTCTGAAAATCCTTGCCAAGAAAACTTCAGAGACTCTTCCAGGCAGTCTTCAAGAATTGGACACTATTGAACAAAAGACAAAAAAAATGGTGTGAAGAAAAAGAAATGATTGAAATATTCGATTACACTAATATTTCCTGTTCCCTGAAGGATAGGCAAGACACAACTGAATGGATATCATCATCATCATCATCACCACCACTAATAGCAGCATCAGCAGCATCAAATAAGCTGGAGAGACCATACTGGAGATTTCTTATTTCATTGTAATGGCTGCAATTGAATCAGTTGTGAGGTTGCTTTCCTCACTGAATCCTACTCTTACTGAACTCCTTCTTCAGTCTCTATCTTCCATCTCCATTTCAGAGATAATGAATTTATCTGACTTCTGCACTGAACCTAGTGAGTCATAGGTAAAGGTAAAGGTAAAGGTTCCCCCGCACATGCGTGCTAGTCGTTTCCAACTCTAGGGGCCGGTGCTCATCTCCATTTCAAAGCTGAAGAGCCAGCGCTTGTCCAAGGACGATTCCGTGGTCATGTGGCCGGCATGACTAGACGCCAAAGGCGCACGGAACGCTGTTACCTTCCCACCGTAGTGGTCCCTATTTTTCTACTTGCATTTTTACGTGCTTTCAAACTGCTAGGTTGGCAGAAGCTGGGACGAGTAACAGGCGCTCACTCTGCTACGCGGCACTCGGGATTCAACCCACCAAACTGCCGACCTTCTGATTGAAAGCTCAGCCTCCTAACCCACTGAGCCACCATGTCCCTATAGTGAGTCATAACCCTACCCATTTATGGATGCTTGAGATGAGTAACTGTGGAGAGATGGGTGTGATTGTTATCTGGCTTTGGGTTCATTAAAATATTGCTTGCTTACATCAGTAAAGGGTAATAGCATTTGGCCTTTTAAATTTGTAAAAACTAGGATCTTCTTTTCCTGCAAAGGGCCAACAGAAGCCACAGGGTTTGCTCGCTGTTACTGTGAGTAAACCCTCACTTGGACTCTGGTCACTGCCAGATAGCATACTGATAGTTGCAGATCTAGTTCAACCTGAATCATGGTTCTTTAGTTTGGAACCACATCGGAATGTACAATGGGACCAAAGATATTTATTTATTTAACCACCTTTTCAAAAGACTCATGGCCAACAGTAGAATAGAATAAAGGTGGAAGGGACCTTGGAGGTCTTCTAGTCCAGTCCCCTGCTCAAGCAGGAGAACCTATACCATCTCAGACAGATGAATATCTAGTCTCTTCTTAAAAATCTCCAGTGATGGAGCGCCCACGATTTCTGGGGATAAGCTGTTCCATTGCTTGATTGTCCTGACTGTCGGGAAGTTTCTCCTTAATTCCAAGTTGCTTCTCTCTTTGATCAGTTTCCAACCATTGTTTCTTGTCCTTCCATCTGGTGCTTTGGTGAACAACCTGGCCCCCTCTGCCTTGTGGCAGCCTCTCAGATACTAGAACACTGCTATCATATCTTCCCTATTTCTTCTTTTCTTTACACTAGCCAAACCCAAGGCCCACAGCTGTTCTTTGTATGTTTTAGTCTCCAGGCCTTTGATCATCTTAGTTGCTCTTCTCTGAATTTTTTCCGAACTCGCATCATCTTTTTTGTGATACGGTGACCAAAATTGCCTGCAGTATTCCAGGTGTGGTCTTACTAGAGTTTTATAAAGCGGTGCTAACACTTTGCGTGATCTTGATTCTATGCCTCTGTTTATACAACCCAGGATTGTATTAGCTTTTTTGGTTGCTGCTGCACACTGCTGGCTCATAGTCAAGTAATCGTCCACAAGGACTCCAAGGTCCCTTTCACAGTTACTGTTTTTAAGCCAGGTCTCTCCCAATCTGTATTTGTGCCTTTGGTTTTTCCTGCCTAAATGTAAGACTTTGCTTTTCTCCACATTAAAACACTCCCATTCTTTAAAACTGAGTAATAAATAATTGCTTAAGAACACTAAGGTCACTCCAGATCTTTGCCAGCTGTCAAATGCTTTTAAGGAGAATGGTTTTTAAGACACTGCAGAATACCAGAAGTGTAGGAGCCAAATACATCCAGAGGATGGCATATTCTATAAAATGGAGCCCACCAAAAAGATGACCTGTCAGATGACCCATTCCCTCTGATAATTTGTAGGGCAGGACCCTGAGTATAGAGACTGCATACAGATGTTCCCCATTGTATTTGCTTTCTTGTTTTCTTGCTTTCTTTCCACAGGAAAGACAGAAAGCAGATGCTTAAGTTAGTTAATCTCATCTGGAACTTCAGAGATTCAGTGCTAATTGAAGTCTCCAAAAGCAAAGTAATCATTAACCAGTGGTGACTACATATACAATACTGTAATATAGAAGAGTTGTGAGTCATAATATTTGAAAAGAGTGTTGAGTTGCAAATGGGATTGGTTTTATACCATTACTGGCCACAAAAGATGACAACTAATTATTGAAAGAGGTAGTTTTCTAGAAGCCACTGCACCCATTTTATTAAAAATTACCCATGGGCTAAGTGCAACTGGGCAAAAAAGTATCCATTGAAATGTATGGTTAAAACAACACCCATGACATTGAGCGGAATATGACACATAATTAAACCATAATTCATTCAGGACAGAAATGATCATAGCAACAACAAAAGAGGAAAACTGGCACATCTTATTTAGGATTTTAAAAAGCACTATCAGATAAATAAGAGTAAAAAACTGATGCGGATTTTTATATAGCCTAGATTTATATACAGTGCAGAAGGAACAGATTAACTCAAAGAAGTGTTCCTTTAGAATCCAAAAGGAATCTATACTGCCTATATGTGGCATATTTATTAGAGTTTATAATCTGTTTTATAACAACTGCTGTTCCCCAGAGCAATGGGAATGAAGTCAAAGAAATTATCTTAAGCCAATCTAAATAAATATAGCCTTACTATGCTACTTTTCCACAATAAATTAAGGGAGCTTTAATGAGCTTTGGAAAAGTATCACTACTTTTCATTTATTTGAGCATTCATACATCTTCATTCAGGTCCATTTAGCATTTGTATGCTTACATAGAACAGAACCAGATAATGTTGAACAGATTATGCATTGAACAGTGTATTCTTTTGCATCTGATAGAACAAGTTGCAGTCAGAAAATCTTCATGTTGGATAACAGTCAAAGAATACCCTAAAGAAGTCATTATGTACTTCATTACAGCAAGGACTTCAATTAGATTGATCATGTAAAACCTCTGAATGTGCTCAGGAATCTCAGAACATCTCTTTGTCCTCATGAGAGATTGATATATAGGTTAGGAAGCCACAGTATGGGAAGAATATGGTGAAACAGGCTGGCTCCAGGCTGGCAAAGAAGTAAGACAAGGCTGTATTCTCTCCCTTTATTTATTCAGCCCTTATGCTGGATAAATGTTAAGGGAAGCTGGACTGGAAGAAATCTATCAAGGAAGAGAAGTCTACAATGGGAGACCCAACAGGACCAAGAGAGAGATTTGCTGAGCAAACTGGCTAGTGGAAAGGATTGTAGTTTTCAAAGAGTAGGCCACATCTCAGTGAGGACAGCTGGACAAAGGTGATGGAATCCAAGAACCTTAGGGAATAGTTGTTTTTCCTCTTCCTGTTCTCCTCCCTTCATTAGAAGTGAGCTGAAAAGTGAAAGCAGAGGAAAAAAGATGCCTGAAGGAGTTTGCTTGTTTATTTGTGTCAGAAGCTTCAGTTAAAATAAGGCATACTCTATGACATAAAATTTAAAATATAAATGAAATTAAAATATAAAATACAAGATTAAAATATGTACAAATTAAAAAAATTCTTGCCCAGAAACTAGCAACATTAATTGTGCTCTGTCATGCTACTATGAAGTCTTCAAGTGCACACTGATCAGGACACAAAAGGCAGATAAACATATGTGTTGTCTGCATGTCAATACAATCACAAAGAGCAGAAGCAACCTGGACAGTCCCATTTGTTCAGAGTGTCTCTGGATCTTTGATGATTCCCATACCTCCCAGCTTTTGTCAGACCCAGGTGTCAGCTTCTCGTTGGTTTCATTCAGCATTGGTTCTTTGTAGCTTTCTATAGGTCCACTCTGCCTGAAGAAGTGAGGGAATGAGACAGATAAGTTAGGGTAAACAGCTCCCTTTGAAAGTATTGGTATGAAATTGCATATATATAATTTATTAAGCCAAGGCCACTATACATATTAAATAGCACTGTAAATTGAGAAGAACCATGTGTGCATTTATGGAAAATTCTTGTCTGTTTTACTTACCCTCTAACATGGCGGATGATCATCTGAACAACAACAGCACAGCATAGCAGAAAGAAATGATAAATCACTCCTGTATTTTACCAAGAAAGCAACACGGATAGGCAATATAAAATTAAAATACATTGAGGGATGTTGTCCCTTGGTTGGCACTCATAAAAATGCTCAGGAGCTATTTGGAATACCAATAGTGTTTATGATGGGGCTATATGAAAGCTTTCAGGATATTTAACTGCTGATGTGAGCATATTAATAAAAGAAAATCAGAAACGTCAAAGATAGAATTACATGGGAAAGAACTCAAAGGCATTTGGAAATGAATTACAAAAGAAGCACAACACAATTAAAAATGAAGTAAACTGACTATACATTGATATCTTAGGTATCAGCAATTTAAAATGAACTGGAATTTGACACTTGTAGTAAGTATAAGTATTATTTACTATTCAAGTATAAGTATACTATTCAAGGCATGAAAAACAAAGGAGGACTAGCATTGCTTTCATGGTTAGGAAAGATAGATACAGCAAGGGCAGTACTTGGATACAATGCAATCAATAATCAAATTATATTAATTAGACTTTGTAAATAACCTTTTAATTTGATGGTTATCAAAATGCTTCATCCATGAAGCAAAAAAAGGAGTTTGAGGAGTTTCGTGGTTAAGTCCAATCTGAAATTGACAAACAGACAAATAAGATGTGCTGCTTGTAATTAAAGACTGGCATTGAAAATAAACTGGGGAAAAATAAGGAGAAAAATGTACTATATTTGTATAAATGTAGTTCTATCTTTCTATAAATGTAATTGTACTCCAAACAGGAGAATGACTCACCAGTTCCTACCCAACCAAAAATTTCTTCATTGCTAACACGTTCTTCAAACCACCACGATGATGCTCTCTGTGAAATGTTGAAGAAGATTTTATGAGGCAGAGTTTGAAGGAAAAGGCATTTAGAAATTGTTAAAGGAGACCAGGAAGAGATTGATTTCAAAAAGCAAGTGGTTTCATAGGCTATTTTACAGCCAATTGTATATATAAGATTTATATGCTGAATACTGAGAAAGAAAAAGTACCGTTGTTGGAGAAAGAAACATCAATTTCATGAGCTATGCTGAAGACACTGAGAGCTGAACTTATAAATTATATACAGTGTAAGTTCAGGAAGTCACAATCAAGGAGCACAGTGAACAGATAAACAAGACCAAACTAATGACAACAGGTGTAGCAAGTGCAGAATTGATAAGGAAGACATTGAAGTAGTAGGTTGTTTAAGACTATCAATAGAAAAAATTACCAGCAGTCAAAAAATACTGACAATGAGCACTTGATAGGATAGCAATGAAGGCCTTGAAAAAGATATTCTAATGCTATAATGTCTCTGTACCTACAAAGATCAGGATCTGGCGAGCTCAGTTTTTTCAATCCACATTACTGAAAAATGTTGAAAAAAAAAGAGAAGAAAAGGGTGACTAGCAGGAAAGCAGATGGATGCTATGGGAGTGGGAAACACCAACTTTAACTGCCAGATTGAGGACAGATCATTCTGGAGAAAATCTGTCTACTTGGTCACTAAGAGTTAACATTAACGTCATCAGGTTAATAATTTAATTTTAATTTAATTTAATAATATTTATATACCGCCCTTCTCCCTGAGGACTCAGGGCGGTTCACAGGGCAGAATAAAATACTAAATACAAACGTTAAAACAAGATTAAATAATTGCCCATATTAAAACAGTTAGAATCAAGTTCTAAAACGCCAAGTTAAAATTAAAACACAAGAATAAAAACCCCACCAATCCCCATCAGGCTAGGCCGGCTTGAACAAACAGAAACGTCTTGAGATCGCGACGAAAGGAGCGAAGATCGGGCGCCATCCGGAGCTCTACCGGTAGCTGGTTCCACAGCTCCGGAGCGCCCACAGAGAAGGATCTCCCCCTGGGGACCACCAATCGACATTCTCTGATCGGTGGCACCCTGAGGAGGCCCTCTCTGTGGGAACGCACAGGGCGCAGGGAGCTTGATGCCGGCAGCAGATGTTCCCTAAGGTACTCCGGCCCCATGCCATGAAGGGCTTTAAACACTGTTACCAGTACCTTGAATCTCACCCGGAAGACAACTGGCAACCAATGCAGCTCACGGAGCAGCGGTGTAACGTGGGAGTATCGGGAGACTCCCAACACAACTCTCGCGGCTGCATTCTGTACCAGTTGGAGCTTCCGGGTGGTCCTCAAGGGCAGCCCCATGTAGAGAGCGTTGCAGTAGTCTAGACGAGAGGACACGAGCGCATGAGTGACCGTGCACAAATCATCCCGGCTAAGATAGGGCCGCAACTGGCGCACCAGGCGAACCTGGGCGAAGGCCCCCCTAGTCACAGCTCCTATATGGTCTTCCAGGGTGAGCCGTGAATCTAGGAGGACTCCCAAGTTGCGAGCCCTATCTACGGGGGGTAATAGTTCACCCCCCATAGCCAAAGGTGGAACATCCGAATAAACCCGGGATGAGGGTATGCAAAGCCACTCAGTCTTGTCGGGGTTGAGTTGGAGTCTGTTCCTCCCCATCCAAACCCGAACCGCCTCCAGGCACCGGGACATCACGTTGAGGGCATCACTGGGGTGGTTTGGGGTCGAAAGGAAAAGTTGGGTATCATCAGCGTACTGATGATACCCAACTCCAAAGCCACGAATGATCTCACCCAGCGGTTTCATGTAGATGTTGAACAGGAGAGGCGAGAGGACCGACCCCTGAGGAACTCCACAAATGAGAGACCTCGCGGTCGACCTCTGTCCTCCTGCCAACACCGACTGCGAACGTCCCCGGAGATAGGAGGAGAACCACTGTAAAACTGTGCCTCCCACTCCCAATCCCCTGAGACGCCGCAGCAAGATACCATGGTCGATGGTATCGAAAGCCGCCGAGAGGTCTAATAGGACTAGAACAGAGGAATATCCCCTGTCCCGAGCCCTCCAGAGATCATTCACCAGCGCGACCAATGCCGTCTCCGTGCTGTGCCCGGGCCTGAAACCCGATTGGTACGGGTCTAGATAATCCGCTTCATCCAGGACCAGAGGGAGCTGATGCACCACCACACTCTCAACAACCTTCGCAAGAAAGCGAAGGTTGGAGACAGGACGAAAGTTGTTTAATACAGCTGGGTCCAAGGCAGGCTTCTTGAGGAGAGGCCTCACCACCGCCTCTTTCAAGACGGCGGGGAAGCAACCCTCACTCAGAGAAGCCGATATAACTGCCTGGAACCAGCTGCGTGTCCTCTCCCGGGCTGCATAGACCAGCCAGGAAGGGCACGGGTCCAATAAACACGTGGTGGTGCTCAGCCTCCCCATGATCCTGTCCACTTCCTCCGGAGTCACAGAATCAAACTCCTCCCAGATGATATCGACAAGACCGCCAGTGTCCTGATCGTCAGACTCTGCCCAGTCAGAGTCCAGACCGGTCCGAATCCGAGCGATTTTGTCCGACAGATGTTGGTTAAACTCCTCGGCACGACCCTGCAAGGGATCCTCCCTCACCTCCTGATTTAGGAGGGAGCGAGTCACCCTAAACAGGGCGGCCGGGCGATTATCTGCGGACGCGATAAGGGTGGCGAAGTGGTTAGACCTCGCCTCCCTTATCGCAGCGAGATAAGACCTAATGTAGGCTCTTAGTCGCAATCGGTCGGATTCGGATCGGCTGGACCTCCAACCGCTCTCTAGGCCCCGTCTCCGACGCTTCATCTCCCGAAGCTCCGCAGAGAACCATGGAGCTCGACGGGATCTGCACCGGGTCAGGGGCCGCAGGGGTACAACTCGGTCAAGAGCCTCAGTGGCCGTCCTTTCCCAGTCCAGTTAATAATGACAGGTAATAATAAAACCTAATTGAAGGACATTTTCAGATACTCTTGACACACACTATTTTAGCAGTTACTGAAAATACAGTTTACCGGTAGTTTAAAGTGAGGAACAATTCTTGAGATACTCCCAAGAAATGGCAAAGAAATTTGAAGATTTTCCCTTATATTAGTCCCATTCCTTTTGCTTTGGAGAACTCAGAGAACAGGAAATAAGAATGTGTCAGCAAAAAAATGTGAGTCTTACTTGAACCCCAAGATGATGTGGTCACTTCCTGTCAAAATTCCCACTACGTACTTTTGTCTGTTCAACCAGCTGTTTCATATTGGTTAAGATCATATCTAGGAATGATGATCTCATCTCTTCTTCAATCTTCAGAAAAATGAAATAATCAATAAGGCCACTGAAGACTTTTTGAGAATTTGCAGTCTTCACCAAATTAGTTTTGTCACAAATATCTGGGCAGTTAAAGCTTCCAGTATTACTACTGTGTTTCCCCAAAAGACCGGGTCTTATATATATATTTTTTTACCTCCAAAAGAGGCATTAGGTCTTATTTTTGAAACGGAATGTCTGTTCCACTGTCTGGCCTCATGGTGGCAGCACCCAACAGCCCCACCCAGCAGGAACCTGCATGGCTGCTAGCCCATTTCTTCTGCAGTCTCTTGCCACTGCTCGGACGCGTCTTCCCCAGTCTCTATTTCACCAGCAGAGGCCTTCAGAAAAGGCCTCTGCGGCTCAGAACGGAGCTCCGGGAACACACACATTGCCCCCCCTCCCCCCGGCCTCCATTTTGTTCGCAGAGGCCAGTCTCTCTCTCTCTCTCTCTCTCTCTCAGCCTAACCCACCTAACAGAATTGCTGATGTGGGGAAAACAGGAGGAGGAAGCCACCTTGATTTATTTATATAAATAATAAGACAGATAATACATAAATATTGGAATTACATTTTTACAGAACTTATTTTCTTTTTTTGGATGCTGTTATAACTCTCTGTCTGCCGAACAATATAAAGAACTGGATGTAATCCACAGTATTTTTATATGGATTTCACTTTAGCACAGCAATAAGATTTATCTTCCCTATTATAAAAGCAGTGAATTGGAATAAGCAGCAGGTTATTACAAAACTAAAAAAATAGCTTTGTGCCATTTTTTTTAAGAAAAAAGTCTTACTCTGGAGCAATTGGAAAAGAAAGCCCCTTATTTTTTCTACTAAAATCAACCACCACTCAACTTTAATCACCTAACCCTGCAAAAGATAATTTAGGAACCCAATCCAGTTAGGCACTGTTCATGTTCTTATGCTGCAACAATGCTGCTACCACAACAAGGAATAGCCAGTCCAAAGTAATGGTAATTCTCTGGAGTGAGATGACCTACCCAACTATGTAATTATCCTGGACAAATTAGCACAACTGGCAGGTAGGATGCTCATGACAGAGTTGTTATGACCATTTGGAGAACATACAAATTCCGTCCCATTTCCCATTAAACTATAAACAAGAACCACACCTTATAAGTGTTCCTGTTGGATTGAGTAGTTTCACCTTTCTGTTCTGCACAATTCACAAGCCAAATTTCATTCCTCTTTTCAGAATTAGAATAACTAAGCATTATTGTAATGGTTGTGTTCAATGCTAGGGACATGTATGCCACCTGGAGGAAATTTATTATAATGTTTAAGAAGTACATCTAAAATAGATATAAAGACCTTCATGTGATGCAAAGGGAGGAATATTCTAAGGTTGTAATCTTGGAGCTGTTTGATTTTATGCAGCATTCCAACATTGTGTTCCAACAAGTATTAATTAAATGAAAATATTTCTGCATTTAACAATAAGGAAAAAAAGTTGAAGATAGAGTAACAAGTTCTCATTTTTTAAAAAGTTAATAAACCAAGGAGAAATGGAATCCTAAATTATAGGATACGTTTAATACACCAAAAAAGCAAGTAAATTAAAATCACATATACTATCTCAACCTGCTTTCACGCAAGATGCGATTGTGTCACTGAATTCAGGTGGGAAGAAATAATTGTACAAAACAAAAAGAATAATTGGAAAAAACATTCCAATTATTGCTGAAAAAGAGTTTTTTGTTCTATTGTTCAATACATTTTGGACTGAAATAGTTTTACTTTAGGAATACTACAAGCAACAAAAAAAATTGGAACAGGATAAGGAATATAAAAGAAAATACTTGTTTTAGAAATGTATAAACTCAAAAATAATGTGAGATTATAATTTGCAATATAATCACAGTTGTACACATACAGTACATAAAACAGAATATATATATATATGTATATATGTATACATAATATAATTTTATATTATATATATATAATTTTATAGATATATATATATAATTTTATAATTAAGACCCGAATACGCCAAGACCTACATACCTATACCCGTGAAAATCTACGAAAACATACACACACACACACACACACACACACACACACACACTGTTTACTTCAAAGAACGGTTTACAGTAAAACAAGCAAGTATAAAAAAAGGCCTAGCTAAGGATGGCTCTGTCAGTATTAGCACCCAACATTTTGAAACTGAAGTGCCTTACTGAAGACCAGGAGCTTATGGGTGTTTTCTGATATACAGTAACTTCACTTTGGGTATCATTCTATTCAATATTTTGTCTGCCTTTCTCTGATCTTTATTCTCTGTTCTCTGTATATATTCTCTCTCTATATTGTTCTATTGCTATTGGTAGTTGGTCAAAGAAAAAGAGGAAAGGGAAAGACATGGTACAAGAGCTGACAGATACAGACTAAGCCGTTAGATGGCACCATCTAAAGCCCAATGAATAGAAACAAAGAAAGAAAACTTCTGTCTAGCATGATCACATGGCTAGAACCAGTAAACAAGGCTTTATTTCTTTGAGAAAGGAACCGAAACACGAAACTAGAAGAAAATGTACAAAGCTGGAACCATGCGGGTGAACAAACACATGCGAGAACTAGCACAGATGCTATAACTTACAGCAGGGGGTGTGGCTGTGGACTTGTGGACTTCAATTGCATGTCTGGCTGGGGAATTCTAGGAGTTGAAGTGCACAAGTCTTAAAGTTGCCAAAGTTTGACACGCCTGCCTTACAGAGTATAAAAGGGATTCTCCACCCAAAAGGTCATTGGCATCTCCCGATTCCCTTTTCTCCAGTTGGTAAGTGGAGAAGGGCATTATCTACAGTTCTCCCTTTTTTTGTAAATATATC